>NC_139585.1:7875212-8205212 GCF_946808225.1 Silurus aristotelis | reverse complement strand
CCCACGATGACAATTTCAGACCCCTCCATGATTTCTAAGTGGGAGAACTTGCAAAATAGCAGGGTGTTCAAATACTTATTTTCCTCACTGTATATATATATGTATACACACATATATATATATATATATATATATATATATATATATATATATATACACACACACATATATATATATATATATATATATATATATATATATATATATATATACACACACACACATATATATATATATATATATACACACACATATATATATATATATATATATATATACACACACATATATATATATATACACACATATATATATATATACACACATATATATATATACACACATATATATATATATACACACATATATATATATATACACAAACATATATATATATATATACACAAACATATATATATATATACACACACACATATATATATATATATATATATATATATATATATATATATCAATTGCTGGCAAATTTCTGTGGTATAAGAGTGGTTTGAGATTGTGGGTTGGTAATCTCGCCGCCTGTGATGATTTTTCCAATAATAACATTCCCCTGGTGTGTTGTTTTCATTTAATGTCAAAGGATGTAGGTGCAGAAATCGACAGAATGTGTCAAAAAGAAAAGTAATTTAGGAAAATGAATGACACGACTAACGGAGTGCGTCCACTCAGCGGCATCGCAGCACCTAAAATGAGACAGCTAAACTAAATGGTGTTTGATGTGAAGGAATAACTGCCTCTGTCTGCAGCTGACAAGAACCACGAACAATTGGAAGCTTGGAAGAAAGACAGTCACACGGAGATAAACAACTATAATCATCAGTTACACTAGAATTGTGCAGGCAGCTTAAAACCGTGGCTCCTCACACCCACTCCAGTCTCATGCAGATAATCAGTGATTTGCCCGCTCGGTTCTCTCGCTCGCTCTGTGCTAGCAAAGTATGAATGGATTGATAAGAGCATAATTACAAGGGTCTGTGCTGTGATTAATTTGCTAATAGCAGCATTGCCTTCGGCCTGTGAGAAAAGACCCGACAAATACATGCTAAAAACCTGCTGAGCGCTCAACACATCGTTCTGCATCTCCACCATTTCACTAACTCCATCATGTATGTTTTACACAGGCATTATCACCAGCGTTTGCCAAAGTTATTCTTACAGCTCAGGAGGTTTCGAAATAATAAGGGTATTTGGTGAAGTCAGCAGAGTTGCTGTTTGCGGTATTCACATACTGTACATCTCTGTTTCACAATGTAAAGTTGTGGATAAATAAATGGATAAATTCTTTTTGCACAGAAATAATCAGAAAGATATTTTTTGATCTTTACACCCCCCCCCCCCCACACACACACACACACCCAACCAAAAAAAATAAATAAATAAAATAAATAAATAAAATAAATAAATAAATAAAGTAAGTAAGTAAGTAAGTAAGTAAGCAAGTAAGTAAGTAAGTAAGTAAGTAAGTAAGTAAGTAAGTAAGAATAAAATAAATACACGCTTTGTGAGGAAAATGTTTTTCTTCAGTAGAGAAATTATCCTGGGATAAAGCAGTCAGAAATAAACTGAGAAACTTCTGATTTTTCTCTTCTACTAATATATATATATATATATATATATATATTGGAAAGGGATTTTGGGTATAAGGAGTTAAAAGGCTTTCTGGTGACATTCACCTAAAGGTGCTGTCAAAAATTGAAGAAAATTACTTGCACTTTCCTCCAATCGCCAAACTCAGTTCTTTTTTTTCTTTTTTTTTTAAACTTAAAAATAAATAAAAAAATAAATGATTTAGTGCCTTTTAAAAGTTAGAAAACACCTAGTCTTTGAGACATGTTTCCTTTTGTTTATATAAATAAAAAAAAAAAATGTGTTCAGGGAAGGACTGGAAGAAGGTTCTGTAGACAGAGGAGTCATTTTTGACTACTTTTCTAACGGAAGAACAGGAGAGAAGATGTGAGTCTACCTCACCCACACAGTCAAACATGGAGGTGGAAGCTTAAAGGTTTGTGGTTGTCCCAGAGCAGGGAAGGTTGAAGATGTATCCCAGGTGTAAGAAAACCTGAAGCAACATGGCTACCATTCCATACTTCAACACCATGCAATTTCATTTGGACTGCAGCTAATTGGAACCATGACAACATTGACGTGAAGCGTACGTCCAAGCACTGTAAGCGTTATTTAGAGAGTGAACATAGTCAGCTGGAGTGTTATCTATTATGGAATGGCCTGTCCAGTCACTGCACCTACATCCTATTAAACTACTCTGGGATGAACTGGATCGCAAGGTCAGAAAGAAACCTCCAACTAGCAAAGAACACCATTAGCAAGTTTTACAAGAAGTATTGCAGCTGCTTCGACAGTTTGTAGAAATGAACTGTCTGGATGCCAATAAGTGTGTAAAGCAGTTATTATTGCTAATGAAAATAAAGTTGAACTCTTTATACAATTTTTGTATGCATATCTGTACATTAGTTTGACCAGTAGAAGTTGCATAAAAAAAAAAAAAACGCGCATTTGTCCCGAAAAAACGAATGCGTTTCCTACCAGGCAGTGCACTTCTATGACTTGTTTCACCATTAGTATGTCAGGTTTGCACTTATTAGATGACACATAAAAAGGCCTTTAAAACAAACACGTAACGTTTCATCGGTGAAGCATGATTGCATCGGGTTAAATCTGCATTTTTTGTTTTTCAAAGGTCACTCTTTTGCAGCTCTTTTATAACAGGCTTCCACAGAAGAAAGAACTTCACCCACTTTCACAAGCCCTTTATAAAAACACATATATATAAAGAGATCCGATACAGGAATAAAAATGACAGCACAGCGCATGGGCCAGTCCCTTGCATTAGAGTTTCGAAAACATTTCCAACTGGTTCAAATCCACAAGAAAGCTGGGTAAAATATGAAGACAGTAAACTTCCTCTTAATGATCAAATCCGCCAGCAGGAAGTGGAGAGTCGCTGTTATCTCGGTGATCCCTGCAGCTGAGATGCAACACTAAATCATGCGGTTTGCTGTTACTGTTTGAAATTTCTCAGTGTCCTTGTGCCCTCAAAGTGCCTCCTCTCATCTCCTGGAAGTCAGGAGCGAGTTTTACTTCCTTTCTCACTTTCACTTGTTCTTGTTTTGTCTTTCAGTTCTTCTGACACTACATTTTTTTGAGTATGTGAAAGTGCATGAAGTAGATGCTTTGTTATACAGCATTAAACTTGCATCTGAAGCAATAAGTCGAAGTTTCAACCTTGGTGTATTCGAGCTACTAAGTGGGGGATGTGACAAAAAAGAAAGAAAAGTGCTTTATAGTTGTCACCTGCACTTGACGGCACAGTGAATTGATTTCCCTGCATATCCCAGTGATGTTAGAAAGCTGGGGCCACAGAACAGGGGCAGTCATGAAACAGCGCCCCCGCAGCACAGTGTGTTGAAGGCCTAGCTCATCGAACACAGGACCGGCAGCATTGCGATACTGAGCCTTGAATCCCGACCTTCGGAGCCTTAACCACTGAGGCAACAAGCAAACACCTGGATGTTCACAAACACATCAGCATATACAGGATAACTCCTTTTACATAGACGATTATACTGTGAATTGCTGACATTGAAGCTGAAATTATATTTTTTTTTTCCTAATCGCCGGTTGTAGATTTTAAATTACGACGTGACATACACTAGTGCAGTGTATGTCAAGCTAGTGAACAGATAACGCAAGGAATCAACATTTCACCATTATCTATAGCAATCAAAGCAAAGACAACTGCTAGCAATAAGTAAAAAAATACCAAGAGGTGACATTACAGCATGTTCCAACAATACAGTCACCACAGCAAACACTAGGTGAGTGAAAAGAACCACAATTTCACTGCAGTGAAGAAAGACGTACAGAAGCGTTCGGCTAAAGAAACAATACCCGCCCTTCTCCACTGTAAACTAGCTTAGCTTATATTCCAAAATAGCACCGCTGTGCTTGGACGCCATTCTTGTCCCTCTGCTCTGACTATATTTTCTTTAGTTTATCTTTCACTCTCTTTTTATGCACACAATATATTTGCACTGTTCACTTACAATATTTTTGAATACTTCTTTATTGTTAATCGGTGGTGGACGAAGAACACAACCCAGGCTCCCTTTTACTTTCACTTAAATAAAAATACAAAAGCATTCGCCTTCAAATGTACTTAAGTATCCAAAGTACTATGATGTTCCAGTGATCATTTTTGGCACAAGACTATCCAAACAGTGTATATGAAAAGACTCTATGTTACTCTTAGCACGCCAATCTATTAATAGAATAATATTAATGAGTCAAACACTGATATCTATTCAAATTACCACAAGCCCAAAACCTTTTCAACTACTTGAATAAAAAAAAAAAAAAAATGTTAATTAAATAAAAAAGTGTAAATAAGGACACTGGTGGTGTGGAGAGTTAGGATCAAGAGGTTCTTCCATTATTTATTCCTTTAAAATGTTCTGCTTGCCTTTAACGCTGAACTGTATTTTGGTGATATCTAGATACTCATGCTCATTAATAATAAGGACTGCTTTCCAGAATGTAGAGTAAAAAGTAACACATTTAACTTTGAAATGCAAAAACTTCAGTAGAGATGACGAGTTATATTTATTTCATTACTGTTCACCACTGTATTTAACTAATACATTTTATCATCATACAGTTATCACTGCTCAGATTTACATTCCACTGCAAGGTGTATTCTGTATATAATTACTGTATATTTGTGGCAAATAAAAATCTTGAGTCTTGAATATATAATGAAACCAGTAGCATAATAAAGAGCCAGCCTTACATGCTAAGTGAGTGCTTTCGTGACAACGCCATTCCCGTACCAGAGAAATACATGGAGCTGAATAAAATGTTTCACATTGTCCTTGGTCTTACCTCAGTGACCTCATCACATCTCGCACTGCACCACGCTGTCTGAGATCCTCCAGCACTGCTCGACTGGTACCACCTTCTCTCAGAATGAGAGGTAAATACACTTCAAGGCTCTTCTCTGTTCTGGCACTGAGGTGGTGGAATGAACTTCCCCTAGATGTCCGTACAGCAGAGTCCCTGATTATCTTCAAGCGACGACTGAAGACCTACCTCTTCCTGAAACACTTAAATTAGCACTTTCCAAGTTTGTAGAATTCGAGTTATATTTATATTAAGTTTGTAATCTTGCGTACCAGTGTAGATTTATTCATTACTAGAGATTTAAAGCACTTTTGTACGTCGCTCTGGATAAGGGCGTCTGCTAAATGCCGCAAATGTAAATGTAATGTAAATGTTGATTGATTAGTACTAAATAGGTCTTCGGTAGGTCGAGGATAAAAGTAGGGTTCTATGTATGTGATGCATCCCTCATATAAATTCCAAACACCATCCTGCAATCAGCTCCGATCATTGTGTGGGGGTTAAATCCCTGATGCATCGCTCTGCAAAGACGGTTTACTCTCGAAAAGATGAGCACGGCTGTGCTGAGAAAAGCGGGCGCATCAAAAGCCTCCATGCTTAACGCCTACTCGGAAAACATCAGAGCTTAGCACTGCACCATTACTCAAATATTTATTGGTACTGCACTAATGGCCTCTGTAATTAGCTGATCATAAAAGGCTACAATTAATTTTTTCCACCAAAAAGCGTGCACGCTGCATCAAAATCAGGCTTTACGACACATTTCTCCACACAAGTGCTGTATTACGGCATGCTCGCTGGGTATTGACCCGTTCTGTTCAGGTCTACTGGATATACTTTACCAGATGAGATTCTATTACACTGGATCAGAGATACATCATCAATATCACTATATATCACGAAAAACCCAGCTGCGTGACTCAACCTGCCCAAGTTCTCCCACCCCACCGGTGCACTCCCTCTACTGGCTACCGGAACCTGCACGTATCAGATTCAAAACACTGATGTTTGACTACAAAGCCAAAAAATGGACCAGCACCATCTTACCTCAGAAACCTCATTACAACTCGCACTGCACCACCCTGTCTGAGATCCTCCAGCACTGCTCGACTGGTACCACCTTCTCTCAAGGGAAGGGGTAAGTATACTTAAAGATTCTTCTCTGTTCTGACACCGAGGTGGTGGAATGAACTTTCCCTAGATGTTTGAACATCTTCAAGCGACGGATGAAGACCATCATCTTACTGAAACACTCGAGCTAACACCTTCCAAGTTTCCAAATAAAATTTTTTTTTTATAAATAAATAGTCATTGCTGGACAATGAAAGCACTTTTTTTTTTTACTTGTGAATATATTATAAATACATGTATGACTGAAATTACTGTGGAATTTTACAGCTATGGGTCAAGGCATCTGAAAATTAAATATTATACAGTCCTGTCCATTTTAAATGTCTCAATACACTAGAAAAATGGTTTTACAAAATGAAACAAGATTTGCCTTATAGTATCTGAGCATACAAACAATAACAAATCTAAGGGTAATATGACACTTCAATGCAAATCCTTTGCACTCACTAAATGCCTGGAATCCATAGACAGCACAGCAAATGCTGAACATCCTCTCTTGAAATGCATTGCCAGGTCTTTACTGCAGCCGTCTTCTGTTGCTGCTTGTTCGTGGCTTTGTCTGCCTTCGGTGTAGTCTTCAGTAATGAAGAGCGAGCTCAACACTGCTGACTGGCAATGCCATTAAACATTTCATTTCTTTGCCTTAAGAACCTCTTGAGATGCTTTGGTGGTCTGTTTTGGGTTATCATCTATCTGGACATTGAAGCAGAGTCCTATCGGTTTTGCAGCATATGACGACGTCTGGGCAGAAAGTTTAGCTCTGTAGATCTCAGAATTCACCCCGCTACTTCTATCAGTGGTCACATCATCAAAACACATGATGAGACTGTTGATACATGGCCTCCATACATGCCCATGCTCACACGCCACCTCCTTCATGATGCGGTATGCGTAGGAAAATGAGCATTCCTTTCATTCTCCATACTTTTCACTTCCTTTAATTCTGCCAAATTTCTTCCTTCAGAGCTGAACAGGCTTTGTAGCCTTTTTTTTTTTTTCCCAGACCTTTCTGTTTTGGGCCTTATAAATGATTTGCATCTTGAGGGAAATCCTCAGTACTCTTGACTTTGATGCAAAAATGCCTACCTCCTTGGGGTTTTCCTTAAAAAAAGATTTTTTTCATGTTTGTGTATTCTTCAAAACTACACTATATTGACAAAAGTATTGGGACACATGACTTTTCCAGCCATATGTGCTGCTTCTTCGCACTGTTAAAAGTTGGAGACGCACAACTGCATAAGATGGCGCTACAATGTCCCTGTGTCAAGTCAAGTCTATTTCTTTAGCACTTTTCAAGAAACCTTGAGAGGAACCAGACTCAAAAGGGGAACCCATCCTCATTTGGTGCCAAATGAGCTCCACGGAGATATGGGTTACATGGGCTGGAGTGGAAGATCTTGAGTAGCCTGCTAAAGAGGTCTGACCTTAACCCTATTTAACACCTTTGGGTTGATCTGGAGCACTGACTGCACCTCAGGCCTCCTCACCCTACATCAGTATCTGATGAACAAAAAACACCCACAAGGGTGTTAGTAATCACTGCATAACGAATCATTCACAAGCTCTCAAACTAATAGTCACAATCTTACACCTGGGATGCAGATACTACAATACACTCACGGTATAAAATTATGTTTTCTTCCCCCTTTCCATTAGTCTATTCATTCACACCAGACCTCAGTGGCACAGGGTCCGACGAGCGCCCGCGTTAATCCCAGTGACCTTTTATACGAACTTTACTTCAGGACATTGGACTACAAAGCAAGCCACAGTGCGATGCACAAGCCTGGTGTGCTCATTAGACATGCCGAGTGCAGAGTGCCTCTTACACTCAATGATTCATAAAAGCATTGTTAGATGTGCAAAGAAAAAGAACTGGTGTGCTTTCGTTCCTTATTCGAAGCGTAACAATTAAAATGTGAAAAGGATGTGTGTCATAATGCTTTAAATGGGCCAACACTGGCTTAGAAATAAAGAGACACCTTAAATGTTAAGGCCTTTAACTGGCAAGATGTACTTTCAGGGTAACAACTGCTAAAGGCGAAAAGCAGCACACGTTACATTTGCCGAAAGAACACGTGTTCCTGTGTTTGCTCAGGTTAGACTCAAAAAGGCATGAGTGTGTATGTGTGTGCTTACAATATAAAGGTTCCACTTTAACAAGGGGAAAACATGAGGGAAAAATAAAAACCAGACTGGTAATGCTCAGTGGTGTGAGACATGGAACACAAATCCAAATGCAAACACACACACACACACACACACACACACACACACACACACACACACACACACACCTCCAGGAGGACCACTTTACCAGAGACAGAGCTGACAGAATTTGGTAGAGCCAGAGTACATGTACATGTTATTACACACACACACACACACACACACACACACACACACACACACACACACACACACACACACTGCACAGCAGCTCAGTATTGGCCCTGGTGCCACTGTTAAATATGTATGCAGGTGATTTATCTGTGTACATGTGTGACCGTTTTCAACTGATAGCATCAGTCTCACACACTCGAGCCAAAAGCTCACTAACAGAACAAAGACAAACAGAAGAAACAAACCAGACAAATAAAAAAAGGTGCAAAATTGAGTATCTTGGTAAAAGAGAATAAAATCCAAAAGTCCTCCAATGGGGAAAAAAAAAAAAAAAAAAAAAAAAAAAAAAAAAAATTATATATATATATATATATATATATATATATATATATATATATATATATATATATATATATATATATATATATATATATATATAAATAAATAGTTATATTTCAAATGTTATTTAAGACATTTATATTTATATAACACGATGTGCTGTTCCACACAGAAAAATTTACGATCTTAACATGATAAAGCTGTTACCATGGAAACAATAATGCATTAAGGCACCCGAGAATTACTGACAGAGCTGCTATTCCAGCAAACGAATTAGCATCTTTGTGAATGTGATTTAAATATTCTTGAATAACTCGCATATTTTGAAAAAATGGCCTCGAATGGCATTTCTCTGTGCTTTTGGCCCACCTTTCTGAGACATACTTCGTGCAGAGCATCTAGTTAATGCTGATTTATACGCTTCCCTCTACAACGGGGTCTAGAGTGTGAGTGGGTCAATCTATTTCTCGTATTGATTTTACGATACATCACACGGACGCAAAAATCATCACGCTTGGACTGCCTTTAATCACCTAGGAAAATGATTCAACGATAATCGAGTGCGACGGCGCATTCAAATTGGTCGTGTGTGATGAGTATAAAGATACGCACCGACTTATTTACAGTGTCTGGTCAGTAACTGATCTCTTTCTCTCTGTCTCTCTGTGTCAGTGTGGAGCTGGACTTTAAGCAGCAGGAGGACAAACTGCAGCCGCTGATGAGGAGGTTGTGCTCAGTGGAGGACTCGTCCTTCCCCTCGCTACCTTATTCTCAGGAGGCCTACACCTCCACGCCCAAGCGTAAGGCCAAAGCAGAGGCCAAGAAACACACGCGCTGGAAACTGTGGTTCCTCTGAACACGCCGCGCTGCAGGACACGCGTACATGTTTCTACACTGTCCCTGTGTTCATCTCGGTCCCTGTGGCTTTCTACATTTCCATCATTTTATCAGCACAGAAAAAGGGGGAAGAAAAAAAGTTGCATCCTGAAAACTAAAACCTGGAACGAGCCTGCTTCAAATTCAAAAACGGAGTCTACTGGGAACTGGATTTCCTCAGTTAGTCTCGGAAACGCGGAATACTTTGGCCAATTGTGCCCAGAGTGTGAAACGGCTCTATTTGCAATTCAGCGAGGTGAGAAACCAGATTGAATTAAGCTGCTGCAATGTCTTGCATTTAAATGTATATATATTTAAAAAAAACAAACAAAAAACAAAAAAAAAAAACATTATTTATACATCAGTGCATCACCTCTGCTTAGGAGATATATATATATATATATATATATACATATATATATATATATATATATATATATATATATATATATACATATATATATATATATATATATATATATATATATATATATATATATATATATATATATATATATATATATATATACATATATATATATATCTCCAATAACCACCTCCACACCTTCATATTATACAAGTTTATTTATTTTGTCACGTGATGGCTAAGCGACCTCTCATTCTCTCAAATAAAAAAAAGGAAAGTCGCATTTCCCCTGGACTGGATATCAACATGAACGGAGTCATCAATAAGACAAAGCACAAGGACACTACAGACTCCACCCCACATCATGTGGACTCAACACACGGACTTGGATTTACACAGACAATAGACAAAATGGAAAGACAGTTATTTAATCTATGGAGAAGAGGGGGGAAAAAGAAACCCGCAATTTATCCAAAATTTCTATCACGTTTCAGGAACCCTAGACATCTGTTGCGATGTTAATTTAAAGAAGTAAAAAAAAAAAAAAAAAAAAAAAAAAAAAGAAAAAAGAGTAAAATAGAAAAAAGAAAACAATTACCAGATATTTTTATATATTCGTAATATTACGCATTCAATTCTGATTTTCTAATACATATTGTAGGAAATTATATCGTCCTTTACTGGATTAAAAAAAAACCTTCATAATCAAAAAAAAAAAGAAGAGACGCATCAAAGGGTTGGAAAACCTGTTCCTTTTGTTTTTAAATCCATCCCTTCCTCAAGTCCATCGAGGACCAGGGAACTGAAGAGCACCATGCGGGAGACAAACATGTTGAGTTGACTAACACTGTGCAGAATAGATGAGGAACGCAAAGCTGGACAGGGTGTTTGTCTAAACTTGGTGGTTATGATTCTTCAGGATAACTTAATTCTTTAAACCTAAACTAAGCCAAGCCACGCTTTTTAAACGTTGACTCGAGACGTACATTTCTAAACCCGAATTGTAAATATGAGCTTTCATTTCTAAAAAGAAATATTTATCTAATGTAACATCATTATAGCATTGTAAAAAAAAAAATACAATAAAATACAGTGCGTGGGAAAGAATTCATTTAAGAAGCAGAGCATTTAAAATCAGGGCTACTGGCATCTCCAAGAACAGGATCAGGTTTCATCAGGGCATTTTAGTCATGGCGTTTACTAAAGCCAAAAAAGGAGAAGAAAAAAAATTATAAATAGAGCATGATGTAGAGAAGACATGGTCAGAGTACTTCATGAGGGCGAACAGATTCGAATTGAAACGACGAACTCTAAAAGACTCTGATGCCGAGTTTTCCGCATTTCACTCTAAACTAGATAGACACGACCTCCCCCCTGATCTCTCACGATTTGTCTTGTACATCAAAGGATCTGACGTACGAATAGTTCTGCTGTAGCGTGAAGAGAGACCTAGATGATATCTGTACCTTTACAGAAGTGCAATTGATTCACTATGTGCAATATTGTGCATTTTATACTGTTTTTAAAATCGAACAGTTTAATACACAAAATAAAACCTGAGAAATATACACAGAAACTGAGTCGAATCTGAGTATGTGGCCGTGTCACGAGCAAACAAAGCCTGGTCTACTGCTGCATTCCAGTCAACTCGGAAATGGGAACTAGGAGAAAATTACGTGGATTTCAACCTCGTGTGTGTGTGTGTGTGTGTGGTGGTGAATAGATGCCTCCACGTTCATCTTTTGTTAGTGCTTTTTATAGAACTGATCGAATTCTAGATTATAGATTGATCAATAACTGCATACATAAAGGAAGAAGCACTAATTGGTTCACTGCTAAAGCTGTATGGAGCCATGCTGATTTTGCATCACTTGCTGAACTTCGGGGTTAAGAGCACACCTTTGTATGTTCCTGAGTTGAGGAAATGTTCTCTTCATTTCCTTCTAAAAAATGACAAGCTAGAAGATTTAGCTGATAACAAAGAACAGCAACACAATGTTCAGAAAAATAGTCGGTTGCAACATTAACAGTCACATGACTTGTTTCACAATGTTTCAAGATATAAAAAGCGAGATTAATCTCTTATGTAGCGCTGATGTTTAAAAGCATCTACATCTTTGAGTTTACTGTAGAAGGGGGTGAATAAATAACTTGTCTAATGATGGCTCTGATTGACAAATACTGAGTATGTAGTGCAATGAGACAATAGTATTAGTATATACATTGATCAGGCATAACATTATGACCACCTGTCTAATATTGTGTGGGTCCTCCTTTTGTCCTGACTCTTCAGGCATTAACACCATTAACTTCTTCAGCAATTTGTGCTATGTGGATCGGACCTCACGGACCAGCCTTCACTCCCTACGTGCATCAATGAGCTGCCCATGACCCGGTCGCCGGTTCACCACTGTTCCTTCCTTGGAGCACTTTTGATAGATACTGACCACTGCAGACCGGAAACATCCCCCAAGAGCTGCGGTTTTGGAGATGCTCTGACCCAGTCGTCCAGACGTCACAATTTGGCCCTCGTCAAACTAGCTCAAATCCTTACGCTTGCCCATCTTTCCTGTTTTTAACACGTCAACTTTGAGGACAAAATGTTTACTTGCTGCCTAATATTTCCCACCCACTAACAGGTGCCGATAATCGGTGTTATTCACTCAGTCATAATGTTTTGCCTGGTCAGTGCAACTATTAGCACTAAAAGAAAACGGACATCCATCAGACTCGCTAGTTGAGGGAGCGTTCTCGCTGTTTCTTCCGAGTTGAAAATCACAAGCTATAAGTTTTAGCCAAATGCAGCAATGATTTATGGCTCTTGTCATGAGCTTGTGTAAAGAGAGGGAGTTCGCCATCACGCCCAGGCCAGACGACAGAGAAAAGTGAACATTCATTATGGATGGGTTCGTGCACAACGGCAATGTTTATTCGAGGTTTGACCCTAAACACGAAAGCGCAAAAAGAGTCAGCAAAACAAAGAAATACTGCATGTGCAAGTTACCCATGAATTAAAAGACTAGAGGGTAAAACAAAGGGTATAAGCAACATGTCTGGACAACACACACATAAGCACACACACATTCATACATACAGTTAAGGCTAAATTATAAGCTTAAAGTGTTCAAGCTATTTTTTTTAATCATACAATCCTTAAAAACATCAAATCTGAATTTTTGTTGTGTCGGCCAGGTTCATAATTAGGAGTTTATTAATAAATCATCTGAGGCTGGATATAAAGCTAGCGCCTTATGGCAAGTTAAACACATCGCTGCACAAGGTATCCATGAAACCACATACAATTAAACAGGCATACAATGAAATCATATTTAGAAGTCATAATAATCATATATAAATCATGATCATTGCACAAATATTTTGTAAATAGTCAGTATGAACAAGTGATTTATTGCCAGGTGCAATGGTAAAGCATTTCTTCCTTTCTTTTGGAACTTTTAAGTACTTTTTTGGTGGAAGATATGATTTAGAACAGATCCAAAGAGATAATGATCTATTCGCTTGCATGGCTAATGATTGCCCGCTTTGCTACAGATCTTTAGTAACTCACATGACCATAGCGCATAATCCATGTCCTGTATGTTATAAACTTCCTTTCGGCTTCTCCCATTAGGGGTCGCCACAGCGGATCATCCGCATGTTTGATTTGGCACGTTTTTACGCTGGTTGCCCTTCCTAACGCAACCCTCCCCATTTATCCAAACTTGGGACCGGCACTAAAGCTTGTGCAACCCTAATGGCTGGGGTTGGTAAATAAATAAAGTTAGTAACTCTTAAGCCTTATGAATACACAGCGTTTTTTTGGACCAGGATCAGCGTGATTCGAAACCAATCATGATGAGGCCTTTTTCCCCCACTGTCCCATTCCACTTCGGAATGAACAGAGCATTCAAATGGGAATGCTCAAATGGGGAGCGTGTTAAAAAGGATCAGGAATTGCGAGAAAAAAACCCAAAAACATGAAAGCGGTGAAGAAAGGGAAGAATTAAAGACGACTGGGATGCTAAGCTTCCAGAGAGAAAACTGGAAAATAGCACACTACAGTAATTAATTAGTCTTTTTAGCCATAGCATCAATTATTCATTTTAATCATCATAAATATAAGAGGGGGAACGTAACGATTTCTCAGGAAACATATTCGCATGAGCAATCATATGAAAAGTTTTGACTCATGGCCTAGAGCATTGTTTTTTCTTTTGTTTTCTTTTCTCAGATCTTTTACGCTAGAGATCTGTATGTTCTCTGTGTGTGTGAGAGCGAGAGCGACATCTGATTTCTCTACTCATGTACACCCCAAGAGAAATGAGAAAATCAAATGCATACATTTGAATGTGATGACTGACAAGATGGCAAACATTGGGAAGTGGTGATTTCTCAGCTGCCAGACAAAAGAAAGACAGACAGACAGACAGACAGACAGACAGACAGACAGACAGACAGACAGACAGACAGACAGACAGACAGACAGACAGACAGACAGACAGACAGACAGACAGACAGACAGACAGACAGACAGACAGACAGACAGACAGACAGACAGACAGACAGACAGACAGACAGACAGACAGACAGACACACACACACACACACACACACACACACACACACACACACACACACACACACACACACACACACACACACACACACACACACACACACACACACACACACACACACACACACACAGTTACATCAAAGTGTCCATGTCGAATGACACTATTATATAATACCACATAATATACCACGTTAGACACATCAATAAACCTTTCAGACACTACAAATGAAGCCACCTCACAGTTAATCACGTTAAATGAAAATGAAGACGCTCAAATAATATTCAACAGCACAGTTTACAGCCGCTCTGCCTTTTTTTTTTTTAAGTGAAAAACATGATACTCTATCAGCCTATTTGGCATCAGGACATGATGAAGACCTTGTACAGTCATCTGTACTACAGCTCATAATTATCTCATCTTTTCAGCCTGGTAAATAAGACTTCTGGGGAGTACAATAAATAACATGAGACTGTTCAACACATAGGAGCTTCCATGTGTTTACCCAGAGAGATGCACAAATTATGATTTGATCAATACATATGGCGTCAACCATTTTTAGCTAAATCAAACCAGTAAGGCCGAAAAGACACGAAACCCTGACTGCTTTTCAATTGCGTTATTTCAGGTAACGAGAAACATTAGCTGAAAGTTCAGAAGTATTAGGATGCAATGTTTCCAAGAACTACGCTGTCCCAAGACCTCTTCTTTCACCAGTGCCCTTTAGGGGTCGCCACAGTGGATCATCAATTTCCAGATCACTCTGTCCTCTACATCTGTGTTTATCAACCACCCACATGCATCCATAAATCTCCCTCCTGCTTGGTGGTTCTTATCCTCAGCATCCTTCTACTGATATACTCTGTGTCCCTCCTCAGCACATGACCAAACCACCTAATGACTCAAACATCTTTCACCTTGCCTTCAAAACATCCTACCTGTGCGATCCCGCTAACAAAACCCCCCGTTTCTGATCCTGTCTGTCTTCATCACTCCCAATGAAAAATGCAGCATCTTTAACTCTTCAGTCAACAACTTCCTGCTCCGCCTCCTGTCTTTTAGTCAACGCCACTGTCTCTAAACTATACAAAACAAACTTTCCTTTTCACTCTTGTACATACCCTTCTGTCCTGAGTCAACATTCCCAATTAGCAAGAGCTACCCATGAAAAGCGTACATGTATTTCTTCATGTTTAGAGAAGCCCGAGAACATGAACAAATACATGTATGCTTTTCATGGTTAACCTTACAAGCTTGGGGAGAGTGCTAAACCTTTTATACTGACATTTTTTTTCAATCTTTGAGTTCCCAAACGACACAAAAATACTAAAGATAAATTTTCAACTTAACTTGAAGTTGCATCTCACAGCTGAATGTACAGCTAAGCATCATTTCAGTTCAGCTTTGTAATCAAATACTCGAGAGAGCAGCCCCTTATATTAAAGCAGACAGTGTGTGTGCATGTGCGTGTACTCGAAAGAAACACAACGCTGACAGATTCACTGGTGTCAGAAAAGCTATTATCACCTTTTGCTCAAAAATGGCAAAGTTTGCTGGTGCCTGAGGTTTTGTTTTTAAAGGGTTTGAATGTGCTAATCACCTTGATGAAGTGGAAATTAAAGTGCAGAATTGATCAGACCAAAGATTTTAATATTCCTATTAAACAAACACCGCTGCAGCAGGCGACAGAAAAGTGTCCACGCGCGCACCACTCATCCTTCTTCCCACACGTTTTTAATGTAATTTGCAAGAAATGTGGACCTCGTTAAACAACATACAGTATGAATTACACTCGCCGAAGGTCTGGATCGATTGAAATATATGGCGGAATACAGAAACCGGTGACAGCTACGAGCGTTTAGAGGACAGTAATGTTGAGAAAAAGAAAAGAAAAAGTTGTTCGGGGATGAGAGGTTGGCGACGAGAGGAGGAAAATCAAGAAAAACTATCACAAGCTTGAATTTCCTGCTCGTCAAACATCTGGTGAACTAGAATGGTGCTTTATATTGGGCCATGTGGAGGCAATATATCGAAGGATCAGAAAGTGTGTGTACACGAATAAGCTAATAAAAATGGCGGTAAGAAAATGTTCCAATTCTGGGAAATAAATCCAAGCCCGAAGACAAAAAGGTCAGTGTGTTAATCCTCTTTTAAGTTCCAGCTCTTCAACAAACAGGGACCAGGGGTAATTAAAGGAAGCCAGAAGATACCTCTAATAATACACACACCTCTTTCAGGACACTGTAATAATTTCTGAGGTCTAAATCAGCTTTGCTAATAAAGCCATGACTGAGAGAATATGTGTGTGTGTGTGTGTGTGTGTGTGTGTGTGTGTGTGTGTGTGTGTGTGTGTGTGTGTGTGTGTGTGTGTGTGTAGGTACATCAGAGGGAAAGAGAAAACCGATCACAAGGGAACAAGAGAGGAAAAGGGATGAGTGTGTTTCTGCAGTGAATCATTTGTATTGTAATTGACAAGACTGCAGTAAAGAGAGGGAACAGAGTTCAGCAAGCAATAACACACTGATAATTCGGTGTGCTACAGCAGTGTGTGTGTGTGTGTGTGTGGGGGGGGGGGGGCTTTATATCTACAAAAAGACAATAAAAGCTTTCTGAAGTACTAAGCTGTATATGCTGCATTATTAGACACAGATACAGGGGGTTTTCTTGGTGCACTCTGCAGTAAAGCTATTAGAGCTGGACAAATTCAAAGATGGCAGGAGAACGTCACACACACACACACACACACACACACACACACACACTTTTCTAGCAGAAGGTACACTTACTAACCTGATTCCAGAGCTAGCCATTACCTGTTTTTATTCTTTTTTTGGTTGTTGTTTTCATAAAAGCAATGTCATAATTTCTGACCAGATGTCTGAAGTGGTCTGCAACTACACCCATTTGCTGTAAAAGCAGCGAAAATCCAGGGTATTAATCGGAACTGATTCGGCATCTCCTACCTCCTAGTCGATCCACATGGGAGTGAACACAACTCAGTGTGTCTCAGCCTGGGTAAGTGTGTTCGGGGGAAAAAGGCTGCTTTATACTGGTCACAGAAGAGGTGGTAGCCTAGTGGTTAAGGCATTGAAATTATGGGGTTGGGGGTTCGAGTCCCGCCCATACCAGGCTGCCACTCTTGGGCCTTTGAGCAAAGCGCCTTTAAACCCCCCCTCCTAAAGATGTTAGAAAGATCGCAGGAGCAGCCGGCCCTTCTGATAAGTAACCCAGAGCCTTAAACTCTAATTATATTTCTCAACTAAATCAAGTCAAGATGGATTTTTGGTTCTTATTCTGTAGTTTGATTAGATTTAACCATGTAGCAAGTACATTCAAATAAATTACTTGTATAAATGTGTGTCAATGGGTAAAATTGGAACCTGCTCTAGCTGTTGCTCAGGTTTATGTTATGAGATAGAGATTTACTCTGCTATGGCCAAAATTTAAACCCTCTGCTATGCTCATTTCTTTCAGTTTGGTCACCTGACAGGGCCACATCAGGACCACAGAGCTTCCTGCCTTATAGTAACCCTGTTCTGTATTCTTCACAGCACCAGTAAGCTCACCATGACTCCATTACTAGTAAATGCTGAGAATCAACTTGGTAGACCTCCTTGCTGCTCAGCCTATCAGCTTTTTTCTTTAGTTTCCTAAGAACGTTATCAGACTCGACTTTCGTGACGTAGCGTCTGGTAGAAAACCAATTCCAGCCCGTAGCTGTTCAGCAGGGTCACAGCCATCTAGCACTAAGTGATGACACAACGGCTGGCTGAATTCACTTAGTTACTGTACGGATCACTTGGCAATGTGGAAATAAAGCTGCATGCTGCATAGTAACCGCATCAATGAGAATAAAAAAGGGATGTTTATTCACGCTTGTGAAAGAGCAGTTTTTAAACAAAAAGAAAAAAACAGACTTACGATGAGAGGAGAGTCGCGTCCCAGTGAGATCACCGTCCTGTTCACTGTCCTCAACAACTTCTCCATAATGATCTGAATATGCCATTGTGTTGGACCCTAGAAATAAAACACACACACAATAATCTCTGTATAATCAATGTGATATTTTCAAAGGATGACTTCAAAGCTGCTAATCATGTGTCTAGAAAATACTTTCTCTACAGTAATAGTCGAAATCCACACTGCACTTGTACATTCAAGCAGAGTTTTCATTACTTCCGTGTTAAAGATCTAATTACCATGATGCTGAAACACAAAAAATGATTAATTAACCAAAGAAATCCTGATCGTTTTTTTTTGTTCGGAGACAACAGCCAAAAAGAAGCCATTAATATTATTATCCCTTGTTTTTTGTGGTTATTTTTTTACATTTATATTATATACCTGGTGTGATTCTATTCTACCTTATACGTCACTCAGGAAGACCCAAAAGCAGGGAGAACATGTTCATTCAAAAACTCATACACAATACAATATACAGGTAGTCAAGGCATGGCCTAGGCAGGACTCTTAAAGACTGATGATATACAGATACACACTGCTACAATCGTCTGCTGCCTAAAACGTGAAATATTTTTATATTGTATTATTATTTTAATATTTTCGCATCACTATAGTCATCGTCAGTCAAACCATTGTAACTCGGGGACTACCTGTACAGTTCTGGGATTTGTAGATCTCGGATTAAATCTAAATGGAATCCTATAGACAGAGAATGTATGAGTAAATAGGCATTTCATCTGTCTGTCTGTCTGTCTGTCTGTCTAGGGAAATCCATTTCTTATGGAAATGCTGGCTGCATGTGAATTATCAACCCTGCTATTTACAAAACCCTTGCAAAACTTTCAAAGCAGGGGGAAGAAAAATATCAAACACAATGCACATATGGTTTGCTGTGGGTGGGGTATATTCTCTGGCATAAACAAATACAAAAACATTCAGAAAGCAATAGATAAAAGATAGAGTGGTTGTTTAAATCCAAAAAGAAACAATTGTTTGAGAACTAAACAAGTAGAGAGGTCAATCAGGATATATAGAAAAGTCAGTGCTGCCTTTATCTTAAAAAAAAAAATAAAATAAATAGCTAGAGATAAAAATAAAATAAAAAAGCTACCAGGGTAAGGGGAAAAGTGCATGCAAGAGTGTTATTCTGTGGACTAAAGCTCAGCACATTTCATAATGCGGGTATGAATTATGGAGCAAGCAGCCCATAAAATAATCATCTGTTTCTAGTGTGCAGAACGGGACTCTGGGTAATTAAATACAAACTGACAAGCACAGAGTGCAGCAGTGTGTCTGAGTGGCAGCAGTGAGTCTGAGTGGCAGCGGTGTGTGACCGTGTGCAGGTGTTTGTGTGTTTAGGTGTGTATGACCTTCTCTTTTACTTTGTGCTGCAGGTCAATAGCGAGACCAAAGCAGAGATACGAGCCGATGTGTGTACATATGAACGTGTGTATATACTCACCACATCACTCCTGTATAACACCTCCAGGATGTTGCTGAGCAGATGGCAGCAGGCCTCCAGATCCTCTTGCTGCTCCAAGTGTTTCTTCAGTTGTTCGGTCATAAGCGGCAAAAGAATCTCTCTGCAGTCTAAAATAAAAAAAATAAACACACACACACACGATTATAATGCATCCCACAACCATAATTAAAATTAGAGCCCTGCTATTAGATTTAACAGAAAACATTCACACATGCCTGAACCAGAAGCCAATATTTATAGTCACTGTAGGGTGAAGGGATTTTTTTTTTTTATTTATTTTTTTTTAATTTATCCTTTATTTAACCAGGAAAAGCCCATTGAGATTAAAAATCTCTTTTGCAAGGGAGACCTGGCCAAGATAGGCAGCTGAATTACATCACATCATTACATACGTACAAAGACACACAAAAAACATAAAAATAAAGACAAATAAATGAATAGAAACAGTTTGAAAGCCAATTATGCACTTACAATGAAATCTCAATTAAAAACATTGACATGTGAGGGAGTCCAACTCAAAAGATCTCATTCTTAACTTAAAAACACTCAAAGGAATCAATTTACTAAGTTTTAAGTTGTTCTGCTGCAAATTCCATGTAAAGGGAGCAGAATAAACAAAGGCCTTTTTACCCAGCTCAGTACTGACATGGTGGACAGAAAGCAAGACAACAGCTTGAGAACGGAGAGAGTAATGACCAGCACTTTTTTTCATAAGAAGTAAACATTAATAGGATGGAAGCACACCAAGAATAGCCTTATATATAAATGTGTACCAATGACAAAGCCTCCGTGTGGCCAGAGCAGACCACCCTACACGAGAGTACAGCTCACAGTGGTGGTTGCGAGCTTTACAATTAGTGATAAATCTCAGCGATGCATGATAGGCTGCGTCAATCATTTGAAGGCATTGAGCAGATGAATGCATATATAATATATCACCATAGTCCAGCACAGATAAAAAAGTGGATGCCACTAACCGTTTTTTGACATTAAAAGAAAAACACCGCTTATTTCGAAAGTAAAAACCCAATTTTAGCCTCAGCTTTCTCACTAGACAGTGAACATAAGGCTTAAATGATAGGCAATCATCAATAACAATACCAAGATACTTATAAGTTGTAACAGTCTGTATTTCACGTCCGTCAAGAGTAATCACTGAGGGAACATTCAGTGGTCTATTCCGAGGGCCCGTGAAGATCATACATTTGGTTTTTTCTGCATTGAGCACAAGTTTCAGCTGTAGCAACGTGTTTTGGACCACAGTGAAGGCATTCTGTAAATGTGCAATGGCTTGTTTAAGAGAGGGTGCACAACAGTAAATAACTGTCATCTGCATAAAAATGAAAGTTTGCATCAGACACATGCTGACTAAGGTTATTTATATAAATAGTAAATAAAAGAGGGGATAATGATTGATCCCTTTACACACACACACACACACACACACACACACACACACACACACACACACACACACACACACACACACACACACACACACACACACACCTCACTAGAGTGAAATTAGTTACACAAAATCAAATGTCCAAAAGCTGGGGTGGATCCGATCAAATTCGAAAAAAGAAAGAAAAAAAAAAACAAATAACCACACAAGCACATAGTAAATCACATGCATGAAACACACTCGACAATTTATCATTTTTTAATTGACTGCCAGCTCCATAATAGTAGAAGAAGCTGTGTTTGTTGGAGAGGGGGAAATACTGCGCGCATATATATATATATATATATATATATATATACACACATACATACAGTGAGGAAAATAAGTATTTGAACACCCTGCTATTTTGCAAGTTCTCCCACTTAGAAATCATGAAGGGGTCTGAAATTGTCATCGTAGGTGCATGTCCACTGAGAGAGACATAATCTTAAAAATAAATAAATAAATAAAAAAAATCCAGAAATCACAATGTATGATTTTTTTTAACTATTTATTTGTATGATACAGCTGCAAATAAGTATTTGAACCCCCGAGAAAGTCAAGGTTAATATTTGGTACAGTAGCCTTTGTTTGCAATTACAGAGGTCAAACGTTTCCTGTAGTTTATCACCAGGTTTGCACACACTGCAGGAGGGATTTTGGCCCACTCCTCCACACAGATCTTCTCTAGATCAGTCAGGTTTCTGGCCTGTCGCTGAGAAACATGGAGTTTGAGCTCCCTCCAAAGATTCTCTATTGGGTTTAGGTCTGGAGACTGGCTAGGCCACGCCAGAACCTTGATATGCTTCTTACAGAGCCACTCCTTGGTTATCCTGGCTGTGTGCTTCGGGTCATTGTCATGTTGGAAGACCCAGCCTAGACCCATCTTCAATGCTCTAACTGAGGGAAGGAGGTTGTTCCCCAAAATCTCGCAATACATGGCCCCGGTCATCCTCTCCTTAATACAGTGCAGTCGCCCTGTCCCATGTGCAGAAAAACACCCCCAAAGCATGATGCTACCACCCCCAATGCTTCACAGTAGGGATGATGTTCTTGGGATGGTACTCATCATTCTTCTTCCTCCAAACACGTTTAGTGGAATTATGACCCAAAAGTTCTATTTTGGTCTCATCTGACCACATGACTTTCTCCCATGACTCCTCTGGATCATCCAAATGGTCATTGGCAAACTTAAGACATGCCTGGACATGTGCTGGTTTAAGCTGGTTGAACCTTCCGTGCCATGCATGATTTCAAACCATGACGTCTTAGTGTATTACCAACAGTAACCTTGGAAACGGTGGTCCCAGCTCTTTTCAGGTCATTGACCAGCTCCTCCCGTGTAGTTCTGGGCTGATTTCTCACCTTCCTTAGGATCATTAAGACCCCAGGAGGTGAGATCTTGCATGGAGACCCAGTCCAAGGGAGATTGACAATCAATCATGTTTAGCTTCTTCCATTTTCTAATGATTGCTCCAACAGTGGACCTTTTTTCACCAAGCTGCTTGCCAATTTCCCCGTAGCCCTTTCCAGCCTTGTGGAGGTGTACAATTTTGTCTCTAGTGTCTTTGGACATCTCTTTGGTCTTGGCCATGTTAGTAGTTGGATTCTTACTGATTGTATGGGGTGGACAGGTGTCTTTATGCAGCTAACGACCTCAAACAGGTGCATCTAATTTAGGATAATAAATGTAGTGGAGGTGGACATTTTAAAGGCAGACTAACAGGTCTTTGAGGGTCAGAATTCTAGCTGATAGACAGGTGTTTAAATACTTATTTGCAGCTGTATCATACAAATAACTAGTAAAAAAAATACATTGTGATTTCTGGATTTTTTTTTTTTAGATTATGTCTCTCACAGTGGACATTCACCTACGATGACAATTTCAGACTCCTCCATGATTTCTAAGTGGGAGAACTTGCAAAATAGCAGGGTGTTCAAATACTTTTTTTCCTCACTGTATATATATATATATATATATATATATATATATATATATATATATATATATATATATATATTATATTATACGCACGCACATATACATACAAACAGCATGAGTTTAGGTTTTAGTGTTGGATGTGAAAATGTACATATTTCTAATACAATCTGTTGCCATATTTTACATCTTGCTGTCATTTGTTGAACATTTCATCTCACATCAATTAATGCTTATTTAAAGATCATTGTGGTTCTCCTCTGATTCGGACATGGTATTTACAGAATTCTATTACAAATATCTAATAAACGAGTGTAAACAATAGATTCGAAAATAAAATTGCATATTTAAAAAGGTCATGGTATAGAATAAAAAAATGGCAGTGTTTTATATATAGGCGACATACGCAGGATCCACAGCAGTACATTACATCCAGGAGCAAGTGAGCCAAGAAAAGAGAGGAAATAAGGAGGAAAAAAAAAATCAAAATACAGAGAGAAAGTGGGAAAAAGTGAGGAGATGGAAACTCATTATACACTGGGAATAGGCAGGGCCACAGTGCCTTATTATAGCCCCCAACTGTCTAACAGAAGCAGCACAGCATCCATACTGAGCCATTAATGCCAGCACTCAAAACTGCATTCACTCTCACATTTGTCACTTTGTCTTCTGAACATCTCGAGGATAGGACACCCTATCATTAATCTCACGTTCAAATTTTGTAGCAGTGATGCCTGATCCCAGGAACAATCTCTCCATTTCTCTCAAGCTGTCAGTTCACTGCATCCATCATTTGCTGGGAATATAATGCATCTGTAGTCTCTTTAGTCGTCTCCCATCATCACGTCCTGGAGAACAGTAATCACAGAGGATAGCGCACAATTGGCACGGCTGTGGTACGCCCCATGCGTCACGCTCCCAATTGGCACGTAATGAGAAGAAGCGAGGTATACGTTGGGGTCACCAAACATCGCTTGCAGGTAGAAATTAAACACGGAAGCAAAAACCCAAAGCAGAGCATGACCTTGACACAGAAATAAACATGGAGGACGGTTGGATCAGCTGAAGGCTAATTGCAACTTACGCTGTTAAACAAGAGTGAATCGAGTGTTACGATAACAGATGGCCTTCTAACACTACAATGCAGCTGAAGCGTTTCAAATGAAAACTAAACAATTATCAAATGCTACAGAGAATGAACTAATGAGGTGATTTATCCAGTATTTAAGCATGAGGCCAAGTTTAAGGGCATCAAAGAAAAGCAATAATGAAGTTAAATCACAATCAGTCAATGCATTAATACACACTGATTTTGACAGCCATATGTGCTTCTTCATTTTCTTTCACTTGAAACCTGTTCTAGCTTGACAATGCCCCTGTGCACAAAGGCAGCTCCGTGAAGATATGCTTTGAAGGGTTGGAAGTGTCTGGAAGATCTTAAGGTGGCTTGCGACAGAGCTCCGACCTAAACTCTATTAAACACCCGCAGGATGAATTGGAACACCGACTGCCACCCAGGCCTGCTAACCTCACCTACAATAGTACCCGACTTTACTAACACCCTTATGGCTGAATGACCACGAATTCCCATGAGCACTCTTCAAAATCTAATGGTTACCATAACAGCAAATGGAAACTGAATGTGTAAGGGGACGTTCAAAAAGCACACATGAATCTTATGGTCAGGTGTCCACAAAAGCTTGTCAGATAGTGGGCATGTGATAGAGAGAGACTAATTCTTCCTTTTATTTCAGACAGTTTCATTTGTTTTGGAAATTCTTTTGACTGAATATTCTGGCCTTATAACAGCTACTATTTTTATTATTAACTTTCACTAAATTTTAGCCTCATATCATTAATCGAGGTGAAAAAGTGGACGAAGTGAACTTCACTGAGAGTTGAAGGCTTTGACTTGCGTATACCAAGTTTTAAATGGAAATGCATACAAAAAAAGTGCCCAAAGGCGAAACAGTGACTTTACATATTTGGATCTGTATACAGAGCCTGTCAAAAGTTTGGCTTTTATCATTTTTAAGGAGACACGTGCATGTTTCATTTGTTTTTATGCAAAATGCTAAGTAAAAGTAATGGTATGAAGATTTAGTTTAAATAAACAAAAATATAAATGCACAGATGTTAAACAGTATTTTAACTGAGGGAAAAAAATAAAAAATAAAAAATCAATAAAAAATCATCAGAATTTCATCTAAAGGTTTTTGTCACTAGTTGGAGATTTCATTCTGACTTTGTAATCCAGTGCAAGGTGAGGGAGGTGAGATTGAGATGGTTTGGACATGTGCAGAGGAGGGACATAGGGTATATCGGTAGGAGAATGCTGAGGATGGAGCACGAAGGAGGAAAAGAGAAAGACCAAGGAGGAGGTTTATGGATGTGGTGAAGGAAGACATGCAGGTATTGGTGTAACAGAGGCAGATGTAGAGGACAGGGGGGTATGAAAACGGATAATCCGCTGTGGTGACCCCTAACGGGAGAAGTCGAAAGAAGAACTTAGTAGGCCATTACGTTACCGATAACATTTCAGCGAACTGTTTAATCTCTAAATAAAGCTTAGATGCTTGTTTCTCATATTTGTCCTATTGTATGGTGAAGTTCTAATTAGATGCAGTCCAGGCGGTATTACGTGGCGTATGGAATCGGAGCAATGTTGGTTCATCCAAAGGTTCAATTACAGGTTGGTTCGGGTTTCTCAATTTTTTCCCCCTCATCGGTAACTAACATATCACCATCTTTTGGTCTTTGCTTACCTCTTTCATTAGAGAAACGTGCGTTTGTTTAACACTCGCGCTAATAATCAGCTGCAGCTGTTAGAAGCGTGGAAATTGTGCCGTATGTAACTGATCAACCCACACAATAAATAATGCAGCGTCGTATCGTTAGACATTTTCCCCAGAACGTTCTTCCATCCTGGTAGCAATCCAGTGATTGGGGGGCTCTGCACTATAACATGCACAATGAGTTTGTTTTTCAGTGCTGACATGTGGGGCTCCGAGACACCTTTTTTTTCCTGACAACAAAAAAAATAAATCTACATTTACTGAGCTTTATTAAACATGCTATCCAGATGCACTTCATGAGCTGTTACATTGCTGGATTTTGTAGTGAAATCATCAAGAGCCAAACACACTAAGCTGTACCTCTGATTTATTCAGTCTACTGCTGCAAACCAAAATATAAAAGCAGTTACTAAAAACAGCATCTCGGCACAGAATGCAAACAGTGTTAACCTTTGGGCAAGTGCTGGGAGAATTAAAATAAAGTAGTGCCTCAATTTAGCAATTTAACTTTGGGAGAAGGGTTTTTTTTTTTGTTGTTTTTTTTTATTTCAATCAACACTCATTTTAATTAAGTGCTGCCAGAAAGATAACAGTTGATGCATCAGGTTTAATGGGTTTTCTCAAAATAGTCATTTCAGCAGACAAACCGTGACCTAAGCGTAAAACAGGTGTCCGACGTTTAGTTAAAAAAAAATTAGTCAAAGCGACTTAATAAAGGACCTGAAACTGCTTTATTAGTAGAAGTGAGATTAACGCGGAAAGAACACCAAACAGTATTTAAAATCACAGATTAATATGGATCTGGATTAATATGGAATTAATATGGAAGTGTATGTCCACACTATGTCCACAGTTCGAAACTGCACTTTGGAAGCGTTCATAAATTCTATATGTAATGTAAATACCAGCGATGTGTATTTTACTTTAAGCTGTAAAAGTAAAATGCTGACTGGAAAGTCTAAACTACGATACTACAGATTCTTTTACACGGATGTAAAAAGCCAAATGCGCAGCATCCTGTGTGAAAAACGCACAAAGTAAAGGGACGGCCCCACTGCGATATTTGAATCATACACATGCAAATGCTGAAGACTGCAAACACAAGCTTGGTGCAAAGCAGTTCCACATTTCACTGCATTCAGGGTTTGTAAACTCTGAGCTGTTAATCCTTATACCTCGAAACTGTGACCAAATGATGAACACGTCAAGGCACGACCTCTTCGAAGTCCTAGATGGAGTGAGCACTGATTATAACGGTGTCACGGCATTCAGTTATATACAATTCAGCTTTAAATAATTTTTTAATGAGCATCCAGAGATCAGGTGAGATGAGAGATGTCATTTACTACCGGCACCACAGGCAAATCTTAGCAATGGAGCATGATATCAAGTCGCTGGTCATATTTTCATCAAGAAGTTTTCTTCTCTTTCGAAATGTGAATGCTGAAAGTCTAGTACGGCTGCTTCTTAATCCATCTTACAATGCGTTTCCGCAGCTGACTCACATTTTCTACTGATGAAACAGACTTTTGAAGCTTTCTGCCTTCATCTCATGCTGTGTGCTCTTTTGTTCTACGATCTCTTTTTTGGTTTGTTTAATTGAAAGTTTTCATTATTGAGGACTTCCCCATATGGCGATCCTCACCGTGCCCGTAAGGCTTCAAGGCAAAAAAAAAAAAAAAAAAAAAAAAAGTTAATTATGAAAGATTGTTTGAATATGTCTATCTAATGGACCGTTTGCGCCAGAAGCTTTTAAGCCTCACAGTCATGGGTTCAACTGTGGCACACCTGCTTTCATTTCAATGTGCCTATACATATTCAATCCACTTCATTAATGATACTTTGATAATGATCAGAAAATGAGTCATGGGAGCAGCCATTTATTACTACTCACTAATTCATTCATTATATCAAGTGGCTGATATTTACCATATCAGCGATTTGGCCCTGCTGTCTAGTTGGAGGAGTGTTATACTTCCTCTCTCCTGTCAATCACAGAAGAAGTAGCCAATCACAAGAGTCTGTGAGCTCAAGTATGTGAAAGAGAGCAGATAGCAATAGAGTGTCTTGTGATGCAGCATGAGAACCCGTTTAAAAATTTAGCTGGCTCCATGTGGCTTGTCCCAGACCCTCCTTGATTATTAGCATTCATATAAATGAAGAGAAACTAAAGAAAAAGAATCTGGTTTGTCAGAAGGTTATGAATGTTATTATTACAGGTGGTTCTGGCAGCACTTCTGTCTGTAATTTAAATGACAGGTTTCTAATAATGCACTTATTCTTAGACGTTTCTACTGACACGCTGTTGAACACGCCACATAATCTAAACCATGTGATAAACAGATTAGAAACTGTCATATTATAAAAGTATATTATTAAAAATATGATGGAATTTTTCATCAGATATTTAATGATCATTAATGGAAGGGTCTGAGCGTTGTAACAGTAACAAGTTTTTTTTTTTTTTTTTTTTTAACAACCAAAAAAATAAATCTCAATCCCGTTTCTGCTGCGAGATATTCATGCTGTAAGATTGATTTTCTATGGAGTTTCTCCTGCCTGTCAAAACGCAGCAAGATAATGCATTATGTTTCTGGAAATAGACCTAATGCTCTAAGCAAAGCAGAGCAAAAAACAAGGTGCAGGTACTCAATGGTTATACAGTACTAAAAAACCTGTCAAAAAAAATAAAAAATACGCATACACAATCACCAACTTAGTAAAAACTTTCAAAAACTAAAATGAGCAGCAAACGGCAACTCGAACGACCAGGACTCAGTACTGAATGATGCCCATGATACGATCAATTAAAGCTGATTAATTTCACTGGAGCCATGCGATTGAAATGTTCTTCAGATTACGGGTCACACAGCAGGTGCCGCTGGCTTATCTGAAGTCGGATTTAAATTGAGTTCCTGAAGGTCATGCGATACTGTTCCTAAAGGCAAATATGATCAGTGCACGAGGAAATCATTCCAGGCTCAGTGCAATGGATCATAGAGTGAACTCCCGCTGCTCCCTGTGCATTCGCACATCATCAAAGTGGATTTCACAAAAAAGAGCACACACTCAACTTCCTGTTGCTTAACCAGCTGTAATGCAACAAAAGGCATCAGGATCAACCTATGCTCCGCTACAATCAATCTGAGAAGCATGTCGGTGTTCAGAAGCATTTTGTCTGATGTTAGCTTTAAAGCAAAGATACACCATTAAAAAAATGTAAAGAAAAATACTAACAATTTTTCAACTAAAGAAACAAAGGAATTCTTCCTCTTGAATATTGAGACCTCATTCCGAGACTGTGTGCATGCACAAGACTTGATACACACTTATGTATATAAAGCAGATAAAAAAATAATAAATACCGTAATTTCCAGGCTATAAAGCGCACCCATATATAAGCCGCACCCACTGAATTTTACAAATATTTTTATTTTTAACATAAATAAGCCGCACCTGTCTATAAACCGCAGGTGTCTACACTAATGTACTTTACACAGGCTTTAACGAAAGACACATTACACACGATGTAACGGGTAAAATATGTTGCGCTTCCTTTAGGAGCATAGCGGTAATTTGGGAATAGCATGCCAGAAGCGAGCTCTCCCTTCACCCTGACTCAACGTGTTACAACGGTTGCTACAACGGCTACTGCTACTGTTATCTAAACAGTAGCCGACCAAGAAAGTCATTGTTCACTGTTTTCCTCCTTCCTTTCACAACTATTTCTCTCGGGAGTTTATCTTTTGGCATCGCCGTGCGTTTAAAAAACAGAAATTTCATTGGTCTAATGTTATGGGGTTCAGTTTTTTGGTTTGAAGTTTGTAAAACCGGGAAATAACCCCAGAAAAAAAATGCATAAATTAGCCGCTTCGTTGTTTAAAGATGCAGGGTTCAAAACGTGGGAAAAAAGTAGTGGCTTATAGTCCAAAAAATACGGTATATGGGAAAGATTCTGTTTTTTTTCCTTGTTTCATTTTTTTTATATAATTTTTTTTTTATGCTTTTAGCTGACAGCAAAAGAACCTGATGTGCTCTTCTTCTGTTGCAGCTCATTTTGATGACTTCGGCATCCTGAGTTGATTTTCTGCTAGTCACAGCTTTGTAACCAGAGAGAGTTTAGGCTCACTGAATATATATATATATATATATATATATATATATATATATATATATATATATATATATATATATATATATATATATTATTTTAATCACTATTTAACACTGTTATGAAATCTAAAAAAGAAACCGTGCCACGATCACAACTTTCCCTCATTCTTATGATTGATGAACATGAACTGATGCTTTTGGCATGTATCATTTTATCGAACCATAAGATTGGCTGTGAAAAAACAGTGGGGGTGTAACGGTACCTCATTTTTTAAATCACGGTTCGGTTCAATTTTGGTTCCTTTCGGAGGGAAATGCAAAACAAAAAATTCTGTGTCTAATTTTTTTTATTTATGCAGTTTATTTGTGAACAACAATTTTTAAAACTATTTCAAATAAAATGCCTGCTTGGCTTAATAATATATACAATTATTCCATTATATTTGATACAAATAAAACAGAATAAATTAAATGAATGCAATACACTTATTATACTGATTAAATTGAGTAATGAATTAAATCGTCAAAAACTAAATTGATTGAATAAAATCAAATAAATAAAACAATTTAATTAAATTATTTACATTTGTTAAACCCTATCTGGGTAATACAGACATGTGTGTGTGTTTCACATTTAATATGTAATTTTCTAAAGATAGGTATATATCTACTTAATTTTTCTTATTTCAGCATATTTGAACAAATGTCTTCATTCCTTCCTTCATTAATTCACTCCTTCGATACGTAGAATTATCCGTTTGTTTTTCTTTTAAGAGAAATTCTTGAAGCTGGGCATAAAACGATAAAATATCCAGATCGCTAGTGTTAGCCACTAGCCACTTCCTGGTTAGTGGCTTACACTTACGCTATGGATTCTTTATCGTTTTCATGCATGCGCAAAACAAATTTCATTTCCGGTACGGAGTGGGAAAGCCACAGTGACACTACGCTAACTAGTTTCTTTTTTTTTTTTTACCCCTGATTGTTGGGTATGTTTTCAAGTTTAATAATAAAAAAAAAAATTTGCTCAAAATGCGCGGCAGAGACTAAACAAACTTGCCATCAGCCACTTAATATGTTCCTGAGGGAACTCAAGATTTTAATTTTTTTCTTTGTGTACCGAACTAAAAGCCTTGTCCTGAATTATTTCGTGAAAATACATGTACCGCTACACCTCTAATGGATAACAATAACAATGTATTGTCCCTCAGGTGATGCAAGAGACCCTGAGCACATGTATACAGTACAATCCAAAACACAACTCAAGTGTCTCACTCACAAACACAAATTCCACTGCTCTGACAAACCAATATCTCATCATCTACACTGCATGTGGAAGCTTTCACTTCAACACTGATCACAAACCTCAACATATACAATTCTACACATTTCATACATAGAACAACCAGGCTCTATGCTGAGTCCTAAACAGCTCTCGCACTCCATAACCGAAAGTGCAAAACATGCCATTTTCAGGACAGAGAGCACCTGAAAAATCAGTTCCAGCATTTCAGGATTGTTCTGCTCTTGTTTAGTTTACCATAAAGCACATAAAAAACATGCACACACTTTTTTAAACAGCTAATATATAAATAAATAGTACAGTGCAAATAGTCGCAGCGTTCAAATGAACAAAAGAGAAGTTACTGAACAACTCTAGAACTATGAGGATGGATTTGGATTGTAATTAATATACACAATGGCTTGGGACCGCAGTTTGCATAAACAGTTCTGCATTTAAGAGCAATCAACAATGATGCAACTGTAATGAATGGATATTCAGTGTCACCCAGATGAGGATGGGATCCCTTTGAAATCTGGTTCCTCTCATGGTTCGTTCCTCATACCATTTCATTTCCTTTTTTCTTCCTACTGTCACTTCCGGCTTCTCATCAGAGATAAAAAAAATTATAATAATAATAATAATAATAATAATAATAAGGAATAAACTTATAGGCAATAAACCATATCTGTGGGAGTTTTTAGGCACCAAAATTATAAATTCCAACCTCAGAACCTCTTTATCTCAGTAAAGATGCTTCAAATTAAAAGTTGAGTTTAACTGAATATTTAAATATGTAAATATATGCACAGTGGATATGTGCAGAAGCTCTTTCAACAAATAACAATGAGAAATGTAAAGATCTATACATAATCCACACACACGCACGCGCGTGTGCGTATGTGTGTGTGTCTGTGTGTGTGTGTATATATATATATATATATATATATATATATATATATATATATATATATATATATATATATATATATGCAGGAGGTATTTAAGGCAGAATATATGTAAAATTAAAAAAACTGTAAGCCTTGGTACATGTTTTTAATCATTATACTCCTAAATGGCTACATATTTTGTGCAAGTTTGTGTGTGTGTGTGTGTGTGTGTGTGTGTGTGTGTGTGTGTGTGTGTGTGTGTGTGCGTGTGTGTGTGTGTGTGAGAAAGAGAGAGTGAAAGAGAAAGAGACCAAGATGGAGCATGCTGGGCTTTAATTAAGACAAGACTGGATAGACAATTACAGATAATTACAGCTGAATAATGTTCATGTATTTTGACCTACTGAGCCACCGTATGCTCTCACTGCTGCATTTTAATTTTACCCTGAGCGCTAAGCTTGACGATTTCGGAGGTTTGCAAAAATAAAGATACAAAATGCAACGCTGTTACAGTTCGTCTTGTTCTCCAATATCCAGGTCAGTAGCAGTGGTCGGAATAATACCATTTATCGAGCACTATTAAATATTTGTTCTTTTATAAACATACATTGCTGCGTTTTCAAAACCGCTGTTCACGTATACACACAGGATTACACGTGTCATGATTAAGTGGTGTTTAAAAAGCATTCGTAAGGAAACAGGAAGTCATCCTGACGTAGCAAGGCTGAAGCAGCCATCAGCCTACGCTGGTCCCTTGTACCCAGCTCTTAAGCATGGCTGACATTTAAAACAGCACATTACAGGAGTGCTAGTGGCATTTAAATAAAAATAAATAACGATAATACCACCAGTGCTCTCGTTTGAAGACTACAGGCAAGTGTGTACCGCCGATGTTCTTCGTAATCAGGCGATGAGCAGGGGGTGGGCAGAAGGTGACATTCAGGTGTGTGTACAAGAGTCTGGTTACTGCTCTAAGCTCTGGCCAATGTATTCAACTTGATTTTAGCCATGATTTATTTATTTTTTATTTTTTTGGATCTGTGACAGCCTGATTCAAATATGACTTCTGAATGATCATGTGATGTAAATGATAGAGCGACTGTCTCCATGCTGCCACAGATGAGTGAACGGTACAGGGTTTTTTTCCAAGAGAAGACACCACACACAAACACACAATTCCAGTCTACCAAAGCAACAGTGTCATGCTAAACTATATTCGTCATCTAAACATGTGCAAACATACAGCTGCAAGATAAAAAATAATATACTTGGAGACAAGTTGCATGAGGTTCACCATCACGGTCGCTGTCAAGGATTTTACACCCAGTCATGTGTCACATTTTTCCATATTATTACATGCGTTGTGCTCCAGGGCTAAAGGGTTTAAAAAGCTTATAAAGCTCCCACATGGAGTGTTTTATGTCACATATTTGCCTCTGTTTTATAGTAAGAGCTTCCTCTGTCTGGACATTTTATAACGATAAAGCAATATGCGCTGTAAATTCAGCAAACAGTTGAATTTCAAGCCACACACACACACACACACACACACACACACACACACCACTTTGTGTAGAACTTAATTCAAGCTCAGTGACCTGAGTTCAGCATTATTTTTTACAACAACAAAAAATAAACTATACTAAACTGTGAAAAACAGATCTGAAAATGTTCCAGCCATATGTCCTTCTTCCCCAAACTGTACCACTAAACTGAAGGTACACGATTGAATAAGATGTATTTGTATGAGGTAGCGTTACATTCTTCTGTTCACTTGAACTAAGAAACCTAAACCTGCTTCCAGCATGACAATGCACTATAACATACACTATAATAACACTAATACACACTAAAATATGCAGTATAATAACACCATAATACACACTATAACACTAATACACACTATAATAACACTAACACGGTCTATAACACATTAATACACACTATAATAACACTAACACGGTCTATAACACACTAATACACACTAAAATATGCAGTATAGTAACACTATAATACACACTATAACACTAATACACACTATAATAACACTAACACGGTCTATAACACACTAATACACTAAAATATGCAGTATAATAACACTATAATACACATTAGCATGCACTACAACACTAATACACACTATAATACACACTATAACAACACTAACACACTAAAATACGCACTATAACACTAACACACTAACACTATATTAACACTGATGCGTGAGAACTTTGCGATCGTAAGCAATTTCAAACATTTCAAATCCAGTGAATCATCCATCTCTCTCTTTTGCGTTCTCTCTCTAAACATAAAGTAATAAACAAACTTTAGATATTTATCAGTATTTTTTCAAATCTTTATTGATTTTGATAACTAGCTGCATCGCTGGAGCTCAATATAATCAGTGTAATCTTAATGTAATGCTAAATGAATGAATGAGATTATTGTTGTAATAATAATGTTCGAATAATTCGAAATTAAACGGTACTGAACAGATACCACCGAATTAAATAAAAACTTCAAAATATCAGAAAACACAGTTTGATAATGTTTGTCCACTTTACTGCTGTTTATTGAGCAGGTTGTACCTATTGTGCATGTTACAAAAATTGTTCATATTCGATCATATCACCCGGTTCTTTATGTGGTACACTGATACACACCCAGGTGAGATTCAAATCAGGGCTTATAATTAGAAATTACACTCATCAATTTAATCTCAAGGACTCTTGAAAACTTCTTGAAAATTAGAAGTTGTGTCTGTCCTTCGTACCAGTCTAAACTCACAGTTCCACTGTTGGATTTCTTTTTCCACCCCAGTCTACCAAAGCAACAGTGAACTCCTGAATGAACACATTCCTTACTCATATTTAATAATACATTCCAAGTGTGCCAGATTCATTTGATTAACCCAATATAAAGGAGATTTAGTAGCTTGTTTACAGATAAATGGTTTTAAATTGGACATATTTATCTAGTTATCAGTGAGTTATGATAAAACGACGCTCCCTCTCAAGGCATGACCACGGTGTATATAGTAATCTAATAAAGACTTAAACCGGCTGGGGAATCCTATAATATTTGCTTTGGGCCCAGTGATATTTATTAGCTAGGGAGAGTTATAAAATCCCATGCTGCTTTTCCAGGTAAGAAAAGTGCAGTGACATCAGAACAGCTTATTCTTAGTCCTCATTTCAATGCAATAACTCACTAAAGTGCTACAAAAGCGACAAGAATCAACTGAGAACCTTAAAAAGCGACAAGAATCAACTGAGAACCTTAAAGGCTTCAACGATACAAACAAATGTAAGTCTGGTGTTTGTTGCCATTATGAAAACCGATGACATGAAATAATAGGACATATTTCAAATGACTTTTTAAATCATGAGGACGAACTACAGCATCATTCTGTAACCCAACCAACCTCATAAAGCATCTGAAACGGAGTTTAAGCAGTATTGCTAATAGAGATCCTGAGTGTGAGAGCAGTTCAGTTTCACATTCAAGTGCATGCTGCCAAATTGCTTGTCAAAATCTAGACTTTGTTTGGCACCTCGTATACGTACACTGGTTCTATTTTTATTTCTCAGAATGATGAAAAAGCATTTTCCTGCATGTCAGCAAGTGCCAATTCTGTATTATTTAACAATTTCAATACTACAAACACAAAAAATTACCAAGATAATATTAACGAGGCAAATCTAATAGCAACAAAAGAAATGATAGGAAATATAATATGAGGAAATTTGGTGGAGGGTGTTTTAGCCCTGAAGGCATTTAACCCCACAACAAACTATTAACCTGCAGTCAGATTGCTGGCTTGTGGATTTCCCAAACCTCATCACACCAAAATATAGAGAGCAGCATAAAACAACTGATTCGCACACAAGCAAAATCCAACCTCAGCGTTAAAATATAAAAAAAAACGAATAAAAAAAAATTTAAACACCACAGCCTGACGACAAATACTAAACGTGCGCGTAAACGCCTAGCATGATTAGCATCATCGCATGTCTCTGTGACCTTTAAAGGGATGTGTGTTGTGTGTTTGTTTACCGTGTTGTGTGAAGAGGTCACTGTGGACGATGTCAATCATGCAGTAGAGCTTCTGCTTGACCAAGCGACCTTGTGGAACCTTCTGGATGAATTCGCTGAACAGATTACTGAAAAAGACAGAGATATAAAGATGATAATGCTTTTTATTTCCACAGATATTTCTATGAGAAACTAAAGTTTTACATGTTTAAGGGACACAGACAAATATTTTCAATCCTTTGTCCGATCAGGATTTGATAAATGGATTTAACAAAATGTAAATTACTAAATGAATTAATCAGAAAACTAAAGGTCACAAATAATATACTAAGATCGCAAAGACAGTGTGGAAATATTACTATTATTATTTATAAGTTAACATAATTTTTTTATACATAATTCAACATTGTTAAGATTACTAATGTAATGAGTGTATTTACAAGTTTGATATAAAACCCGACTTATTCCTGCAACTGAATATTTGTGTGTTTCTAAATATAAAAGACCTATAAAAGTCTTTATCTCCTTTGGCATTGTGTTGCTCTCTGAGAGTTGCCTCTGAGGTGACTAACATCACAATCACCATGTTAACTTTATAAAATAAAATAAAAATTGTTTTATAATAAACACCGCAAATGCAGGGTGTCCCTTGAGTGTCTTAACACATTTTTCCTCCCCCTCCAGATATCCTTTAAGACTTAAAATTAAAAAAATGTAAAAAAAGGAAGACATTGTTGCAAAATCAAAAAGCTGTTGCAAGGATATTAAACTTTTTCATGAGCCAAAATTTGATGCGTGTTTACAAAGAAATAGCAATAACATCATAAAATTACACTTTAATATATTAAAATATTTGGGACTTCCTGTATATTTCCAACACATCCACATGAGAGCAGTGAACATACTGAGGTCACTCTCAAAGCAGTGACAAAAAGTCAGTATTACACACGGGGATGCAGTGTTTACATTACATAAGCAAAAACAGAGGGAAAATACATTCTCTGTTTAGCATGTGCTACTCACACTGAAATGACAATGTTCTCAAATGTACCAAAGGTGATTAAAGTGTTGTAGGTGATCAGAAATCACTACTGTGGTGTTAAACAGAAGCCAGAATACAGCTACATTTTACCTACAAGTTTTTTTCAATTGTTTCTTTCTAGAAAAAAATGCTTACCTACTGTTGGGGCATTCTCAAATCTGATTGGTCATTAGATTTACAGTACATAACCGCAACTCGCAAACACTCGCAAACACAATTCTGACTAATTCATATGTGCTTTTATGAATTTAAGGTAGAACCACGTATGGTAGGGAAAAATCAGAGTTGTATATGTATCCCAATATTGTGTATAGTGTATATTTTCCTAATTATAAGGAACATAAAATTGATAACCATTATCAAGTTCATTATTCATATAAGCAATAAAACGCTGCTTAAGAACTGGCTGCATCACACGACACTTGTCATAAATTATTTTCCTAGAACAGCATGTCCTGAAGTGATTTATTCCACAAAAAAAGTTGTAATTTTTTGCAGGAGCTGATTTAGGCAGTTATTAAATCGAACACCTTGAGCTTTAGGAATTTCTGTAAATGTGGGTCGTAATGTGTAACACAGAGCATTGTGTTAGCAGATGGATTACACAATGGATTAAACCATTAAACTTCCTCCTTCTCGCTCTCAAACACACACACAGCCCTGAAGTAAAGCCGGCTGTGTGTGTGTGTGTGTGTGTGTGTGTGTGTGTGTGTGTCTAAGATGGCCCTGTTGGGACTGTTTGTACACTCAAACAAACACTGACGGCTCCACATTGAGCAGTGTTGGGCATGGCACAGTTTCAGCGCTGATCTGGCAGCTAGACTGCGCTTTCAGCACAACACAGTGCACAGTGTAGACCCTCTTTCCCAACAGCAGGTGTTGGCAGTATGGGGGGGTTAAAAAAGGATGAAAAATGTTGGAGAGGTTCTCAACTGCTGTAATAATGTTTACAGCAAAACATACTTGCCATTACGGAATCATTCATGCACTCTGTAAAAAAATTTAATTAAAAAAATAAGACCAAACCTAATAGGTTGTGTTTGTGTGTCTCTGTGTATCAAGCTTCCCTCAGCAACTGCTTTTTTAATTCACAGTGGAGAGAAAATACCCAAGTGTAAACTGGCGCAATCTGGTATGCGGCCTTTTAAACACCCTGGATGCTGTAACAGCAACAGAGGCCTGAGGCATATACACATGCACGCACACACACACACGTCTTTAGAGGCAATACCACAAGGGAAGTGTGTAAAAGTCTGGGAGTGATTGTAAGAAGTCGTCTAATTATAAATTCAACTTAATGTTTAATGTATTTAGGTTAAAGCCCCAGTCAGAACCGGAGTGACTCTCAGTCAGATGTTTGAGAAACAGAAAATCTGTTTCAAGCTCTTAGCCATAAAACAATGAGCTGGATGGGGGAAGGCTGTGGATTTTTCCTCTAAAATGACTATCAAAAGAGGCCTAGCTAATTAGATACAGATTCTCTGCTTCATTTTCATCTCAGTTCTCCGACAGAAATTCGCTGTACTCTAGTGAATATTTTCTTAAGCAACACAGACCCAAAGTAAGAGATCTGGTTTATCTAGAAGTCTAATCTGAAGCAAAAAAAATGTAATCAGTAACAAATGCTGAGATTAGTTATTGGAAAATAATCCAATGAGAAAGGCATAGCTCAGTGCCTAAAATTTTGAACTTCTCATCAGAAGACCAAGAGTTCAAATCCCACCAGTCTTTCTGAAAAAGGCATCTGCCAAATGCTGTAAATACTGAGGAGCAAAGGAAATGTAGAAATTAGAAGTGACCCTGAGAATTCGGCAGTTGTTTGGAATCAGTGCGAGCTCGTTTAGAAGCCCTTGCCTTTAGTTACAATGGAGCAACAAGTGCGCAATAAGAGTTTACTGTAAAACCTATTTTGAGAAAGGTGATAAAGCTGAACAAATTTCTGCATCATTACCAGACGTCATAATCGTGTCCCGTCTGTTTATTTTGAAGAAACGAGTTCAGTCGTAAAAAATAAGCAAGAGGTCCATCGGTGGTGTTCGAATGGCCCGCACACAAGAGAATATTAAGGATGTTCGAGCTGCCACTGTGCGGATCCTTCACCGCTCCCTTTGGCAACATGCATAATCGCTGTGTTGAGCTGGTAACGACGCTGAAATTCCCTTTGAGCTGAACTCACACCATCAGCATATTTTTAAAGGTTTTACAGCCAATTATAAATAATGGAGAGTGGTTCTAAACGAGATCGCACTGGTTCCAATCAAATGCCGATGCCCCCAGGGTCGTCAGCTTCTAGTTCCACAATTTCCAGTTTCCCAGCGCCACCCGGAATAAACGTAAAACCAATCATTTCTGGTATCAGTATTTTACGATACTATTTATTTTTCAAACAACTTTTTAATTTCACTCATTACATTTTTACACAAATATCTGTTCTTTTTACTTCTTAAATATTCTATGAAAGCTACCACATTTGTCTATGACCGTGTTGATTAGAGTATTAAAAACTAAAGGTACATTTAGAACAGATAAAAATAAGCGATCAAGTTGCGATTAATAGTGAGTTAACTCGAGACAACTGTGTGATTAATTTTAATATTTTTTATTACATATAATATTTATATGATGTGAGGTCCAGCCAACAGCATGACACAAACAGGTCGTATTAATAATTACTTTTGTCTTAAATACATGTCAAAGCCCAAACTTTTTTACTTTAACTTAACTTTAACTATCAGTACTTTATTTTTGATCAGAGTATTTTAAAACATGATTATCTGTACTTCTACTTAAGTAAAGGATGTGGACATTTGCAATCTCTGATCCTACCACAGGGAACTATCACTATTACTAATGCAAACCCAAAAGAATGCATACTCCTCTGTCTTCCATGACCTTGCAGACACGTTTGACTTGCTGGTATATTGTCATTGTGATTGGCAGGTAACAGTGTAAAGTGATGCCCCCTATCCTCAGAGCAAGAGTGCTCTCTTTGACCCCTAGCTTGTAGAATCAGTTGCCGAATCACTAAACTCTAACCAGTAGATTTTCTGAATGACAGGGAGAACGGTTTTCTGTTGTGCCACTCAGAAGCCCTCCAGACCTAAAGCTTACAATTTTTTACGTTTATGAATCGCGCTGCCTCGTGGGGTCCTCGAGGAAGGCCTTTGTAGACACTGTTTGTACTCTGACCATAGCATCCGAACAATCTTGAGATATGTGAAGAAATGAATTTCACTGTGCCATAAACCATATGAACAAATAAATAACTCTTCTCTCAAAGCCACATTACCGTCGTTTATAGACAAACGTGTGCCGAATTCGGTTTTAACCAACAGCATTTAAAAACTGCGTGTGCTAATGTTTGAGATTAAAAAATAGCAACAAACAACAAAAATAACAAATACAAATATAGTGAAACCTCGATACTCGCGACCTCGATAGTTTGCGACTTTTCATTTTTCAACCGAGAAGCTGCGCGTGGCTCGAAAGTTTGGAGTAATATTTCAAAACAGAGCTTGTACTAATAAATTACATAAAAATATTCAAAAAAGTATATTATTGAATTAGTCATTTGAAGTAGTAAATAAAACATTTATGACAAGTAATTCACAATTTTTGTTGAGTTTACAGTGCAGTACATGTACAATTCCCCTTGAAAAAGGAAGCATCAAAAGGGGGGAGTCAAAACCTCATGATTTCTTGCTACTCGCAAGGGGTCATGGAACGTAACCCCCACGAGTATCAAAGTTGCAATGTAAATATATAATGAAAGAAAGACACTTTATGCTTGCCACACGTACTTTACAGCACAGTGAAATTCTTTCTTCGCATATCCCATCAATGTTAGGAACCTGGGGTCAGCACAGATACAGCACCAGGTGGCACAGAGGGTTAAGAGCCTTGATCAAGGGCCCCAATAGTGGCAGTTTGGCGTTATCGAGGCGTAAACCCCGAGCTGCTCTACCACCTCTTAAGGTGAAAGATGTATTTACCAAAATGGCTTGTGCAGAAACATACCCGAATGTGATATTTAGACCAACTGTAGACAACAAGTGTCTCCGAAGTGTTGTGTTCTGAGTATTGTCCAAGTGAGAAATCTGCTGATTTCTTGCAAGAAACTGGTCAAAAGCACAGTTCTTATGACATTTCTGTTAAAGAAAGCTTAGCCAAGCACTTTGCTTAAAATAAGGCTTATTAACAGTGAACTAATAAAAGAAACTCAAACACGTTAATGTCAAAATTTGCACAGCCCACTAACACATGACCGGGTTTTACAGTATTTTATAGTCAGTGAATAAGTGCCCCTGGTGGTCTAGTGGTTAAGATGCAGCGCTCCCACCGCTGCGACCCGGGTTCGATTCCCGGTCAGGGAACCATCCCCAGCCACTCTTAGTGCCGGTCCCAAGCCCGGATAAATTGGGGAGGGTTGCGTTAGGAAGGGCATCCAACGTAAAACATGTGCCAAATCAAACGTGCGGAGGATCCGCTGTGGCATATAGAAATGAAACTTGGATATATTTTAGAGTAGTCAATGTGCAGATTGTATAGCAATACGAATTTACTGTCCCCTGATAATGACGCAAAACACAGCCATCATTGTCAAAATAGCTGGCAACACAAGTGAGTACACCCTAAGTGATAACAGCTATATGTTGTGTAACCGTGCAAAGACACGTCCTATTCATCATGTTCATGCTTTTTTGTCTGCTTAACAGGACAATACAAATTTGTGCATCTTGTATTAAAGCAGTTCAGTGCTTTGTGTACAATTCTCTCATACTGACCACTGGATGTTCAACATGGAGCCTCATGGGAAAGATTCTCTGAGGATTTGAGAATTAGAATTGTTGCTCTCAAAAAATATGCTGAGGCTATAAGAAGATTGGTAAAACCCTGAAACTAAGTTACAGTACAGTGGCCAGGGTCATACAGAGGTTTTCCAAGATGGGTTCCACTTGGAACAGACCTCGCAAAAGTCCATCGAAAAAGTTAAGTCCTGGTGCTGTGCATCAGGTGCAGAAGCTACAGATGCATGAGTGCTGCAGCATTGCTTAAGGGGTTGCAGAAGCGAAAGGTCTGCTTGTCAGTGCTCAGACCATACACCGCACGCTGCAACAAGTCTGGACATCGTCCCAGAAGGAAGACTCTTCTGAAGCTGGCTTACAAGAAAGTGCGTAAACGGTTTGCTGAAGACAACCTGTCCAAGAGCATGAATTACAGGAACCATACCTTGTGGTCCAATGACACCAAGATAAACTTTTTTGGATCAGATAATGTCCAGCATGTGTGGCGACACCCTGGTGAGGAGAACCAAGAAATTTGTCTCTTTGGCTTGCCTACAGTCAAGCATGGTGGTGGTAGCATAATGATCTGGGGCTGCATGACTGCTGCTGGTACTGGGAAACATGGATTCCAACATGTACGGTGACATTCTTAAGTAGAACATGATGCCCTCACATTAGAAACTGGGCCAAACGGCAGTTTCACAGCATAATAACAACAACTGTCTTACTGAAGGTGATGGAGTGGCCAAGTATGTCTCCAGACCTGAACCCTATTGAGCACCTGTGGAGCGCCCTCAAGTGGAAGGTCGAGAAGCGGCATATGTAACATCCAGCAGCTTCTTGAGGTCATTATAGAGAATTGGAAAAGGGATCCCAGCAACAACCTGTGCAGCTCTGGTGAATTCCATGCGCAGGAGAATTAAGGCAGTGATGGATAACAATGATGTTCGCACACAAATTATTGACACTTTGGACACAGTTTTGCCATGTTCACTTAGGGTGTACTTACTTTCGACTACTCTAAAGTATACCAAAGTTTCATTTCTATAGAATTGTCCCTTGAGACGATGTACTACAATGGTTGCTGGAATGCGAGGGGTGTACTCACCTTTGTGAGATACTGTACCTTAAAACTAGGATCATCACACCGTCTCTAAGTATGAATAATAATCATACGATGACAACAGAAAACATTAACTTGTGCAACCACTCCTCTGCTTCTCAATGGCAACGTGACTGATTAACCCGAGAATAAATTCAAACAGAAAAAAGGAGACTTGTTTAGGTGTGTGTGTGTGTGTCCGTGTGAGTGCTAGAACGATATGAAATCAGCCACTTAGACCAGCCAAGGGCTAAAGATATTTCCATAAATATGGAAAAGCAGCTTTGACAGCAGATTTCCTTTCAAAGGGCCATTTAAGAGCCCACACTAAATGATCCTCCCCGCTCCCAAATAAAATTAGAAGAAAGACGAGCGGCTAATTTGTCAAATTTGCAGAATGTAAATCCTATCTACAGCCTTGATTTGATTTACGGCCTGTGTGGCTGGATGCTGAGGGCTCGGGGACAGGCGAGCTGTAGAGGAGTGTGCATTACATCTCTTCGCTACATCGCTCTTTACAATCAGCGAACCAGCAGCACATTATTACGTCTCTCTGAGAGAAAATGCAGTGATCGGAAAAAGATGTTCCTTTTACATACAACTTATTATCAACTTCTCTACATGATCCTATTTACAGCGTTTGGCAGACACCTTATACAGAGTGAATTATAATGATCTCATTTATACAAAGGAGGCCTTGCTCAAGGGCCCAGAAACAGGACTTTGGCTGTGCTTGGGTATTAACCAATAAGCATCCCCTAGTTTCATTGTTTTAAACTGTACTGTCAATTCAATGTCATTTTCCCACTAGATATGCTCAGTCAAAATCTTAATAGGACAAGGAGTAACCAAAACAGTGCTAATGGTCACATGTCGTCTCTATTTTCATGGCCAAATGAGCTTCCCAGCTACTTTTAAATACCATCAGCTTCCCGCTAAGCATGCTTTTCGTGTGATACCTACAACCCGGGCTCTTAAAGTGGAATCCAGGGAGACCAGGGATTCTTTTTAACAGTGGAAATCACAAACCACCATCATCATCACCATTATTATTACATTTATTCATCTATTTAAATCGGTTTTAGGCAAAGTTAAAAACATGTAGGCCATTAAATTAATGTCAACAAAGATGATGGAAAGTTCAGGAAAGAGCTATCTTTTTAGAGGGTGGTCCATGAAATGTGTTTTACAATTCAGCAGGTTGATGGTTGCAAAAATACTTTAAAAACCCCTTAAAAAAACCCTGAAAATGGAACAGTCAGAACAGTGGGATCACTTTTTAAAGGCAACGCAAAATCGTATATAGCATCTCATTACAATCCAATAGAGCACAAAAGAAAAAACAAAAAGTTCTGGGTTAGATGATATCCTAAAGCCCCTTCTTAAAGTTTTATGTTGGCAAAGGGAAATGCTGTGACCATCTCACATCATAATCGTACTTTTTTATTGGGGGTATTTTTTAGTTTTAATATTTAATATTTTTATAGTACCATTATGCAATGGAGAAAAGGTCACCAGGGAACCAGCTGTGTTATTGAAAATATTTGAAAAACCCATAAGCATTGTGTTTGTGCACCAGGAAACATCTTCAAGTTTCAGTCCATTGTCAAAAAAAATATAGCTATAGAAATAAACTTGAAACTTGGAGATGTTTGTCTCGAAGCAGCTTTACAGAACTTAAGAATGAAAGAAATCTTGAGAGGAACTAAACTCAAAAGGGGGAAACCCCTCCTCATTTGTGTGATATCAAGAGTGTGATCTACCAGAGTGTGTGTGATGAGTAATGTTCTTTCTACAGTCTTATACAGTCATATATGTGCATATAATGAAACTTAACTCACCTGAGCTCTTTGGGGTCAAAGACCATTTTGACGTCATTGACGATCGTAGGAACATATTTCAAGGCTGCGCCCTGGAGATGAGAAAAGATGTAAAAAATAAATAAAGAAAAAAATGTAAAAAAATAAAAAATAAATCAGAGTAAGCATGATATATAATGAATGTATGAATGATGCACTGTTAGCTTCAGATAAAATTCACTGATAAAAATTGGTTAATATTCAGAGTGAGATGAGAAAACAACACAGAAGAACGTGTGGAGTGAGGATTTGCATAGTGTACAGTAAACAAATCAACAGAACATTTTTACTGTTTACAAACTGACAGCGACTGTGAATATTATTTCCACAAATCCATCTGTGTTCTCCTAAACCCCACACAGAAGAGGCTCCCTAACCAGAATCTTCCTCGATGTTTTGTTGCCCAAACGAGTCGGTCAATAACTCTGCGAGTCCCCATGCTGAGCAAATAGATTCACAAGCTGTAAATAAGCCTTCACACACTGACAATCAATAGCACAGGAGCGGCTGATGAAGGGGGCAGTATTTTTACCTCTCTCCCTGCTGCTGCTCCGAGTCCGTTTTCATGAGACCACGTAATATTTTTTCTATCTCTTAAGCCAGTTTTATGAGACAGAGCTTTCAGACACATTCCTATAAGAGTTCAAATCTATTGAGGCATGTGCAAATGATATTAACTACAGTTTTGTGATAAATGTGCACTAAAATGATTTTTTTTTTTCTTCCAGTTTAAGGAACTGTCTGCATTTGACAGAACTGCTTTATCAGAGAATAGAAGTGTCCAGTCAGAAGATCAAATTTGGATCGGAAAAACAGAATAAATGCCAAAATAAATTGTTGCCAGAGCCACCGGATTTCCTTTAATCTGCACTTCTATTAGTTCTTCTAGAGTTTCCTGTATTCTATACTGCTTTCTGATGATTTTCATAATATAATAAGTCAGTAGTGTTAGAGATGGTGTAGGGGGTGCTGGAGCTTGTTTCAAAAAGGAGTTATATTTTATCAAGCCAATTAAACAGCACGAATGCGATGAGGAAATCATTTAGACAGTTTCAACACCACAGGAATACTGAAGGCAGGGAAATTCATAACGGGGAATAAGTATTCGAAATACAATATCATACATGTGTGGGTTTCTGATTAATGGCAGTCATGAAAAGAACATAGCTGCTAGGTTTCAGGAAGAAGGCAGCATTTTTATTTTCTCTCCCTGCATCTTCAGAAAAAAATGAATTTGTGGCCTCTGGTGAACAGGTGAGAATAAATTGCTGCTGAGATGCTCGTCTTCTAGCCCGGGGTCGGGTTTAGCGATCGTTAACACGGGAGCTTTGAGTGGGAATCTACAAAGGGGCAGAAACGGCATAAGAGGCTTGTGAAGCTTTTCCTTTGATGGGGTCTCTCGCTCGCACTCGCTCTCTCTCCTCTCTCTATTTTTTCCCCTCCTTCTGATACAGATTAGATTTGACTGAAGAGTCAGCTTTGAAACGAGGGCAGCTCGATTGTTTACCTTTGAAAACTAAAGAACCAAAATGACAGAGTGCAGAACCCACCGTGGCCAGGTTTTGCTCTAAGAACAAAAAGGTGCCACTCGGTTTTTAGAGCTTTCTAATTAAGAGTTTTGTGCCTTGTTTGCTGCCACCGTGTATATACTGCAGTGCTGTGGAGTGAAGTCTGTCTTGTTAGAAACTTGAGGAAGCAGTTAAAGGAAATCCCACAGGAGGAGTAAAGGCTGCTGGCAGAAAAATTGGAGCAAAACAAAAACAACAAAAAAGGAAAAAAAGAAACAGGAGCAAAATGGAGGGCAAAAAGGAAAATCTGTATGAAAAAAAAAAAGGAATAAAGAAGGAAAACATGGAATGGGGAAGGGAAGGGAAGGAAGGAAGAAAGGAAGGAAGGAAGGGAAGAGAAGGAAGGGAAGAGAAGGAAGTGAGGGAGGGAGGGAAGGAAGGAAGAAAGGAAGGAAGGAAGGAAGGGAGGGAGGGAGGGAAGGATGGGAGGGAAGGAAGGAAGGAAGGAAGAAAGAGAAGAGAAGGATGGGAGGGAGAGAGGGAAGGAAGGAAGAGAAGGATGGGAGGGAGGGAAGGAAGGAAATCTTGGAGGAATGAGTCTGAAAGAAATAATCTTATTTTTTCTTCTCTCAAAACACACACACACACACACACACACACACACACACACACACACACACACACACACACACACACACACACACACACACACACACACACACACACACACACACACACACACACACACACACAGCCAGCCACCAGGATGGCAGGTGAATTGTTTCACCGCTCCTCCAGTCTGAATAAAGAGCTTACAATGAAAATTAATTGCACGTCCTGCTACAGGAATCCTTTTCATGCTTCTCTTCTTACTGCTGTCTGTTTGTGTTACACACGAGGAGTGCGAAGGAGGCGACGCTTGTGTTAGGATTCAAGGCCATAAATCAGAACAAAAAGTGACAGAAAGAGGAAAAGAACGAGGAAAAGCAATGGCGGAATACCTTGAGGAGCAGCTAAAGAGGACAGGGTCCAAGAGTGACGAGACGAAAACAGATCAAAGAGAAAAACAGGGGACAAACATACAGATCAGAAAGAAAACAACAGAATCCTAAACACAGCTGGCATGCATCACTCTACAGCATGAACGATGAAGAACACAAAGCACTAAAGAAATATTCAAAGCAGCACGTGCACGCACACACACACACACACACACACAGAACAGAACACATAACTTCAGACCATAAAAATCATAATCCCATGACTAAAAGGTATGAATAGAGATGCACTCAACTATATAGATTTTTTTTACATTTATATTAATTTATCTTACATTTATATTGAAATCTGTTCCAGCATTATTATAACTCCAAAAAGAATCAGTTGATCAGCTCACACTCGAGAAAGTATTAACATGACAAATATCTAGCTGTTATATCGAAATGGAAATCTATCAGTTACATTAAACTTCATCTCAACATAAAATAAATATGGACTTGATATGGTATTGGACGTCCTGAACCACCAGAGTTATATCTTTTTGCACTCCGGATAAACCAGAGGTGTGGTAGATTGTTGATTCTCAGGCTTGTGTATAAAGCTCTGGGGATGTAGCTAGGATTGTAAGTGATTATCAGTGGGAAAAGAAAAAGTTGCTGGTTCAGTATATTCGCCTTGTATTTCAAACACCGGCCGTGTCTAATTGACTGTCGATTTGATTTTCTGCCAAACCTTTACTCGGCTTTGGGTCTAGAGTTTTATAGATGGGAACTGGTACTACAAAATGGGATGCAACCTTGGATTTGTTGGGGTAAATACACATTTATTGTTTCCAAGATGGCAAAAATATAAAATTCTGATACCTAAAGACGTCTTTATATCCACTAGGTTTGGCTGGAGGGTGGGTGGGGATTTAAAAAGAAACACACGTTTTGTATAGTGATTAAAACTATAACACCACTGATTTTTATTATACTCAATGTGTCACATAGAACACAGTCACACCATCCAGACTAGATGCACACCGAGGCTTCTGGCCGATGGGCAGGCAAGGGGGTTCATGAATTGGCTTAAAAACCATCCGAATCAGAAAGAGTTCAAACTGAAGAAATTCCTGAAGGAAGTTCTCCTAATAAATGAGCTTTACAGTAATTAGCCATTTGTGTGAAGCGCCTCATCGGAAGGCGACTGTGTGGTCATGTACCTTGACCATGCTGGTGCTCTCAGCTTCGCTGTTCATCATGTTCCCGAACGAGGTGAAGAGATCCCTTACTGACTCCATAAAGTCTGATTCTCCTTTATTCTCATACAGTCTGTGGACCGAAACACACACACACACACACACACACACACACACACACACACACACACACACACACACTGTTTAAGTTGCACGATAAACAAAACCTTTGAGATAAATACCAGCTGGTGCATCCCTGTCCTCCGATGATAGTCTTGCCTGTGTGTGTGTGTGTGTGTGTGTGTGTGTGTGTGTGTAGTATGCTAATGCTGCATATTAATAGAACCTGACCACCAGAGTTGCATCCAAAACAATGCCCCAGAACAGAAACACATGTATATTTATTAAAATATGAGTAGGATCTGAAACACAGTCCATTCCTCTTCAGGTCTTTATTAAAATGCTGAAGATAAATAATTTCTCTTAGGATATGTGTGTGCTGATTTCAGACAGGACTGTGATGTCGGAGTTCGAAGCCTTTAGAAAACGCTTTTCTTAACTATATAGCCCTTGTTTTGGATTGCCTGGCTCTATTTTACAACTTGAATTTTTTTTTTTAACAATTTATAAATTCTAATTTCTTGTTGAATTTTTCTGGAGAAAATCGCATCGATTGAATTGGTAATGACAAATCTATTAAATAAATTGATTAATTGAAAGAGTTAATAAATATCAAGATACAGTGAGGAAAATAAGTATTTGAACACGCTGCTATTTTGCAAGTTCTCCCACTTAGAAATCATGGAGGGGTCTGAAATTGTCACCGTAGGTGCATGTCCACTGTGAGAGACATAATCTGGGGGGAAAAAAAAATCCAGAAATCACAATATATGATTTTTAAACTATTTATTTGTATGATACAGCTGCAAATAAGTATTTGAACACCTGTCTATCAGCTAGAATTCTGACCCTCAAAGACCCCAAAAGTCTGCCTTTATAATGTCCACCTCCACTACATTTATCCTAAATTAGATGCACCTGTTTGAGGTCATTAGCTGCATAAAGACACCTGTCCACCCCATACAATCAGTAAGAATCCAACTACTAACATGGCCAAGACCAAAGGGCTGTCCAAACACACTAATGACAAAATTGTACACCTCCACAAGGCTGGAAAGGGCTACGGGGAAATTGCCAAGCAGCTTGGTGAAAAAAAGGTCCACTGTTGGAGCAATCATTAGAAAATGGAAGAAGCTAAACATGACTGTCAATCTCCCTTGGACTCGGGCTCCATACAAGATCTCACCTCGTAGGTTCTCAATGATCCTAAGAAAGGTGAGAAATCAGCCGAGAACTACACGGGAGGAGCTGGTCAATGACCTGAAAAGAGCTGGGACCACCGTTTCCAAGGTTACTGTTGGTAATACACTAAGACGTCATGGTTTGAAATCATGCATGGCACGGAAGGTTCCCCTGCTTAAACCAGCACATGTCCAGGCACGTCTTAAGTTTGCCAATGACCATTTGGATGATCCAGAGGAGTCATGGGAGAAAGTCATGTGGTCAGATGAGACCAAAATAGAACTTTTGGGTCATAATTCCACTAAACGTGTTTGGAGGAAGAAGAATGATGAGTACCATCCCAAGAACACCATCCCTACTGTGAAGCATGGGGGTGGTAGCATCATGCTTTGGGGGTGTTTTTCTGCACATGGGACAGGGCGACTGCACTGTATTAAGGAGAGGATGACCGGGGCCATGTATTGCGAGATTTTGGGGAACAACCTCCTTCCCTCAGTTAGAGCATTGAAGATGGGTCGAGGCTGGGTCTTCCAACATGACAATGACCCGAAGCACACAGCCAGGATAACCAAGGAGTGGCTCTGTAAGAAGCATATCAAGATTCTGGCATGGCCTAGCCAGTCTCCAGACCTAAACCCAATAGAGAATCTTTAGAGGGAGCTCAAACTCTGTGTTTCTCAGCGACAGGCCAGAAACTTGACTGATCTAGAGAAGATCTGTGTGGAGGAGTGGGCCAAAATCCCTCCTGCAGTGTGTGCAAACCTGGTGAAAAACTACAGGAAACGTTTGACCTCTGTAATTGCAAACAAAGGCTACTGTACCAAATATTAACATTGACTTTCTCAGGTGTTCAAATACTTATTTTCAGCTGTATCATACAAAAAAATAGTTAAAAAAAATCATACATTGTGATTTCTGGATTTTTTTTTTTAGATTATGTCTCTCACAGTGGACATGCACCTACGATGACAATTTCAGACCCCTCCATGATTTCTAAGTGGGAGAACTTGCAAAATAGCAGGGTGTTCAAATACTTATTTTCCTCACTGTATCTGTGCCTTTTAAAACTGAAATTGCATATGTAAATAGAATTTTTTTTTTTTTAAGAAAAAAAAAAAAAAAGTCAGATCCAATGCAAAAAAGAATATAAAAGAAAATAAACCCAATTCCCAAATGCTATAAATAATCACCATATGAAAGACTCGTACAGCAGCGTAAGAACAGGTACACCCTAACCACTCTGCTGAAGGCTTTTAATGAATAAGCGCTCCCGCATAAAGGACAGTGCTTTCTTTCCCCGTGGGCCTGGAGCTCATCACTTCCTGTGAACTCAATTTATCGAGGGGTCATTACGCTGCACAGTATCACCTCAAAACCAACCCGCAGCCTCCTTTGTCACCTGCCAGGCTGTGAGATATGACAAAGGCTCCATTCCAGCCCAGGATCCAACATAAAACAGGTGAGTGAATTCCTTTTTAAGTTATAAATTTGAGCGTTGCTTCTCTGAGCACTGAAAAATATGGATGCTGGATTTGGTCTAACAACAGGAATATGCAATATTATATATGTTATGGGACTGAAATCTTTCTGTACCCTTCCCCAGATCTGTGCCTCAAAACAATCCTGTCTCAGGTCTACACAGGAATCCTAAAGAATGGGGATCAATAGGGGGTAGTAATCGGCCATTTTTGAATAAAAAAAAAATTACACTACATAATTTAGGAAAACAGAGAGGTTTATAGTACCGCACTGTATAAAGTAGGGGGCGGAGCATACGCTAATATATTTGCCTCTTACGCAAAACTTATAATATGCGTAAAATTTTGTCGTATCACCAAAGTTATCTTATGCTAAAAAAAAAATTGGTTGTATCATCATAACCTGGGCACTACATGTAATGTACCCATATCTACATCCAAGTCACCAGTACTCCAATACTCAAGTCACTATTTGATTGTTCATTATACACCACACATACATATATATATATATTTTTAACCCTAATTTAGATGCCAGATTAGAGATGGTCTCTAGAATAATTTAATTAGACCTGCCAGACATCAGCCTTGCAGAGACCAGACATCAGAATGTGATTCCCAGACAGCTGACTACAGGTGTAATGTGGAAAATTAAAGATGATGCTAAGCAAGTGTTCATAAGGGCGATTTAAAAAAAATATATAGTACATTTTAATTTGTGATTAAAAAAACAGTTCTAGGCAGTTAAAGTTATTTTCTTTTTAAAAGGAACACTCTTTCCAAAAGGCGCACAAGTAGAATTATAATTATCATGAGAAATGGAAGCAATATGATAAAAGATCCATTGTGCAGTTAAGTGAATTATTACGAATATTTGCAATAAGTTACACTACTCATTGTTCTGGCATGATGCAAGATTTCCATTAAGAGTTGATTCCCAGGAAGTACACTGACTTTTCACATGCAGATCGATAAATACATAATTTTGATTCAACTAAATATTCTTTTAATACTGAGTTTAGCCTGTTAATGGTAAGTCCTTGTTGCTAGGTAACATGAAGGTCAATGATATTTGGTATTATATGGACAGAACAATGGTTTAAGTGTACCTTCTTGTTGTTTGACTGTTTTGCTTGAAACCAAAATAAAGTTTTTGAAATGCGTTCAGTTACTGTGTGCATATAACAGAGATTTTACAAAAACCTCAGAGACATACAGAAACAAAAAAAAGAAAAAAAAAAAAAAGAAGGAAACATACTGGTTGAAGAGGACTCGAGATCGCACAATGAACTTGAAGATGTACTCCAGAGCCTTCATGGCCTTCAACAGTTGGTCTGTCAACTTCTCCGCATGGTCCACGTAGTTCTTCAAAACCTTTGTCAGTTTCCTTTAAAATCATGCACCCCACACAATAAACGTACACGTGTCACATGTAATGCCCGAGCCTTACATCCTTACCAATTTTACATGTTGCAGTTTTTTTTTAATTATTATTATTTAGCTGCTCATAATGATGAATTTCACTCACGTGTAAGCCAGGGTGGCACTGAAGTGTTTCCGGATGTACGTCTCCAAAACAGGGTTGAAGTGCTGGAACTTTCTGTCTGCTATCAATCCAATGATAAACACCTAGTCAAGACAAAATCATGTGTCAGAAAATGCAATATGGCATACAGCAAATTTTTATTATTATTATTTTGATCACCCTTAAAGAGTAAAATGATCAAAAATATGACTCAAGACAAAAATCAGAGTCTTAGAGTGATTTAAAGACTTTCTACAGACTTTTCCAATAGATAAAAGGTCCAGTACCTTAACAACAGATTATCAAGCTCAAATCAAAACCAACAAGAAACATAAGTCTGGCTAACAAGTTTTTATTTCCATAGCTGCTGCTGCTTCTTCTTTCGGCTACTCATATTAGGGGTCGCCACAGCGGATCAGTCTTCACACCCCACTGTCCTCTACATCTGCCTCTGTCACACCAACTACCTGCATGTCTTCCTTCACCACATCCATAAACCTCCTCCCTCTTTACATGCTGCCGCATCTCCTTGTACTCCTGCCTTCTTTGCTCATCACTCTGTCGCTCCCAATTCTGTTTTGCTCTGTTTTGCTCTTTCTCCTTATGCTGTCCTGCACTTCCTCATTCCACCACCATGTCTCTTTGTCTTTCTTTCTATTTCCAGAAGTCACACCAAGTACCTTCCGAGCTGTCTCCCTTATCACTTCAGCAGTAGTTGCCAGCACCTTTTCACCACCACCGAGCCCCCGGCTTTTATTTCTATAGCACTTTTCACAATGAACATTGTCTCAAAGCAGCTTTACAGAACTTAAGAATTAAAGAGAATGATGTGTATTTATCCCTGATAATGAAGCCTGGGGGCGACTGTGGCAAGGAAAAACTCCCTTAGATCAATGAGCAAGAAACCTTGAGAGGAACCAGACTCAAAAGGGAAACCCATCGTCATTTGGGTGACATCAAGAGATTATAAATCTTAATTATAATAAATCTTAATAAATCTTAAAAACAATACAAAACTCTAGAGAGTGAGAACTACCATGAATACCGGAGTGTGTGACTAACAGCGGTTATGAAAGAGCTGCTGGCTGTAAGGTTCACATGCATGTGCTCATTGTAGTACGTTATCTACGATTCTACAGAAGCAGTTTATGCAGTTACTTCTGTGACAGATTTTTTTTGTCAGTTACATGACAAACAGTACATTTTTGTTAGAACCTCGAGATAAAAAAAAATTAAATAAATAAAAAATAGTTGAAAGAGCTGGTGTAAAAAATGCTGTAATAATGTATTGGTTTTTAAGACTTTTAAACATTTACATTCACAACTTGTTCGGTGGAAAATACCAGAACAGTATAATGTGGCATTCGTTTTATAAAATATGTTGATGCTTAGACATTTCTTTGATATAAGAATACTACCACACTACTTTATATGATGTGCATCTCCTAATAATGTAAACTCAACTGATACAGTAACAAACAATATTAATACCTTCAAAATATATACAGTAAAATATGTGAACAAAAGTGTAGCACGGACTGTTTCTAAGCTCGGATACGCAATACAAAAGCATAGCGCTTTGCTAAAAGGCGAGAAGCAAGAAACAACTCGTCCAATTAGATTGCCAGCATTCCATTAAGCTTTTTCAGTGTGGAAGCGTTATGGTTAAGAAAAACAAGCCTAGAGCATATTTCACAACGCATAACAAGCGTTTAATTACACGTTCCAGTAGCACTCTGGCAAAGTGTCTTCAGTAAAGACAAAAACATGGTGCAAGTGAAAAGAAAAGTGAAAAAAGCACACACAAACTAGCTTAAAAAAATAACTAGAAGCATCATGAGTTACAAATTAAAGAATTGTATTCATTTAATGTATCAAACTGTTTCATCAGTTTGGGACCGTCTTTATTTGGTCGTCTGGGGCCTGACAGGAAAACAACAACCAGCTTCTGCTTATCCAGTCTTATTCAATTTTTTCAAACTGTGCATGTCTGTATAGATTTGTTTTTTAAAGACTGGTGGCTGAATTTATTTCAGGGCCAGAAAATGTAAATGGCTACAAAGTCCCACTTATCTTTGGAACAATGTGTCTGCTTCATCAACATGCTTTCAACATGCAACATGCTTTTTACAGTTTCTATAAATGATCATCATTAAATGGTTTTAATGTGTGTATTGTACACAGGTCTTACCAAGGCATCGAACACCAGTGTGTCAAACGTGTCACTGTCAGAGTTTTCCATCATTATGTTGAATAACGCATCCAGGGTGTCCTGCAAGAACTGGAAACATACAAACAGCGTTTAAGGTCATTATTGTGCGCTGTATTTTATTACATGCAGGATCTGAGCTGCTCGCTGAAAGCAAATAAATAGATTAATAGATGAATAAAATCAAAGAATCCGTCTTATGGTTCTAAAATATCCATAATACATTGCCACATGCTGCATAGTGTGACAGAGGCATTAAGGCTTGCGCAAAATGCTGTGGAGCTGCAGAATCGTTAGGCGGCAGTGACTGGAAATGTGAAGCTGCCAATTAGACACGGAGTAGAAAAAATATATTTCTAAATTCCAGGAAAGTCTGTTTAAAAACGAGAAAAAACACATCAGAGTACAAGTTTAAAGGAACCACAATGGCCAACGAGGACGACAGGCAATGGCATGAATAACAACTGGCACCCCAATTATCCTGCTCTTAAAGTTTCACTCTGCCAACACTAAGCACTACTTCATGGAGAAAACATTTTCAACCTGAAAAAAAAATACTCATTGTTAGAAAAAGCTTTATATGAGTTTCATTTATAAACATAAATAAATAAATGAAAAATTAATCCATCTTTAAAATTGCTCAAGAGCACTCACTGTCCAAAACTCAAGTAATAGTTCACCTCATATAAAGTACTGGTACATTGCTTCTAGACATACACAGATTTCACAACTATTTGTTCCCGTAGGGTAGTATTTCCGCCAGATTGCTTAGGCACGCGCACCGACACGTGATCCTAATCCAGCAGTTATTTTAGCACTGGTGTTTACACAGTGTACAAGTTCAAACAGGTACAATCTGCATAAAAAAAAAACCCCAACAATACACTCTGAGGGAGAACGGGTAGGAAATATGCTATCTCTAGTGAGATTTTTAAAGAGAACTTCCCATATACATTTATGCTAAGCACCAGTGCTAGAATCTGATATGTAGGATGTTGTCTGGTCTGGCTCACGAAAACCTGAATCACAAATTCACTTTGAGATAAACCTTTGGAGAAATGAGGCTCATGTTTTATGTGCGCGTCTCCGCGTCTTCCTCTCGTACACACGGTAAATCAGTCTGACGCGCGCCGCCTTGACTCGGGATTAGAGCGCTCACAATGGAGGTCATAGCGGGGGAGAGAAAATACATTTTTCTATTCCAGCAGGATTTTTCTCTTAACCGTCCTTCTCCCATTGATTATTTTTCGTCCTCAAGCTGCGAGCTAAACCAGCCTGCTAGAACCACACAGAGATACAGTGCTGCTTGGATACAAAAAGAACACAGCCGTGTTATCTAAAACCCTCAGAGGAGAACCTGTGCTTTGGAATGTTTCGGATGAAAAAAAAAAAATCTGATCTCAGTGCAGAGGGGTAGAGTGAAAACGGGTGGAACTTTAAAAACCCAGGGAAAGCATTCTAGTTGATTTCTCACCATCTTGAAAATCAGTGTTAAGTCCACCACATACTGTTAAGCAGTGCATGGAATACTGGTGTATATTTGTCTACATAAGATGTTGCTTTAAATAAAAAGGAACAAGCAGACTGTTTTTGTAACGGTGAAATGGGGGTAGGAGGAGTCAGGTGCGAGTACCGGTGAGGTCAAAACACAACACGCACTGCGGATCATTTCAGATTTATATAATAACTGTTTCATTAGTCTTTTTTTTTTTCCCTCTTGAGGCAAAATTTTAACTGCTATATTGTGTTTTTTGAGAGGTTACTCATAACCGTTGATGCTGATGTGAAATTGCAGAGCTCCTACACATCATGCGAGAAGAGTGGCAGGCCACTGAAAAACAGTGCCATGAACCCTACTTTGAGATTTTGATTGTTCCCGTTCAAACCAATATCGAATTATACTTCCAAAAGTACTAATAAAAAAAATCATATTCAACACAATGTTTTGTTTTTTTTTCTTTTCACTAAAACAAGCCAAACCAGTCTAGACTTGCATCAGATCACTGTTGAAACAAACATCGTTAAAAACATCCAAAGTCGCTAAAAGAACAAGAGAGAGCGCACATTTCGGCATCTTTGCTCCTGTACTACTAGAGGCTCAAACAATTCTCCAGACGCCCCGGTGGGATGAGACGGATGCATGAGTCGCTACATAACGTGCTTAGCAGCTAAATCGCTTTAGCTCGAGGATGTTCTGAAGAATAAAGTATGGATTCGATATTGCAAACGTACGTTATGAACCCGTAACCTTGTGATGCATCTTTCATGGTGCTATGTTTGTCCAAGGTTCTGTCTCTCTAATCTAGGGATATACTTTCAGCTGTGGTACTTCTATTAGAAATGGCTGCTGGAATCTACTGCTAATCGATAGCACATGATAAAGGGCTTCTCAGCAGGACAGTATTAATATTCCTAATGCCATCAGTGAAATGGAAATGTTTTATGGGCATATTTAATATATTGTTGTTACAAGGCTAAATAAAACCCCCACGTTATATTAGAACCTTGGCTAATACGTTAACAGTAAACCTGATCGTAAATCTTCAGTGATAAGATATAGATAAAAGCATACACACCTTGACCACTTCTCCTCCGTCAACCTTCATTAGGTGACACAGGTTCTGCTGGAGCAGGCTGGTGTTAGAGCGCCATTTCAGCAAGCCAAGCAGATCCACTACAAAAAAATAAAAAATACATAAAAAAATCATCGACATGCGGTGGGGTGAATAATTGTACGTGCCGAATTCGAGACGGAGAACGGCGGAGACAAAGTTTGTTGGAAACATTTTCGAAGTGAAAGCCGCCCTAATGAGGTTCAACAACAATGTGGTGATTTGTCATCGTGCTAACTGGTCCGGACCCCTCCCAATTACTCACATATAAATGGTATAAAAATACAATTACCCTTTTCTTCAACTGCCTTGAGAAGCTTGGACCAGTGATGTGATTAAATGTAAGCCTTCATTCAAGACGAGATCTTCATTAGGAATTCAACCTTTTACACTGCTGATGCTACGCGAGGACACGAGGACGTTTTCAAAGCACTTGTGATTTCTCATGAATGCAAATACATCCACACATGGTATGCACAGAAGTGTGTGAATATGTTGTTGTAGCTCTATGTTGTGTGATGGAGCTCTACGTTGTTTAATGTAGCACACCAGGGTTCTGGAGAAACGTTGTCTAATTTCACGGTGTACCGAGTCAGCTACTGTATATATGGTAGAAATGACAATAAAAGCTTCTTGGCTTGACATGGGGAAAATAAATGAGCCGATATTGCTACTCTCCCGGAAACAAAGGTGACTTTTTCTCGTCACGCCGAAGGTATTGTCGAGGGTACCATCAATCTTTTGGAGCTTTAATATGCGCTGGACACCTGGAAACAGCTTTAAAAAGAAGGTACGTAATTGGTCCTTAAGGACCACCTAAGTGAAAGCGGGATTTGTGTACGCAAAAGCGATCACAAATAAAAGGCAGAATTGAAGTAGGCTTGATGGCACTACCCCCAGCAACAGGGAGAAATTTGGTATCACCGTTTCTGAATGTGTAATTGCTAGTTTCCAGAATACTTTCACACCATTTGTAGTAGAACACTAGCAGGAAAACACATGAAGCGTGACATTTAACATGCTCTCGTGCCTCCTCTATTATCAGGCACAAACGAAGCTGGTTAATTAAGATTCGTTAAATGTAGCTTACAACTAACTAGGATGTTAAGCATTAGACCATGTAATGTGACAAGGTTTGCCAATTCACAAGAGCTCTGCATAACATTTTTACTAGCAACAGCGAAGCACACCAAACACATCCATTTACCACTATTCTGCTGCAGTGTACTGTGCACTGATTCATCTTCAATGTGTCTACAAAATACATAATAGTGCACTACGTGGGGTGAGGATTTAGAAATAGGGCAACTTCCAGTAACTCTCCTTCACCTCATTATTAAACCCTGTTATTGAACTGATAGCAATATATAGTATCTATTGACAGCCATACAGCTCTATAGCTGTATACACTATTGCTCAAGGACATTGTTTTATTGTTGGTGTAATTGCTCTACACTTCCAGCCAGCTTTTCAGTTGTGCCTGACAGTACAGTGGCCAGATTTATCAAATGACAGTACCAGGTTTAGAGAGCATCCCCAAGGTCATTTGTGAAGATTTAATTAACCGTTTAAAGCACAACAACGTTGGTAAAAGCAGAAACAATCTATATGAGGCAGCAAGGACGAATTTGCAGAGAAATGTGATGACTTGAAATTATGTACCACTTTTGATCAGATTTAAATGTGCGTTTTAAATTGAATTTATCCCCAACTATTGCAGTAACAGTAAAATAAAAAAAAAGTCAAGGGAGGGAGGGAAGGAAGGAAGGAAGGAAGGAAGGAAGGAAGGAAGGGAAGGAAGGGAAGGAAGGAGGGAAGGAAGGAAGGAAGGAAGGAAGGAAGGAAGGAAGGAAGAAAGGAAGAAGGGAAGAAAGGAAGGAAGAAGGGAAGAAAGGAAGAAAGGAAGGAAGGAAGGAAGGAAGGAAGGAAGGAAGGAAAAGAGATCGACATGCTGCCTTCCTTTTTTAGCGATGGCATGCAAGCTCCCTAAAAATGCACAAAGATACTGTAAAGCATTTCTGACATGTTAAAAAAACATCCGTCTCCTATTGAACTTACAGTTATACATCTTTACTAAGGTTTCAATCCCCACAAACTCTGTGAAGCATGCAACTTTCCTCCTTCACACAGCAAACACATCCATCTTGGTTTGGGTGGTTTTTTTTTTTTACATTTCTATTTTCCTCACAATTGTACACAAGTGAAGCCTTAAATAAATAATATTAAAAAAAAAGAAATAGGGAAAAAAAAAAAAAAAAACCCGCTTCACTACAATTTCTTATATTGGTGGCTACAGAATGAGTCAAGTGTGTATTTTTGTTCACTCACTAAAAGGATTTGATCAATTCTGTAAGCCTGTATATAACCTGGTAGAGTACACCATCCTCCAAGACTAATACTGCCCATAACGGCTCTGGGGAAAAAGGCTTTACAGTTGTGTAATCTTTCCGAGAAACACTCTTTGCTTCAAGCTGGCAGGTAAGTTAAAACTTATGTGTGCTGTGAACGATAAAAAAAAGTGACATGGTCTGTGCAGTTTAGGACATTTTAATATATTCCATAGTTCCCATGTGGACCTTTAATTCATCTATTCTCTTCTTCATAACCGTCCACCGTGGAACATATAGCCATCTCTTGATGGCAGGAGGGATTGACATTTAATGCTCGCCCCAACATGAGAGCAAAGAGGCATAAATCTACAGAAGCGGAGAAGCGAGGTGAAGCTGCGTACATCAGCATGCTTTGGTTAGAAGACTTTAAAACGTAGACAGCAAGAGGGAGGTCTGCTGCATGGGGGTGCTGAATCAAATTAAGGCTCAGGGCTTCAAAAAAAACATCATGTTTTCTTCACAAAGCCACATTTCTCAAGAGCAGAAATGCACTAAAATTTTGGTATAAAAACGACTATACCTAATCGTGCTCTGTTTTGGTGCTGTACACTGCCCAGTAATGTACAGGCAAAATGTTTTTAGACTATCTGTAACTAATATATAAAATAAAACCAGGATCTGACTTCAGGTACTGGGTTACTGATCAGAATGTCACTGCCAAGCTACCAACGTTGGTCCCTTGAGCAAAGGTTCCAGGTTCCAGTCTCTTAAGCGTCCCTGCTCTGGGGTGCCATATCAAGGCTGTCCCTCTGCTTGGACTCCAGCATCCTAAACTACCAAAGACATGCAAGGGAAAAAATTTCACTGTGCCATAATGTCTGTGTGAAAGTCGTCGTCTTCTGACTTTGTACACAACCTGATTTTGCGCAAGTTCGTTATTACACAAACATTTGGTTGAAACCCAAGAAAACACGAAACTCTGAGAATAACGTCCCTACCCTGAAGCTTCATTGTGGCAGCACCATATTGCAAGAATCCGTTTCCTTTGCGGGAAGCGGAAAACTGAGAATGTCAGTGTAGAGGACAAGCTGAATGACGCCCCCTAAAAAGCACTCCAAGAAGAAGCCTGTCTCCAAAACACCATTGGGTAATGCCCTATATACAAAATCATATAAATTCTATGCACAGACGTTTGAAATTTGACCTAAATAAGTTTAAGTTGGAGGTTTTAGACACTGGAATCATGAACCTTTCAGGTCATATTCAAATATTTAGCTTTGAGTGTAATAGCAGGAATAATAAAAAACTATTAAATACTAAATTAATATGCAAGAATGCAGAGTTACATCCTGCCAAACACACACACACGCAAATTAATTTCAAAGCATCTAGACTTTCAGACAGCAGTCTGGGGACTTGAAATTGTTGCTGTTTTTATTGCCAAAACCAACGCAACCTCGCAATTGTTTTCATATTTCATTATTATGTCATCATTAGTAGACAGTCTCCATCGCCGTGTGTTTTCTGATCTCATCATTTCTCTTGGCAACCCAGCCATTAGGGGGGCACAAGCCAGTGCACTCTTAGTGCCGGTCCCAAGCCCGGGTAAATGGGGAGGGTTGCGTTAGGAAGGGCATCCAGCGTAAAACATGTGCCAAATCAAATATGCGGATCACAAATGAGAATTTCATACCGGATCGGTCGAGGCCCGGGTTAACAACGACCGCCACAGGTATCGTTAGCCGACAGGGTACCGGTGGAAATTGGGCTACTGTTGGCCGAAGGAGGAGAAGGAGAGGAGGAAGACGTCTACAGAGACGGCAGGAAAAGGAGCAGTGTAGGAGAGTAGAGGTTCGGGTTGGTACTTTAAATGTTGGTACTATGACGGGTAAAGGGGGAGAGATAGCTGATATGATGGAGAGGAGAAAGGTAGATATGCTGTGTGTTCAGGAGACCAAGTGGAAAGGGAGTAAGGCCAGGAACATTGGAGGTGGATTTAAACTGTTTTATCATGGTGTGGATGGAAAGAGAAATGGTGTAGGGGTGATTCTGAAGGAAGAGTACAGTAAGAGTGTAGTGGAGGTGAAGAGAGTTTCTGATAGGGTGATGATCGTGAAGGTGGAGGTTGAAGGGATGATGATAAATGTCATCAGTGCCTATGCTCCACAAGTTGGCTGTGAGATGGAGGAGAAAGAAAGATTCTGGAGTGAATTAGATGAAGTGGTAGATGGTGTACCTAGGAAAGAACGATTGGTGATTGGGGCAGACTTTAATGGGCATGTAGGTGAAGGGAACAGAGGTGATGAGGAGGTGATGGGTAGGTATGGTTTTAAGGAGAGGAATGTGGAAGGGCAGATGGTGGTAGATTTTGCAAAAAGGATGGAAATGGCAGTGGTGAACACGTATTTTAAGAAGAAGGAGGATCATAGGGTGACGTATAAGAGTGGAGGAAGGTGCACACAGGTGGATTATGTTCTGTGTAGGAGATGCAACCTGAAGGAGATTGTAGACTGTAAGGTGTTGGCGGGGGACAGTGTAGCTAGACAGCATCGGATGGTGGTCTGTAGGATGGTTTTGGAGGCGAAGAAGAAGAGGAGGAAAGTAAGGATTGAAAGAAGAATAAGATGGTGGAAACTGAAGGATGAAGAGTGTGGTGTGAGGTTCAGGGAAGAGGTCAGACAGGGGCTTGGTGGTGGTGAAGAGGTGCCGGATGATTGGGCAACTACTGCAGGAGTGATGAGGAAGGCAGCTAGAAAAGTACTTGGTGTGACATCTGGAAATAGAAAGCAAGACAAGGAGACGTGGTGGTGGAATGAGGAAGTGCAGGAGAGCATTAAGGGAAAGAGGTTGGCAAAACAGAAGTGGGATCGACAGAGTGATGAGAAAAGTAGGCAGGAGTACAAGGAGATGCGGCAGCAGGTAAAAAGGGATGTGGCGAAAGCCAAGGAAAAGGCATATGAGGAGCTGTATAAGAGGTTGGACACTAAGGAAGGAGAAAAGGATTTATACCGATTGGCCAGGCAGAGGGACCGAGCTGGGAAGGATGTACTGCAAGTTAGAGCAATAAAGGATGGAGAGGGAAATGTGTTGACTAGTGAGGAGAGTGTGTTGAGAAGATGGAGGGAGTATTTTGAGCAGCTGATGAATGAGGAAAATCAGAGAGAGAGAAGGTTGGAGGATGTGGAGTTGGTGAAGCAGGATGTAGATAGGATTAGTAAGGAGGAAGTGAGAGCAGCGATTAAGAGGATGAAGAATGGAAAGTCGGTTGGACCAGATGACATACCGGTAGAAGCGTGGAGATGTTTAGGAGAGATGGCAGTGGAGTTTTTAACCAGATTGTTTAACAGAATTCTGGAAGGGGAGAGGATGCCTGAGGAATGGAGAAGGAGTGTGCTGGTACCGATCTTTAAGCATAAGGGAGATGTGCAGACCTGCAGTAACTACAGGGGAATTAAGTTGATCAGTCACACCATGAAGTTATGGGAAAGAGTAGTGGAAGCCAGGCTGAGAGAAGAGGTGACCATCTGTGAGCAACAGTATGGTTTCATGCCGAGGAAGAGCACCACAGATGCCTTATTTGCTTTGAGGATGTTGATGGAGAAGTATAGAGAAGGACAGAAGGAGCTGCATTGTGTATTTGTGGATTTAGAGAAAGCGTACGACAGGGTACCGAGAGAGGAGTTGTGGTATTGTATGAGGAAGTCAGGTGTGTCAGAGAAGTATGTGAGGGTGGTGCAGGACATGTATGAAAACAGTGTGACGGCAGTGAAGTGTGCAGTAGGTACGACAGACTGGTTCAGGGTGAAGGTTGGACTGCATCAAGGATCGGCCCTGAGCCCTTTCCTGTTTGCAGTGGTGATGGACAGGTTGACGGACGAGGTCAGACAGGAGTCTCCCTGGACTATGATGTTTGCAGATGATATTGTGATTTGTGGTGAGAGTAGAGAGCAGGTTGAGAAGAGCCTGGAGAGGTGGAGATATGCGCTTGAGAGAAGGGGAATGAAAGTCAGTAGGAGTAAGACAGAGTACATGTGTGTGAATGAGAGGGAGGGCAGTGGAGTGATGCGGTTGCAGGGAGAAGAGGTGGAGAAGGTGGAGGAGTTCAGGTACCTGGGGTCAACAGTGCAAAGTAATGGAGAGTGTGTTAGAGAAGTAAAGAAAAGAGTGCAGGCAGGGTGGAGTGGGTGGAGAAGAGTGACAGGAGTGATTTGTGATAGTAGGGTATCTGCAAGAATGAAAGGGAAAGTTTATAGGACTGTGGTGAGACCTGCGATGTTGTATGGATTAGAGACAGTGGCATTGAGTAAAAGACAGGAGGTGGAGCTGGAGGTAGCAGAGCTGAAAATGTTAAGGTTTTCGTTGGGAGTGACGAGGATGGACAAGATTAGAAATGAGTTTATTAGAGGGACAGCACATGTAGGATGTTTTGGTGACAAGGTGAGGGAGGCGAGATTGAGATGGTTTGGACATGTGCAGAGAAGGGACATGAATTATATTGGTAGAAAAATGCTGAAGATGGAGCCACCAGGTAGGAGGAAAAGAGGAAGGCCAAGGAGGAGGTTCATGGATATGGTGAGGGAAGACATGCAGGTAGTTGGTGTGAAAGAGGCAGATGTAGAGGACAGGGTGGTATGGAGACGGATGATCCGCTGTGGCGACCCCTAATGGGAGCAGCCGAAAGAAGAAGAAGATCATTTCTCTTGGCAAACTCGATTATATAACTTGCGTCAAATGTTATGATTGTTTAGGATATTTGCGTGTAATTAGTTGTCTATCGTGTTTGTCTGAACGTCGCATTATAGCTGTATGAGACACGTTTGTCACGACTGTCGCGTGCGATACAATATTTAGAGAAAAATATACAGAAATATCACCAGGGAACCTGCTTCAGTCTTCTGAGAAAGAGGAGAAAAAAAAACTGAAGCTTGTGAAATAATTCGCCTCTCGGAAGGATAATGAGCCAAAGTGCAAGGCCAAAGCAACATTGGAGTGGCTCAAAAACAAAAAGTCCTACAGGGTCACTGGCACTATTAGCAAACTTCGGTTCCCAAAACGACCTGAACAACCAGGAACAAATCTGAGCCAAAATCACTTAACACAAAAAAAGTTCTCAACAAAAAAAGGTCACCTTGCATTACCTGATTTTAAGGTTCTGAACAGAATGAAATGTAAATGCGTCATCTGTAATTCAGTAAATTGAGATATTCTTTTCTCAAATATATTCAGTACCATCCAAATAAAACATATAAAGCTGTTTATTAATGGCAAAAAAAAAGTCAGAGGATGTTAAAAGTGTAAACGTTGAGAGAAAGAGAAATGTGTAGATGAGATGAAGCATATAGAACAGCATCGAGTAATCCGGCTGAAGGTTTGCGTAAGGGGGTAAAAAAAAATGTAAATAAATAAACAAACCAAAAAAAAAAAAAAAAAGGATGAGAAAGCTAAAAGGAAAATTAGCAGTCAGGAGAAAGCTGTCGCACAGGGAAAAGACCGGATGGGCGCTGTTTTTCTGCCAGTCTTCATTTCATAGCTGCGTTAGCGGTGACAGAAGTGACCTGATTCTTTAATAAAAGCTAAATGAAGCTTCTCGTTCTTCCTTCCGGCTTCCTGATATTACGCACTTATGGTTATTACTATAGCAAGCAGGCTTCTGCATATGCATAGAGACTCGCAAACATAAAACCACGTGCTCTCCTGCGAGCTACATTGATTTTCACCTGCACTAGTGGTACAGAAAACACCAGGCCTAGAGCAGCTTAAGCAGCAGGGTGCTCCAGCCCAATATGCAAGTGTGTGTATGTGTGTGTGTGTGTGTAATATTCAGAGATGCGCTCTGCTTGACACTCTCAGCACATCCACGACACAGCATGACCCTTTGTTTCGGATGAAACGATGATCAATGCAGCTTTAGGAGCCAAAACAATCTCTCTCTGTCGAGGACTGCTGCAATCCTGCGTGTTTACGCGCGCGGCTGACGACGCCACACGGCAAAAAGTCATCAGCAAAGTCCTCTATGACCTCATTACTGCGGGTGGCGCGCACATTAAAACGGCGTGTAGACCACGGCTCTGACTCTGGGCTCGTATAACTCAGCAGGCCACCGCAGCCGAAGCTCATCAGCGCCGGGCTAATCAGAGCGTAGGTAGGAAAATGTGCTGCGGATCGCATTTGGACGTCTTGCTCACGGGTACATGGGGGAATCCAGAGTGCCATCAGATGTAAAACAAGAAAGACGCTGCAGGAGAGTAACTGGGCAAATTTCGATCTGCTGGCAGGGCACACGTGAAATAAATAAAAGGATTTTTTTTTTTCTTGTAGCAGCACCAATATGACGGCCAATCAGAGAGCAAAGGGGGAAAAAATTAAATCAAGAGTGAGAATGAAAAGAGCAACAGAGACGTGAGAGAGAAAAAAAAAAAGCAGGAGGAAAAGGATTGCAGCAGAGCAGCACCGACTTTTACTGCATTCAGTGTGTGATCAGACTGTAATGATCTATACTTCCTCCTTCCCTCCTCACACTGTGCCTGGACTCTCCTTCACCACCTTTATTTGCACATCCGAGTAGAAGCACTGCAGAGATTTGGAGGAATAATGCGGTCACGACTAACACTGGCTGAACAAATTTCACTGGATTCTATTTGCATTTCCATTATATTTGTATAAACAAATATTGAAAAAAAAGAACACACATTTTAAATGTCTGAGGTTTTAAGACCTGCTGTGAAAGCTGCTGCAAACCAGTGTGCAGCCTGGAGAACTGATATCCGTAACACGTGTGATTGAGTTTTATATACAAAAAAAATCTCTGTTGCTAATGCACCATGTATGAAAGCAATCCAATCCGGTCATGCTGCTTCGTGGGCTTCTTAGAAACCTGTGCTGGATTCAAAATCCATCTTGGATACCTGACTCAGGTAGAAGGTCCAAGTAAGAACAACCCCATACATGCCTAAATGCAAATCCGTCACAATATTAATACAATTTTGATTATAACAGTGTTCATTATGGACATAAATATTTTAAGCTTCCTCACTGTGAATATTTAAACGAAAAACAGTTTCAATACAAAAATCATCTCTTTCACTACCTACAGAGGTGTAATGCAGCCCGGAGTAAAGGCGAGTCACTGTTACTACACCAAAGATAATTATTCAATAACTGCATGTCGTTTAAAGTGTCGTTCTCAAAATGTCGTTCTTAATCTGCAAACTTTTTTTAATTAATTAGTTCAAAAATTTCTATAGTTACTATTTATACCTACACTTATTGTTGTGAAACGTCTGTGTACGTTCACTTGCATGAAAAAAGTTGACATCAATGGCATCAGCAAGCCTATTTCTTTTCGTTACCCAATGCGTATGCCTAAAATACCCTTTAAAGATACTTCTAAAGAGAATGACGCTCCAGACATTTCATCTGGCTGTGACCTCGACGGGCTCAACTCCTAAATCGAATCGGTTTATACACTAATTTCAATCATTATTTTTGTATTAAAAAAAAAAAAAAAACCCCTGTACTTGCATCTAGAAGAAGAGTCATAAAAGGTTGCTCCCTATATTATCCTATGTAATAGAGAAAAGATTATGTATTAGAAAATCTGAATTGCCACTTAACCTACAGCCAGCACTAGTGCTAGAGTTATGAATAAATAAAATAAAAAAAAATTATAAATAAATAAATAAATAAACAAACAAACAAACAAACAAACAAACATTCTGATCGATCAGCCTTGAGAATGCAACAGCAATTATGTATACATAACTTTACAGGCATGTTATATATATTTTATATATTTTTTTTATTGTTTTCTTTTTTTTTTAATGTAAGAAAAATTCTCTACCCCTTCAGATCAATTTAACGCCTCTGCCTTGAACACACACTGTAACTCAAACCTTTTCAGGACCATATCTTCCTATATAGAGCTCAACACTACTTGTCCAGCACACACACAGATGTCTTGCTCGTGTGTACATGGGGAATCCTGAGTGCCATCATATGTGAAACATAATAGGCTACTTGGGGTTAGTCCAAAATACCCAGCACGTGTGTCCTCTCAGCTGAGGAAACACTCATCCGAAACTCTGTCCTAATGATCTGCTGCCTGCTTTCTGTATGCGTGTGTAAATTCAGCACACCTCACACACCCTGTTCTTCAGGTCCCAGGCTGCAGAAAAGGAATTCTCCGGTATTTAATAAGCCCAGGTTTCTTTAGCAGGGGAAATAAGGCACATGCAGAAAGAGTGACAGCAGTAAAGGTCCCCCCTCCCAAACCTTCTCTCATCTTTTGCATTCCTGTCCTATTCTCGCTGCCTCTCTCGGTCTGCGTTTCCTCTCTCCAGCCCCAGGCTGATTACTCTTACCGAAAAGAGGGAGTGATAAATAGAGGGAATGGAAGAGGAGGGAGGAGGAGTGAGAGGGAACGTAAATAGGAAAATACAGTCAAGATAAAGAAAACAATCCCTCACCGGGCAGAATGACTGATAGATTGAAAAAGTAGAGGAATGGAAGAATGAAGAAGGATCGTTTTTTTCATGCAGGCATGAAGAAAAGCCCTCCAGCCTGAGTAGAGCTGTGTGTGTGTGTGTGTGTGTGTGTGTGTGTGTGTGTGTGTGTGTGTGTGTGTGTATGTGTGTGTGTGTGTCTCACCATTCTGTGTGAGCTTGGTGGAACACACCAGAGTAGCAATCTGGAAGGAGTCCTTGCTGATGGTACAGTTGCCCAGGCTTTGTGAGCTCTTGCCTGTGGGGAAGTGGCCTTTCTCCTCTAGCTCGAGCTTGGTGGCTGGCAGGCTCAGATAGAAAGAGGAGTCCTCCAGCTTCTTAGCCTCAGCCTGAGAAAAAACAGCACAGAGAAACAGTTGCTGAAAGAAATGCTAGAAATGAAAGAAAGGAGTCAGAAGACTCCATGTATCGCAGCTTGCTGTATACTGAGCTGCGTAGGTGCAGACATGTCAAAAGTTCCCATGCTGACCTCATCCACAAATGAAAGCACCTACAATGGGCAGGAGAGCATCACAATTGGCCAAAAGAGCAAGAGAAGAAGGTGGCCTGTATTCTTTTACACCATGTGGGTGGTGTGTTACCTACCTGGGGAAGAGGTGGTACTTAATAAAAAACAAGCAATGTTATGTTTTGCATTTCTTCCCTTTAACTGAACCGTGGCTTAAAAACGGAGATGCGTACCGAACCGTAAATTCTGTGTACCTTTACAACCCTAGTGATTGTCTGAAAAACCTTGGGTCATGGCATTCATGTAGATGATATTACCTAATGGCAGTGGCCTTTATAAGCAGGATGATGTTCCCAGTCATACAAATCAAGAATGTTTTGAGAAACATGTGTGAAACATGATATGGAGATCAAAATTGGCCTTCAAATTAATAGTTACTCCAAATAGATCTGTGGGAAGGGCCGGACAACAAAGTCGGGTCCATGGAGCCACGGGCAACTTACAAGACGAAAACAAATCCACTGCTAACCGCATGGTGAGAGATACCACAGCAAACCATCACAAGTCTTGTGAAGTCAATGCCTCTATGGATCGACTGTTGTGGTACTGCTAGGGGGTCCTACATACAATTAGGCAGGTGGGTTTAAAGTTATGTGTAACATGATCCATTACACCACTGGCAACAGGTGAAAAAAACAAGTTACATGTTAATTCCAACTCATAGTCCTAATCTCAAGGAGAATGCAGACTTTGCTACACGAGATGAGGCAGATAACAGGTGGAGATTAAACACTGCTCAGATGAGTGCGCATCGTCACAGCCAATTAGCATAACTCGATAGGGATGTGAAAGGTCAGGCTCAGCATAATTCTGATATTTGGTATGCATAAATGCAGAAGTGAAAGCCTTTAAAAGCTTAATTGTTTAATGATTACAGGGTCAAGGGCTGAACCGCATTAGGTCAGTGTGATCAGGACAGGCAGACTCAGTATGCCTCTCACATCACCAGGTGGGGGAACACACCGAAATGCCTTTGTGTGTGCGCACGAGTCTGCAAGTTACCTTGTAGACGATAAGATCGTGTTCTCCATCCCTAAGTGTTGTGCCGTCATATCTCATCAGCTTCACGAAAGACAAGGCAAAGATCTTCTCTGACCTGTCTTTGGCTGCATGAGAAAAAGAGAAAAACACACACACACACACACACACACACACACACACATTAGTATAGCTATGGGTATATTCAGCACAAACAGGAATTAAAAATTAAAATAAAACTACACTAAAACTGAGCCGAACATAAATGTCTTCTGCATGTCGTTAAAAAAAAAGGCCACGAAAATGATGCATGTTACATTGGATATTGTGATGGATTATAAATCCACAGACGCATAATGATTATGATCATGACTATATCACTCTAAATTGGCATGTCAGCTATTACAATCAAGCCAATTATGGAGCAAAGTGTTCACATGTAATATAACAGTATAAATAAAAATTGACAAAAAGAATGAACGTAAGAAACGTAAAAATGTGAATATACTGTAGTCATTGTTTACATAACCCACAGTTTATTGTATTAATTAGTAACCTTTACTGGTGACAAACTCTATTTGGTTTGGGTAAGCTAGCAAAGGCCCAAGTCCATAACGATTATAACAATAACAATAAGAAAGCCAGTGAATGAATAGGGCAGAAGGTATAGCCAGTACACCAGTAAGCAATTCTTTAAGCCAGTTAGTCAAAAAGGAGGTAAACCAGTAATCCAGTCAGTAAATAGCCCTGTTAGCAAACCAGCAAGTACACCAGTCCAGTAAGTAGGCAAATCAGTAAGTTGATAAAGTGATAAAACCAATAAGAATTATTAATGAAGGTAAATATAGCCAGTACCTCAGTATGCAAGTTTGTAAGCCAGTTGGTCAATAAGGAGGTAAAAGAGTAATCCATATCATCAGTAACTCGGTCAGTAAATAAGACAGAAAGTAAGTAAATATGTGAACAATATTATTAGTACACTAGTCAGTACATAAATAAGTATCCAACTCAGCAAGTCAGTCAGCATATACACCAGTACAATGTTAGCATATAAGTAAGTAAGTCAGTCAGTCAGTAAGCACACGAGTTAGTAAGTCAATACCTAACCTAACAATCAAATCAGTAAGTCAATGCACAAGCTTTATTCTTGCTTTAGATTTTTGGCTCTGGCTGCTTTGAGCTATGCATAGGCACTCCGTATATATATATATATATATATATATATATATATATATATATATATATATATATATATATATATATATATATATATATATATAGTATATAAATATTACATTTAATCTTTATGCCGAGAGCCTGTGAATAAAACCAATGAATCAATAACGCAACAGCCAGGCCTAAAGGAAAAAAAATACCCAACAGCTGTGTCAAATGAATGACATTAGCTACACTCAAACGCCAGGGCACGAGCGGGTGAAGAGGGCAGAATTAGCATAAACAGGGGAGCAGGGCTCTAGCGCTGTCTCGGTCACTAGACTTAAACACAATAGAGATGCACAACAAGCTCAAATTTACATTCAGCGAACCACAACCCTCTCAAATCCCTGCTTCATAGATCCACATAACCAGCCAGTGCACAGACACAACATCAATCACAGAGAGAGAGAGAGAGAGAGAGAGAGAGAGAGAGAGAGAGAGAGAGAGAGAGAGAGAACGAACAGGGGGATGGGGGACAGAGAAAGGATAAGGGAGATGAATATTACACAGAGAGTGACGGCCAAGTTCCACAGTGAGACTTCTGCTGTAAAATTGGAGCTGGCAGCATGGCAGAAGCCAACACCCGGCTACACACAGACAGTTCATGATTCAAGGATTAATTTGTGTTTTGAGGCTGGCTGGCCACATTCCTGGATAGAGAGCTGGATAACATGGGATATTTTGGCACTCTGTCCACTGCAAGGTGACACAGTAGAGTGGCTTAATAGATGCAGTCACAGAGGCATCACACACCTGAGAGGACACATGGTGGTTTCTGGTGGACTTATTTTTTTCCCTCCCTCGCAAGAGACACATGCATTCTGTCTAAGATATGGAAACTTTCATTTTAATTGTAAACTAATATTACAGATAACAAAGAAACAAATGGCTTCCTCGAATAACTGCTTCAACCTGCAGAATCTAAAATCAACACAAAAATTACTAAGAATAAAGGGTCATTGTGGTGCTTAATGGTTTTGGTTTCCAAGAAAGAGTTTTTTATTTTTATGTCTTTATTTTATGGGTTATGGGTTTTAGGGGTCTGCATAGAACAAAGGACATTTAAGGAAAAAATTTATATTATATTAATATTATATATTATTTATATTATATTTAAACAACTGAAGAATTCCAAATAAAAATTATAAATTGTATAAATGCTACTACTATTAATAAATTAATAAATGAAAGTAAAAGTGAACAAAAAGTTGAATCTACTACATGATCACAAACCAAAGAATGGCACTCGAATTTTGAAACCTGACACCAAGAATTATTTGCCCCAAAGAGACGACATTTATTGACCAAGGAGCGTTTTTGATGAAACATTATTAAAGCTGTAATAGAAGTTTAGTGGTAGGCAGCACTGCAAACTTCTCCCAATGGTACCGTGGAGTTTCTGAGTTTAATCAGAGGTGAAATTGTCATTTAAAAAATTGCTCCAATTCTCTCAAACTGAAACAAACTACTCCCTGGGGTGCTGCAAATGTCAGCCTTCGAAGTGACTACAGCCATCAAACCCACTGCATCATCCAACACAAAATCCCTAAAGACCAGGCAGGGCCCAGCAACACACACACACCCACACACCCACACACCCACACACCCACACACCCACACACAAAACCTAAACTGCACAACAGAAACACATGCACCATAATGATGAGAAAAAAGGAAGAGATCAGAGGTCATAATGAGACCCCTGTTACCATGGATACTGGAAGAAAGATTGTGGGTTCTTCAGTGTCCATCATGATGGTAAAGCTCAGTCATGACTCAGTGATGGAGGACAGACAGAAAGTGACAGAAAGGAAAGGATGGAGACTGATGGAGGAGCAGAAACTCAAGTCTGGCAAAGAGTAAAAACAGTCAACTTTTCAGATACATGTATTTAAATGACGTGACTTTATTAAGCAATGTGTATTATCAAGTATAAAAAAAGTTACGTTCATTTGTGTTGTGTATATTTCTATTTTCCAAATACAGAAATTTTAAATCTGGCTTTTTTTTTTTTTTTCGGATCGTTAGGGGCAACAATTTAATACAAATCAAACTGAAATGATTAATTATTAATAATAATTATTAAGTAAAAAAAAAAAAATTAAAAGCGCACTACAGAGAGAACCGTCTGACCAAATAATTGCGAGTGGTACTTCAGTAACGGCCCTCATTATGCAACACTTGTCCAAAAAATAAGGGAAAAAAAAAGTCTCCAATGAGAAATGTCAAATTTGAAGCAGAGGAAAGAGAAATGTTACAGCAGAGGAGCAGAATTTAGATCGAGACGCTTTAACAGCATTTCACAAAAAATGTGCATCTTTACTTGATTTTCTAGCCGATACCTTAAAGTCCGACGCGTCTTTGTTGACAAAAAAACGATTGGCATACACCAAAGCTATGTTAATCCCGAACCTTACTTTCAGAACTCAGTCATTGAATTCTTTCAAAAAAAAATCATAAACAGAAAAATTCACTCCACTTGTAATAACAGCGAACTCTGCCCTGGCGAGTGGTGTCACATTCTCCCTCCATCACTGGAATGGAAAGGAAAGTGTCATAACAATGTCAAGGAATATCTGTGTCTCCTGACTCAGGTGTTATGACAACTTGACAACAACATGATCAAAGTTCTTGCCTGTACACGATGTTTTTTTTTTGTAAATGTTTCTGCAGCCTTTTCAGTTGTCATGAAGATCTCATGAATATGCACTAGATAGGGGGGGGGGGGGGGCTGTCAGAAGAGAATAATCTACGATGACTTGACACAAAGAGGAGTTAAAGATTCTTTTGAAGATTCAACTTTTAATTAACCAACAATAACTAACTTTTTATTTTAGAACAGTGAGTAAAGGATAATCTATGACCAGGTGTGTGTTACATGATTTTAATGAACAGTGTGGAGGCGAATACCCGCCCGATGCAAAGTGAAGAGGTGGAGTGCTTTGTGTCGGGTGGATATTTGCCTGAACATCATGCATTATAACAGTGTAACACACCTCTAGCTGTGTATTATCCCGTTTATACCGAAGACATTTTGTTAAAGCTGTCACTGATGTTTGCAGTCTGAAAGAGAAATAATGGCAATTTTCATTCACTACTTTATATACGGATCATCTGATCTGCAATTCTGCAGAGAGAAATTAGTGCAATACATTTATTTGAATAAATTATAATAACTTGTTAGGAGAGAGAAAGTTTGTGTGTGTGTGAGAGAGAGAGAGAGAGAGAGAGAGAGAGAGAGAGAGAGAGAGAGAGAGAGAGAGAGAGAGAGAGAGAGAGAGTTTGAGCATGTGTGAATTACTTGTGCCTGGGTCACATCAGCTTTCTCAGTCTGTATGCGACAGTAAGCGTATGTTGTTTTGTTGATCGCGGTTTACAAAGTGTTTTCTTTTTGAATGGTGATTAAACAGATTCAACCTGTGCATTCAACAGTTTAAATACTCACCTTCCAGCCAATTGGATTTGAGTATTTCACAGACAAAGGGATCAAATGTATTCTACCTTTTAATATAAAGTACGAGTACGGGGCGAATGAAATGCAGTAATCTCTGGTTAGTTCTCCAAATTAGGTCTTGTTTCCACTTGCCTGCAAAGTTTTTAATCATAAAGACTTTCAGATGACAGAAAACATCAAGTGTAACAAATCGCTAACACTGGATATATCTATACATGCTTAATAATCTTCTGCTGGCAAAAAAAATAGCATTTTAGGTTTTTACTTTACATACTAATCCAACCCAGCCATTAGGGGGGCACAAGCCAGTGCACTCTTAGTGCCGGTCCCAAGCCCGGGTAAATGGGGAGGGTTGCGTTAGGAAGGGCATCCAGCGTAAAACATGTGCCAAATCAAATATGCGGATCACAAATGAGAATTTCATACCGGATCGGTCGAGGCCCGGGTTAACAACGACCGCCACAGGTATCGTTAGCCGACAGGGTACCGGTGGAAATTGGGCTACTGTTGGCCAAAGGAGGAGAAGGAGAGGAGGAAGACGTCTACAGAGACGGCAGGAAAAGGAGCAGTGTAGGAGAGTAGAGGTTCGGGTTGGTACTTTAAATGTTGGTACTATGACGGGTAAAGGGAGAGAGATAGCTGATATGATGGAGAGGAGAAAGGTAGATGTGTTGTGTGTTCAGGAGACCAAGTGGAAAGGGAGTAAGGCCAGGAACATTGGAGGTGGGTTTAAACTGTTTTATCATGGTGTGGATGGGAAGAGAAATGGTGTAGGGGTGATTCTGAAAGAAGCATACAGTAAGAGTGTAGTGGAGGTGAAGAGAGTTTCTGATAGGGTGATGATCGTGAAGGTGGAAGTTGAAGGGATGATGATAAATGTCATCAGTGCCTATGCTCCACAAGTTGGCTGTGAGATGGAGGAGAAAGAAAGATTCTGGAGTGAATTAGATGAAGTGGTAGATGGTGTACCTAGGAAAGAACGATTGGTGATTGGGGCAGACTTTAATGGGCATGTAGGTGAAGGGAACAGAGGTGATGAGGAGGTGATGGGTAGGTATGGTTGTAAGGAGAGGAATGTGGAAGGGCAGATGGTGGTAGATTTTGCTAAAAGGATGGAAATGGCAGTGGTGAACACGTATTTTAAGAAGAAGGAGGATCATAGGGTGACGTATAAGAGTGGAGGAAGGTGCACACAGGTGGATTATCTTCTGTGTAGGAGATGCAACCTGAAGGAGATTGGAGACTGTAAGGTGTTGGCAGGGGACAGTGTAGCTAGACAGCATCGGATGGTGGTCTGTAGGATGGTTTTGGAGGCGAAGAAGAAGAGGAGGAAAGTAAGGTTTGAAAGAAGAATAAGATGGTGGAAACTGAAGGAGGAAGAGTGTAGTGTGAGGTTCAGGGAAGAGGTCAGACAGGGGCTTGGTGGTGGTGAAGAGGTGCCGGATGATTGGGCAACTACTGCAGGAGTGATGAGGGAGGCAGCTAGAAAAGTACTTGGTGTGACATCTGGAAATAGAAAGCAAGACAAGGAGACGTGGTGGTGGAATGAGGAATTGCAGGAGAGCATTAGGGGAAAGAGATTGGCAAAACAGAAGTGGGATCGACAGAGTGATGAGAAGAGTAGGCAGGAGTACAAGGAGATGCGGCAGCAGGTTAAAAGGGATGTGGCGCAAGCCAAGGAAAAGGCATATGAGGAGCTGTATAAGAGGTTGGACACTAAGGAAGGAGAAAAGGATTTATACCGATTGGCCAGGCAGAGGGACCGAGCTGGGAAGGATGTACTGCAAGTTAGAGCAATAAAGGATGGAGAGGGAAATGTGTTGACTAGTGAGGAGAGTGTGTTGAGAAGATGGAGGGAGTATTTTGAGCAGCTGATGAATGAGGAAAATCAGAGAGAGAGAAGGTTGGAGGATGTGGAGTTGGTGAAGCAGGATGTAGATAGGATTAGTAAGGAGGAAGTGAGAGCAGCGATTAAGAGGATGAAGAATGGAAAGTCGGTTGGACCAGATGACATACCGGTAGAAGCGTTTAGATGTTTAGGAGAGATGGCAGTGGAGTTTTTAACCAGATTGTTTAACAGGATTCTGGAAGGGGAGAGGATGCCTGAGGAATGGAGAAGGAGTGTGCTGGTACCGATCTTTAAGCATAAGGGAGATGTGCAGACCTGCAGTAACTACAGGGGAATTAAGTTGATCAGTCACACCATGAAGTTATGGGAAAGAGTAGTGGAAGCCAGGCTGAGAGAAGAGGTGACCATCTGTGAGCAACAGTATGGTTTCATGCCGAGGAAGAGCACCACAGATGCCTTATTTGCTTTGAGGATGTTGATGGAGAAGTATAGAGAAGGACAGAAGGAGCTGCATTGTGTATTTGTGGATTTAGAGAAAGCGTACGACAGGGTGCCGAGAGAGGAGTTGTGGTATTGTATGAGGAAGTCAGGTGTGTCAGAGAAGTATGTGAGGGTGGTGCAGGACATGTATGAGGACAGTGTGACGGCAGTAAAGTGTGCAGTAGGTACGACAGACTGGTTCAGGGTGAAGGTTGGACTGCATCAAGGATCGGCCCTGAGCCCTTTCCTGTTTGCAGTGGTGATGGACAGGTTGACGGACGAGGTCAGACAGGAGTCTCCCTGGACTATGATGTTTGCAGATGATATTGTGATTTGTGGTGAGAGTAGAGAGCAGGTTGAGAAGAGCCTGGAGAGGTGGAGATATGCGCTGGAGAGAAGGGGAATGAAAGTCAGTAGGAGTAAGACAGAGTACATGTGTGTGAATGAGAGGGAGGGCAGTGGAGTGATGCGGTTGCAGGGAGAAGAGGTGGAGAAGGTGGAGGAGTTCAGGTACCTGGGGTCAACAGTGCAAAGTAATGGAGAGTGTGTTAGGGAAGTAAAGAAAAGAGTGCAGGCAGGGTGGAGTGGGTGGAGAAGAGTGACAGGAGTGATTTGTGATAGTAGGGTATCTGCAAGAATGAAAGGGAAAGTTTATAGGACTGTGGTGAGACCTGCGATGTTGTATGGATTAGAGACAGTGGCATTGAGTAAAAAACAGGAGGTGGAGCTGGAGGTAGCAGAGCTGAAGATGTTGAGGTTTTCGTTTGGAGTGACGAGGATGGACAAGATTAGAAATGAGTTTATTAGAGGGACAGCACATGTAGGATGTTTTGGTGACAAGGTGAGGGAGGCGAGATTGAGATGGTTTGGACATGTGCAGAGGAGGGACATGATTTATATTGGTAGAAAAATGCTGAAGATGGAGCCACCAGGTAGGAGGAAAAGAGGAAGGCCAAGGAGGAGGTTCATGGATGTGGTGAGGGAAGACATGCAGGTAGTTGGTGTAAAAGAGGCAGATATAGAGGACAGGGTGGTATGGAGACGGATGATCCACTGTGGCGACCCCTAATGGGAGCAGCCGAAAGAAGAAGAAGAAGACTTTACATACTAATCCAATTAGGGAAAATTTCCTGTGACAAACACAATCACATTTGTACACAAACAACTGTGTGACCAATCAGATAGGAGTCCGCAACAACACCTTCATCCTGTCATCATCTTAGATGGGACAGTGTTGTGTCTAAGGAGGTTGTGAATGGAACAGAAGGCGTCCTAGCTTCCTTAATTGATTGTCTTACGTACGTTCCACTTTACCAGCCAAGCAGCACCTACTGCAGCGTGCCACAGCAGATGGGGAGACATGTTTGCCAACACACACACACTCATCAGCTGAAACATTCATAAAAGAACATTTCACTGTAGTGGATATACACAAGCAAACAAAAAGACCTGGGCACCTTCAACATAAAGTGGGAGCTCAGTGGTTAAGACTTAGTGCTGGACTTCTGATCAGAAGGTCGTGGGTTCAGATCCCAGCACTATCAAGCTGCCATTGCTGGGTCAGTGAACATTTTGCATAATTGTCGTACACATGACGTACAAACTCAGTGTTGAAATAAAAGTGAAATACATGCCTCTTGAAGCTCTAGATGCCAAAACGCTGCTCAACAGTATGCAATTTCAATAATTAGCAAGCTAAACAGGTCCATTATAGACAGCATCAGAGGAGAGAAGTAACGAAGCACAAATACTTTGTTACTGTAATTAATGAGATTTTTCTGGTATCAGTATTTACATCACTATTTTTCCTTTTTACTTTCAATCATTACATTTTTACCGAAATATCTTTCTATTAAGTACTTTCTACTTCTAACATTTTCAAACCAGGCTTGTTACTTTAGTTTCAATCCATTTGGTGACATGATCAATAGTTTTTCTTCTCACTGCGTGCCGTTTTCTGCACATCACCCTTTTTCAATCTACCACTCATTTCCTCTCTCTCACAAACCACAGACGTAGACTAGTGTACGAAGCTCACAATAAGCAGGGCAGAAGGCAACAAGAAGTACAATATGGGGTTAACGTGAATGAGACAGAGGGAGTCTGTGATGTAAAAATGACTAAGAACAGAGACATTCCTGATCTGCTTGTGTTCTATATGGTGAATGTTCAGCCTGGATACATTCATTAGGAAACAATTACAAAATCCGGAAATTCGTTTTGTAGTAATATTATTTATTTATTTATTTATTTATTTTAAAAGCACTAACACTAATTTTATGAACGTAAAATTATAAATACATACATAAAAATGAGTATGAGAATTATGTTATGAAAAATGAGAATTAAAACAGTCAGCGCAACATACGTTTATTCTCAAGGTTCTCTCTTTACTCAGATATAAAATATATAAACTCCACCGAAAAATAATTGTAATCACTAAACATTTGTTTTACTGATGCGCCAATCTCGAATCAGCTCCAAAATCTGCTTTGATGCGCACATCCGGCAATTTACCCTCTGAGATTGACAAACTCGCCAGTGCGTTTTGTGGCATTTTTTCTACATTTCTACATTTTCTACAACTCCGAAACAAATTCAAATTACTCTGTTTTTATTCGTCTAGTTAAGAGCAATACATTATTCGAATCTGTAAAGGTTCTACTTTTATTCGTATACACTCATAGTAACAAAACGCTGTGCTTTTGCAAAATAAATAACACACACAGGGGGCGCTCTCTGCTGTCTCTGTCATCTCCCTTCACAAACACAAATAAAACAACCTTGAAGCTCAGTGAATACTAGAAGTTAGAAGAGGTACAGTTTCACCGAGATCACCTCATTAACCGTCCGTGTGGGAACAGCAAAAGTTCAGTTTGGTGTCCTGATGATTCACGTAATTTGAACCACCATAATTACATTTACAAGAATATTTTGTCTTCATGCATGTTGGCGTCACTAATAATAATCATACATTTGCATAAAGCGTCCATATTTCTCCATGCACATGTTAGAGTTTAACATATTTTAAGTGTTCATTAATGTTACATTTAAAACAGATTGAAAATGTGCAATTAAATATATTGATTGACAGCCCTCATATTAATATGACGTGAGATCCAGTTACCAGCGTGACACTAAAACAGGTAACGTATTTTCCAGGCTATAAGCCACTACTTTTTTTTCCCATGTTTTGAACACTGCGGCTTAATCAACGAAGCGGCTAATATATGGATTTTTCCTGGGTTTTTCCCGGTTTCACAAACGTCAAGCCAAAAATCTGAGCCCCATAACATTAGACCAATGAAATTGCAGAACGGGTTTAGGTGAGCCAATGAAATCCTTTATATTAAATCACTTCCACTGAATCGGGCCGCACCACATCATAAATATGGATGAGGTTCCTCTGACGTTTGACCTGCCGCTCACTCGGACTGTCTACAGGAAATGCGAATCATTCGTCACGCTGAAAACAACCGGGCATGAAAAAACACACGTCACCTGTGTTCTGAGCTGCACGTCATCATGAGAAAAGCTTCTCCGATGATGATTTTTAAACGCACGACGATGCCAAAAGAAAAACGGAGGAAAAAAAAAAAGGAAGGAGGAAGACAGTGAACAATGACTTTCTTGGTAGGCTACTGTTTAGATACAAGCCGTGTAACAGACACTGTCTTTCATTAAAGCCTGTGTAAAGTTCATTAGTTTCAGTGTAGACCTGCGGCTTATAGACAGGTGCGCCGTATTTATGTTCAAAATAAAAATCTTTGTAAAATTCAGTGGGTGCGGCTTATATTTGGGTGCGCTTAATAGTCCGGATATTACGGTAGTAGTAAAGGCTACTTTTTACTTAAATACATGACAGAACCTAAACTTCCTTACTTTAACTTGTAAAAAACGTGTTAAAAACGTGTAGTCAGTACTTCAACTTATACCCAAGTATGTTATAACATTAGCATCTTTACTTCTCATTAAGTGCAGGATGTGTGTACTTTTGCCTCTGGACAGATTGAAAGTATAAGATTTCACCTAGATGTCTATTGTTAGACAGATTTGTTGATCTAGATTTCAGGAAAGCCATATAGGTTTATTTAAGCACTTAAAGCTGTAACTACATTTGCTTTATATAAAATTACTATGTTAGTAGATGTTTGAGACTATCCAGATTCCTTATAAACTACCCAGATTCCACAGGACCCAGAATTAAACAACAGACTTCAAGCCTGTTCCTGTGTGCTTCATTTTTAATATTGAAAGAAGGTTGAGAATGTAACATGTTGGAACTATAGGCACTACACAACACCCATGTCTTTATAACAAAGCTTGTTTACTACTTAAGCTAGTGGGTAAAACACTCGTATGAATTTAAATCAAATATGAAAAAAGGCTTTATGTTCAGGTATAAAGAAAGACTTTTGCACGTCTGTGCGTTAATAAAAAGCACGAGAGCGCATGGATCATTTCTAATTTGTGCTTTTCGATAAACACAGTGTAGTAGCGTAATATGTGGGAAGCATCAGTAAGTTTTAAACGTGTGTGTGTTCAGACTGGTACTCACAGTCCTGAGAAGAGCGATGCTTGAAAGTGAAGCGGAGATGACTCCTGTTAACATCCTCAATTGGGATGGCCACCTGGGAGGGGGGAAAAAAAAAAAACACAAAAAAAAAACGAAGGACTTGAGACACACGCCCAGAAACACACATTCTAATGTGCTGATAGATTGCGATCATTAAAAACACAAATATTAACTCTCGATAAATTACTCACACACACACACACGCATCCCTCATACACATACTTGCACACTCACACACACTCGCTTACACCCACCAAGGTTATTATTTTTAATGAAATCTGAGACAATCAATGAGAATATAAAATTTTTAATTAACAAAAATTTTGTTAAATCCATTAAATCATTGTGTTTCTGCTATTTAATACGCATGTCATATGACATACAGTGCATTTGGAAAGTATTCACATAACTAATCCCCCATTTTCTGTACAGCCTTATTCCAAACTGGATTAAATGCATACATTTTTCTCAATATCCCATATAATGACAGCATATAAGAAGTTTGTTTAAAATCTTTGCAAATTAATACAAAATGTGTGCTATGACACTCGAAATTGAGCTTGGGTGCATCCTGTTTCCACTGATCATCCTTGAGATCTTCCTACAACTTGATTGGAGTCCACCTGTTGTAGATTTAGCTGTTTGGACATGGTTTAGAAAGGCACCAATCTGTATATATAAGGTCTAAAACAGTGCATGTCAGAGCACAAACCAATCCGTGAAGTCCAAGGAATTGTCTGTAGACCTCTGAGACAGGACTGTATCGAGGCACAGATCTGGGGAAGGGTACAGAAAACTTTCTGCAGCATCGAAGGTCTCAGTGAGCACAGTGGCTTCCATAATCTGTGAATGGAATAAGTTTGGAATTACCAAAACTCGTCCTAGAGTGGGCCAAGGGATCAGGGTAGAAGGGCTATAGTCAGGGAGGTGACCAACAAACTGATGGTCACTGAAAGAGCTCCAGTGTTTCTCTATGGACGGATAGGAGAACCTTCCAGAAGAACAGATCTCTGCTGCACTCCAACATTCAGGCTTGTATGGTATAGTGGCCAGGCAGAAGCCACTCCTCAGTAAAAGGCACGTGACCGGCCGCCTGAAGTTTACCAAAAGGCACCTGAAGGACTCTTAGACCATGAGAAAGATTTAACTCTCTGGCCTGAATGCCAAGCATCATGTCTAGAGGAAACCAGGCACCGCTCATCACCTGGCTAATACCATCCCTATAGTAAAGTAAGGTGGTGGCAGCATCATGCTGTGGGGATGTTTTTCAGTGGCAGGAACTGGGAGACTAGTCAGGATCGAGGGAAATATGAATGCAGCAATGGTCAGAGACAAACCTGCTCCAGAGCTCTCTGGACCTCAGACCGGGGCGATGGTTTTATCTTCCAGCAGGACAACGACCCAAAGCACACAGCCAGGATAACAAAGGAGTGGCTACGGGGCGACTCTGTAAATATCCTTGACTGGCCCAACCCAGGGCCCAGGCATGAACCCGATTGAACATCTCTGGAGAGATCTGAAAATAGCTATGCACAGATGCTCCCCATCCAACCTGATGGAGCTTGACTTGGACTTGAATCTGTAATTTGTGCCAAAGGGTCTTCAACAAAGTATTGAGAAAAGATTTAAAAACACACTTCTTTCACATTGTCATTATGAGGTTTTGTTTGTACAATTTAAGAAAAAATTATGAATTTAATCCATTTTAGAACAAGGCTGTATCTCAAAATGTGGGGAAAGTGAAGTGCTGTCAATCAATTAATCAGCAAAACAATAATTTAACTCAAATGTACAGGCTGCAGTGAGGACCGCATACACTGCTGGTCAAATTCATAGATAGATGACAGCCTAATTTCTGACTAATTTTTTTATTTATTTATTTATTCATTCTTTCTTGTCAACTAAGATTCTACTTCCTGATAAATATTAATTTATGGTAATCGGCAGCAATGGAAACATTGGTGGTGCTTTAGTAAAGAGGAAGAATCCAGTGAAGGTAAAAGTGCATTATGATGCTCACAGTGAAGCAAATGCATCTTTCCATGAGACAGATTTGTAAATAATATACATACATAGTGAAATCTCTGACATGCGTATGGCGAGTAAAAACAAGCTGTAATGTTCGCAGGATCAGACAGTATTACGAGGTATTGCGAGGTACATGTTTAACACTGCAGGTTTAATAGTACAAGTGAGCTGTAATAAATGTCAAAACTAATAAACGAAATATTTGTAATATAACATTTAAACATCTAATAACAATATTAATGTAAAAATTTAATAACTGGCACACATTCGCATACGCACACACCCACATACTCACACTCTTTCACACAAACACACACACACACACACACACACACACACACTCTTTCACACAAACACACACACAACGCCTTCAAATAGTTTAGATACTAAAAACAAGCAGGAATAATTTATTTGCAAAAAGCAAAGAATAAAACACAAGATGTGCTGATGCAGAGAATGAATTCACCCCAGGATGTTCTCCCCTGTGGAGGAACTGAACTTTCCATTAATCTTCACCATATCAATGATCCCGTTTTCCTTTGTTAAATAATGTTTTAATCCATTCACTATTAGACTTGGAGATTTCATTTCCCTTTCTTTTATTTTAAGGAAATGCAACAAGCCCTGTATTTATTTTATGATCAAATGAAAAATTCATATTAGGAATTGTCACACAGCTATAAATAAACAGGTGAAAAGCTGAGCAGCAGTGAAAAACTGAAAGCACTACATCGAGTGCTGCTGATTCACTGCTCTTTAAATGGAACTTCGTTTATTTTCTCGACTCGGCACTTCCTGACAAAATAAACGGCTTTTTGTCGTCCCCCCCATACAGTGTGCGCATTCCATTTTCCTGAAGAAAACAAGGCTGGTTCTCTTTTTTGTTTAAATCCATGGAGCAGAAGTGCAACAGCACAAAACTTCCCACTTTCTCACCTTGATGGTCTCAAACCAGCGTGGCTGTTTGACCTGGTAGTAAATGACGGACTTGTATTCTGTAAATCCCTCGTCTCCAGCACCAGGAAAGATCACGTTCTGCACAAAAGACACATTGGATTGACCAACTTTGAGAACACTACAAGGTTTTTAACATACACAAATACAAGTCAAATTTGAGGGAACCGTCACCATCAGCATTTCTACATGGATTTTTCCAGCATAATGAAACCGAATGTTTAGCAGGGGTACATCATTAAAAACTTGTCACTTTGAGGTCATGCCCACTTCTGATTTACACTAGAAAATACACACACAACAATATATAAAGCTATAAATGTATTCACAGTGTTCTACTGCATTATATAATTGCTACATACAGCGTAATTTACACCTTACACAAAACTGTAAAAAAAAAAAAAAAAAAAAAAAAGTGAATATTAATATTTTGAATAGCTTCATCTTTTGGCTTCTTTGGGTCTTTTTTTTTTTTTTTAGATTACATTTATTTATTTTTCTTATTAAGCACCTGATTGGTTTCTTGATGACAATCCTAAATAAGCATCCTACACATGTATATGTTTGCCATGATCTATATTTTAAATATTTATTTTATGTGAAGTACAACCACAATTCCAAAAAAGTTTGTATGTGGGTAAAATGTAAATAAAAACAGAATGCAATGATCAACAATCCTCATAAACCCACATTTTATTCACAACGAAACATTGGATTCTTAATGGGCAACAATCCTTGGTCTTATTTGTCATCTTTTTTGTTTCATGACTCATCAAATGTTTTCAGAGGATAAAAGGTCATCATCTGAATGCTTTTATATGTTGCTGTAAAATCCAGTATACACCTTTTAGCATTGATGGCACTTTTCCAGATGTGAAAGCTGCCCATTTTATAGGCACTAATGCACCCCAATGGCATTAGAGATGCAGGCTTTTGAACTGATCACTGATGAGCAACCGGTGGGTCCCTCTCCTCTTTATTACAAAGATCATGGGCATCCAATATTGATTTTCAACCTTTCACACAGATTTCTCCAGATTGTCTAAATCTTTTAATGATATTGTGTACTGTAAATAAACAGATATACAAAGTTTTTACATATTGTGGGACATTTTCAGAATAATATTCATCAACATTAAATTGTGAAGGTTTTTTACAGATTGCTGAACCTCTGCCCATCTTTACTTGAGACTCTTCCTCTCTTAGATACAATTTTTACACCCAGTCATCTTAATGATGTGTTGCCAATTAACCCAATTAGTTGCAAAATCTTCTTCCAGCTGCTCCTTTAAAAAAAATAAAATAAATAAAAAACACTTACTTGTACAGGCTTTTCTTGCCTCGTCCAAACTTCTGCAGCCATTTTGCAGCCATCAAATCCAAAATTACATTATATTTCTCTTTAAAATGGTATATTTCTACAGTTTAAACTCAATAAAATGTAGGTGTATGAGATTTGCAAATCATTGCATTCTGTTTGTATAAATGTTTATTTTCTTATGTATGTATTCAAATATTGTTTTATTATTACTACTACAAGTTTCTTTTAAGCTGTAGATCTCACACACACACACACACACACACACACACACCCCTATTCAGCCCTATCAATCATCACTTAGAGCTTCTAACGCTTTAAGACACTCTAATTAAGCACTCTAACTGACCGGCCGTCTAACTGAAACAACAGGGGGTCAGTCGGCAACAGACAGGGGATAGACAGATAAATAAAGAGGTAAAAAGGAAGGTCAGAAACATACACAAGGACAGAGACTGATAAAGACTGTCAGAATTAATCTAGTAATTTCACTGTTTTAATATAATTAGAATGTGCCTCAGTGTAAATGTTAAGATACGAAATCAATCAAATGTTTTAGTTTTAAATATTTTACACAAAATGTTTTGCCTTTTGTCCCTTTATATAGTTTTTATGGCATTTAAGCAAAAGGAGTAAAAAGGTGCCCATGCACTACACACTTGTACTTCGACATCACTATCCTACAGCACATGTGGTAAGCGGAAAGTAAATCGCCATTTAGGACTTAACATTATTGTATGATGGATGTGGGGAAAACAAAGAAAGAGAAAATATGGCAGAGAGAAAGTAATAATAAGCGCAAGATACAAAAAGCGATATACAGGCATAGTTAAAGAGAAACATACAAAGATTGGGGGGGGGGAGAGAAAGAGAGAGAGAGAGAGATATTTCTGGACAGACGGAGGGGCAGATGGTGCTCCTCCTGCTCAACATCTTTAAAGGGCAGGTGGGCAAGAGCAGATTGCTCACCTGGCAACTAAAACAAAGTGTGTGTGTGTGCGTGTGTGCGTGTGCTTGTTGTAACAGAGTAGGAGAAGTCTGAATATATACCTCCAGTCTCTTGCCCTCCTCATCATACACAGACATGGTGACTTCCACATTCTTGGGTGTGGTTTTACTGCCTTTATCGAAGTCCCCATGAGTCAGCGTCACATAAATGTCATTCCGAACGTCACCTGCAAACAAAACGATAGCTTACTTCTCCAAAACACCAACACACAAAACAGGTACAGGGTATAAAAACGCATGCGGACGAGTTTCATAAATCATTAACGGCTATCAAACATCACAGAGCACAGCACGGTGGATTCTTTCTACTCTCACTGATGTTCTAAAGAAACCATTTTCTCGTACAGCGCACCACGTTTATAAACCTTTATAACTCAGCTCTGGGGTTTTATTGATTTCCAGAAATTTATTGCATAGGATTAAAACCCTCAGCGTGCAGAAACAGGTGTGTGCTTAACAAATGGAAAACGCAAGAGCCGCGGCAGAGAAGAAAGGAAAACGGCGCAGGGATTTGGGGTGATGAATGGGTTTAATTTGCACCTGGCATGATGATCTCAGGGAAGCCCATTTTGCGGGCGACGGCAGTGGAGCGGTCCACCAGGTGGGGGAAGTCCTTCCGGATCTGATGAATATCACCGGGCAACAGCTTCAGCGTGACCCAAAGCCCTAAGCAAAACACAGACATAGGGGAATTGAGCAATCTCAGACTTTCTGTAAGTAAAACACACGCGACTCCAAGTTCACACTCCTATGGGAATCTCTGCAGGATAAAATTCAGAGTTTGAGATTTTTGCCTCATGTGTAAACAGCTGTTTGTAACATGACCGTTAATACTGCAGAATCTTGTTGAGGCATTTTACCCTGCAGGACTGAACATTAACAGACGCCTGTATATAGAATTATAACTAATTCCCATTTCATGCTTTTTGTTGAAGGTTTACAGTGAATGGCATAAATTAAACAAAATGGCATAAATTAAACAAAAAGCTGTCGCATTTTATTTTATAGTACAATAGATCATTGTTTACTCAAGTCATTTCCAAATAAGACATGACAATATATAATACAAGTATTACAGAAGTCAAGAGAGACCATAAGCCCCCCAAGAGATCTCAACTTTATTTTTTCCTCATGATTTCATGAGTACATCCATCTTTACTTTAAGGTACAGACACAAGTGGAAATAGCTGGTGTGGGAATATAACTCCACAGCCCTGCATTTGAAACTTAGCTTTGATGGCTGCACATTTTTTTATGTTATCTTCAGGATCAGAAGCGCATTTATCTGCATGTTTTACACAGGTTTGGAAATTGTCTAGCACTGACAGTCACTTGACAAGGTGTCACTTGTGATTCATTTCCAGCTAATTCGGGAGGCCGAGTCAACCCAATGGTTACCGCATGACGCTTGATAGATGCTGCCTAAATGGTTTGCGGCTCAAGACAAATATTGATCCAAATCTCCGGGAAACAAAATGTAATTTCTGAGGAATCGTCATAAAAACCAATATAGTGTGCCACTGGCCACAACAATATGATGATAATGGTCAAGTGTTTCTTGCTGGTAATTTTTTTTCTATATATACACACACACCTTACATTGGCAAATAAAATGTGGACCATAGTGAAGGAATACAGTGATGCACAGTATGGGAATAAAGAGCAATAAACGCACAGGTCGGTGCACATCAAATAGACAGGACAACAAAATAGTGTACAGAGTGAAGTAGAGTGAGAAATCTGTCTAATCTATTTACTGTTGTATCAGCAATCAACTGGATGGAGGCAATACAATCCTTAATGATATATCGAGCAAAATTGAGTTAAAATGTCCAGTAGTGAAGGTCTGCAGTGATTGATGTACAGCGGTTACTGCTGTGAGTTAGTCCAAGTGAATGTGGGAGTCTAGCAGAGGTTTCAATATTCTCAGATTGAGTGTGCTAGTCAGCACCTCGTGTAGACAACTTGGTCATGCCTTGATTTTAAACCATAAGAGACACTTCTTTTAATACCGTGGCTTGGAGCACCAATATTCAGCGCAGCAGTGAGTAAATCTGCCACGTGTTTTTGGAAAAGGAGCTACTGTTATAATAAATTCTGACCCAGAAACAAGTGTGTATGCGGCTTTGTGTATATATTTCAACTGCACTATATTTCAACTGCACAAAATTGCTTTATACATGCTTAATATGAACAATTATTCAATATGATATTTAAAATCACACAAACATATAATTAAAATAAACAAAGCAATACAATGCGTTCTTTTTGTTGCCATTTTAAACGGCCACACATTAACCAATGAATGATCCAGAAAACCGCCGTGCTGACAGACAGGTGTCTCCACACAGCCTCACTGCACTGAGACTCTTCATTTAAATGTTTTTTCCACTGGTCCTCTAATTAATTACATCTCTGCACACTTTGCCTCTCGATTCCACACACAATCTCCATCAGCCGAGCTGCACTGTTTCACAACACCATCATTAGCAATCGTTTATAAAACAATTAGGTGGTGCAGTCTGGATTTGTTCTTTACAAATCCGTCGCAGAAACTTAAAAGCATTGAGAACGTAATATACTATAATGAGCTAAATGAATTGAATGGACACTCTTAAAAGTGAAAGAAGCTTTGAGACAAGTGCTTTGATTTGTCTTTAAAATAATATAAGATGCGTTTCCAGCGCAATTCAACGCCGCTCATCACCAGCTTTTAAAATATTTCAGAATTACCCACTTAATGATTATATCTCAGTGAGCAGAAAGGCATTGTAAGACATAAACATGTTTAAATCAGAGTCCAGCTGCCAATCAAATCCTCTCTGTCTGAATTGCGGGCGACATTTAGTGCTGCAGAGAACCTTGACACGACACCATCAGACCAGCAGACAGTTAGTTTGTGCGTCATAATAAATCCAGCTGGTGTTGAACCTGCTGCACTCCAGCTGGCATAAACACGGCACAGAGGGCAGTAAAGTAAGGAGAGGTCAGGCCATGCTAAACACACACTCGTGTGAGCTGCATTTTAATTAGGAATGCAACTAAAACTAGTACTTAACATTTACCCATTCAGTAATTGGATTTTGTATGTACAATAAAATAAGACAGTTTCTAACTTATGATGTTATATTACATTGTTAACTTGTGGTCGTGCAATTGAGGCAAGAGTTTTGAGAAGAGATTTAGACCACAGTAGTACTAGAAGCCGAAATTAATTTTACTGAAAACTGCCTTAGATTAGTTTTAAACTGCACTATTTTAATGGGATTCATCTTTTTTTATTAAGGACTGCAGGTCTCAAAGAGGTTCATCACCCTGAGAACTAAAAAAAATACACTTTTGTTCTCTGAATCTGAACTTTTCTTTCACACAAATATTTCACATCATTAGATAATTTAATTCAATTTTAACTGTATAGCACATTTACACAATGTGCAATTTCCCAAAGCAGCTTTACAAAATGAAATTGACTACAAATATAGATTTCTGATGAAGTTTCTTGTGAACAAAGGCATACAGTGCATCCGGAAAGTAATCACAGCGCTTTAATCCAAAATGGATTACGTTCATTATTTTTCTTCAGAATTCTACAAACAATATGCCAACGACATGAAAGAAGTTTGTTTGAAATCTAAATTTAAAAGGAAAAAAATCACATGTATGTGAGTATTCACAGCCTTTGCCATGACACTCGAAATTAAACTCCGGAGCATATCCTGTTTCCACTGATCATCCTTGAGATGTTTCTACAACTTGATTGGAGTCCACCTGTGGTAGATTCAGTTGATTGGACATAATCTGAAAAGGCACACGTCAGAGCACAAACCAATCCGTGAAGTCCAAGGAATTGAAGCACAGATCTGTGGAAGGGTACAAAATATTTCTGCAACATTGAAGATCCCAATAAGCACAGTGGCCTCCATCATCCATAAATAGAAGAAGTTTGGAACCAACAGGACTCTTCCCAGAGCGAGCTGCCTGGCCAAACTGAGCGATCACGGAGAGAAGGGCTTTAGTCAGTGAGGTGAGCAAGAACACAATGATCACTAAATGTGCTCCAGCGTTTCTCTGTGGGAGAGGAGAACCTTCCAGAAGAACAACCATCTCTGTAGCACTACAACAATTAGACCCGAATGGTAGAGTGGCCAGACGGAAGCCACTCTACAGAAAAAGGCACATGACAGACTGCCTGGTGTTTGCCAAAAGGCACCTGGAAGAATTTCAGACCATGAAAAACAAAGATTGAACTCTTTGGCCTGAATGCCAGGCGTCATGTCTGGAGAAATCTGAAACTGACGCGCCCCATCCAACCTGAATTAGCTTAAGAGGTTCTGCAAAAAACAATGGGAGAAATTGCTCAAAAATATGTATGCCAAGCTTGTAGCATCATACTCAAAAAGACTTGAAGCTGTAATTGGTGCCAAAGCGCTTCAACAAAGTATTGAACAAAGGCTGTGAATACTAATGTACAAGGGATTTTTGTTATTTTTCCATTTTTTTTTTTTTTTTTATATATATAAATTTGCAAATATTTCAAATACACTTCTTTCACGTTGTGATTATGGGGTATTGTTTGTAGAATTTTGCGAATTTAATGCATTTTGGAATAAGGCTGTAACATAAAATGTGGAAAAAGGGAAGCGCTGTGAATACTTTCTGGATGCACTATACCTCTGTCAGTGACGATCCCAGTCGTGGTGGTTCCCTGATGAAGAAGTGAAGTGGGCTGTTCTAGAATGGCTCAGGTGTACTGCCAAGTCTTTCTATGTTAAATCTTTCCAAGATAAGTGTATAAATGCAGCAGGGAGATATGTAGAAAAATAAATGCAGTTTCCACTGCTCAAAGATTTTTTGTTTATTTTATAAACTCAAAACTCCCGGTTTGACTTGAACACCCTTGTAGTTCCATAACTGTTGAACTTAACTGTTCATTAAGAAGCACTTAAAAGCAAAACTGTCAATAGCCACACATTTACATGTACACCTTTGTGTCATTCCGATTGAAAGATTCTTTAGACTGTTTACATGTCTCCTTGAACTGCCACCTTAACGTGGTGGAGGGGTTTGAGTACTCGAATGACCCTAGGAGCTATGTTGTCCGGGGCTATATGCCCCTGGTAGGGTCTCCCAAGGCAAACAGGTCCTGGGCGACGGGTCAGACTAAGAGCGGTTCAAAACCCCTTATGAGAGATACTACATCAGGGACCGTGACGTCGCCCGGTATGGCGCAGCCGGGGCCCCACCCTGGAGCCAGGCCCGGGGTTGGGGCTCGTATGCGAGCGCCTGGTGGCCGGGCCTTCCCCCACAGGGTCCGGCCGGGCTCAGCCCGAAGGAGCGACGTGGGGCCGCCTTCCAGTGGGCTCACCACCTGCAGGAGGGACCGTAAGGGGCCGGTGCTAAGAGGATCGGGCAGCAGTCGAAGGTGGAGGCCTCGACAACCCGATCCCTGGACACGGAAGCTAGCTCTAGGGACGTGGAATGTCACCTCGCTGGCGGGGAAGGAGCCTGAGATTGTGCGTGAGGTTGAGAGGTTCCGACTAGAGATAGTCGGGATCACCTCTACGCACGGCCTGGGCTCTGGAACCACACTCCTCGAGAGAGGATGGACTCTTTACAACTCTGGAGCTGCCCATGGTGAAAGGCGTCGGGCTGGTGTGGGTTTGCTTATAGCCCCCCAGCTCAGCCGCCATGTGTTGGAGTTTACCCCGGTGAACGAGAGGGTCGTTTCCCTGCGCCTACGGGTCGGGGATAGGTCTCTCACTGTCGTGTGTGTGCCTACGGGCCAAACGGCAGTATAGAGTACCCGGCCTTCTTGGGGTCTCTGGGAGGGGTGCTGGACAGTGCTCCGACTGGGGACTCCGTCGTTCTACTAGGAGACTTCAATGCACACGTGGGCAGCGACAGTGACACCTGGAGGGGCGTGATTGGGAGGAACGGCCCCCCTGATCTGAACCCGAGCGGTGTTCAGTTATTGGACTTCTGTGCTAGTTACAGTTTGTCCATAACGAACACCATGTTCAAGCATAAGGGTGTCCATCAGTACACGTGGCACCAGGACACCCTAGGCCGCAGGTCGATGATCGACTTTGTGGTCGTTTCATCTGACCTGCGGCCGTATGTCTTGGACACTCGGGTAAAGAGAGGGGCGGAGCTGTCAACTGATCACCACCTGGTGGTGAGTTGGATCCGATGGCGGGGGAGGAAGCTGGACAGACTCGGCAGACCCAAGCGTACTGTGAGGGTCTGCTGGGAACGTTTGGCCGAGCCTCCTGTCAGAGAGATCTTCAACTCCCACCTCCGGCAGAGCTTTGACCAGATCCCGAGGGAGGCCGGAGATATTGAGTCCAAGTGGACCATGTTCTCCACCTCCATTGTCGAAGCGGCCGCTCGGAGCTGTGGCAGTAAGGTCTCCGGTGCCTGTCGAGGCGGCAATCCCCGAACCCGGTGGTGGAAACCGGAAGTAAGGGATGCCGTCAAGCTGAAGGAGTCCTACCTGGCCTGGTTGGCTTGTGGGACTCCTGAGGCAGCTGACGGGTACCGGCAGGCCAAGCGAACTGCAGCCCGGGTGGTTATCGAGGCAAAAACTCGGGCCTGGGAGGAGCTCGGTGAGGCCATGGAGAAGGACTATCGGCTGGCCTCGAAGAGATTCTGGCAAACCGTCCGGCGCCTCAGGAGGGGAAAGCAGTGCCCCACCAATGCTGTTTACAGTAGAGGTGGGGAGCTGTTGACCTCAACTGGGGATGTCGTTGGACGGTGGAAGGAATACTTCGAGGATCTCCTCAATCCCGCCGTCACGTCTTCCATTGAGGAAGCAGAGGCTGAGGGCTCAGAGGCGGACTCGTCCATCACCCAAGCTGAAGTCACCGAGGTAGTAAAGAAACTCCTCGGTGGCAGGGCACCGGGGGTGGATGAGATCCGCCCTGAGTACCTCAAGTCTCTGGATGTTGTGGGGCTGTCTTGGCTGACACGCCTCTGCAGCATCGCGTGGCGGTCGGGGACAGTGCCTCTGGAATGGCAGACCGGGGTGGTGGTCCCTCTTTTTAAGAAGGGGGACCGGAGGGTGTGTTCCAACTATAGGGGGATCACACTTCTCAGCCTACCTGGGAAAGTCTATGCCAGGGTACTGGAGAGGAGAATACGGCCGATAGTAGAACCTCGGATTCAGGAGGAACAATGTGGTTTTCGTCCAGGCCGTGGAACACTGGACCAGCTCTATACCCTCTACAGGGTGCTGGAGGGTTCATGGGAGTTTGCCCAACCAGTCCACATGTGCTTTGTGGATTTGGAAAAGGCATTCGACTGTGTCCCTTGCGGCGGCCTGTGGAGGGTGCTCCGGGAGTATGGGGTCGGGGGCCCTTTACTAAGGGCTGTCCGGTCCCTGTATGACCGAAGCAGGAGCTTGGTTCGCATTGCCGGCAGTAAGTCAGACTTGTTCCCGGTGCATGTTGGACTCCGGCAGGGCTGCCCTTTGTCACCGGTTCTGTTCATAATTTTTATGGACAGAATTTCTAGGCGCAGCCAGGGGTCGGAGGGTGTCCGGTTTGGTGACGACACGATTTCGTCTTTGCTCTTTGCAGATGATGTTGTCGTGTTGGCTTCATCAGACCAGGACCTTCAGCATGCACTGGGACGGTTTGCAGCCGAGTGTGAAGCGGCTGGGATGAGAATCAGCACCTCCAAATCCGAGGCCATGGTCCTCAGTCGGAAAAGGGTGGCTTGCCCACTTCAGGTTGGTGGGGAGTTCCTGCCGCAAGTGGAGGAGTTTAAGTATCTTGGGGTTTTGTTCACGAGTGAGGGAAGGGTGGAACGGGAGATTGACAGACGGATCGGTGCAGCTTCTGCAGTAATGCGGTCGATGTACCGGTCTGTCGTGGTGAAGAAGGAGCTGAGCCGCAAGGCGAAACTTTCGATTTACCGGTCAATCTACGTTCCTACTCTCACCTATGGTCATGAGCTCTGGGTCATGACCGAAAGGACAAGATCCCGGATACAGGCGGCCGAAATGTGCTTCCTCCGCAGGGTGGCTGGGCGATCCCTTAGAGATAGGGTGAGAAGCTTAGTCACTCGGGAGGAGCTCGGAGTAGATCCGCTGCTCCTCCACATCGAGAGGGGTCAGCTGAGGTGGCTCGGGCATCTGTTCCGGATGCCTCCTGGACGCCTTCCTGGGAAGGTGTTCCGGGCGCGTCCCACTGGGAGGAGACCCCGGGGAAGACCTAGGACACGCTGGAGAGACTATGTCTCCCGGCTGGCCTGGGAACGCCTTGGTGTCCCCCCGGAAGAGCTGGAAGAAGTGTCTAGGGAGAGGGAAGTCTGGGCATCTTTGCTTAGACTGCTGCCCCCGCGACCCGGCATCGGATAAGCGGGAGAAGATGGATGGATGGATGTTTACATGAGATATTCCTCTAATCCGATGTTTTGTTTTCATGTGCCGGCGATTTCAATCGGCATGACTTTGTGACATGCGCACATTAGCCAGTGTACTGTGTCATGCCAACATGGAGTTCCATTATTTCTTATGTGCGCTATTTTAATGTAAAATGTTTCTCAATCTGACAACAGTGTGGATTTGTAGACATACTACTGCTGAAAAGTGTGAGGAAAAGACGGGTGCAGAAAGCTAGGGTTTTTGGTGCTTGTGCATCTCTAAGGAGCATCTACAGTGAGGAAAATAAGTATTTGAACACCCTGCTATTTTGCAAGTTCTCCCACTTAGAAATCATGGAGGGGTCTGAAATTGTCATCGTAGGTGCATGTCCACTGTAAGATACTTGATCTAAAAAAAAAAAAAAAAATATCCAGAAATCACAATATATGATTTTTAAACTAGTTATTTGTATGATACAGCTGCAAATAAGTATTTGAACACCTGTCTATCAGCTAGAATTCTGACCCTCAAAGACCTGTTAGTCTGCCTTTAAAATGTCCACCTCCACTACATTTATTATCCTAAATTAGATGCACCTGTTTGAGGTCGTTAGCTGCATAAAGACACCTGTCCACCCCATACAATCAGTAAGAATCCAACTACTAACATGGCCAAGACCAAAGAGCTGTCCAAAGACACTAGAGACAAAATTGTACACCTTCCCAAGGCTGGAAAGGGCTACGGGGAAATTGGCAAGCAGCTTGGTGAAAAAAGGTCCACTGTTGGAGCAATCATTAGAAAATGGAAGAAGCTAAACATGACTGTCAAGCTCCCTCGGACTGGGGCTCCATGCAAGATCTCACCTCGTGGGGTCTCAATGATCCTAAGAAAGGTGAGAAATCAGCCCAGAACTACACGGGAGGAGCTGGTCAATGACCTGAAAAGAGCTGGGACCACCGTTTCCAAGGTTACTGTTGGTAATACACTAAGACGTCATGGTTTGAAATCATGCATGGCACGGAAGGTTCCCCTGCTTAAACCAGCACATGTCCAGGCACGTCTTAAGTTTGCCAATGACCATTTAGATGATCCAGAGGAGTCATGGGAGAAAGTCATGTGGTCAGATGAGACCAAAATAGAACTTTTGGGTCATAATTCCACTAAACGTGTGTGATGAGTACCATCCCAAGAACACCATCCCTACTGTGAAGCATGGGGGTGGTAGCATCATGCTTTGGGGGTGTTTTTCTGCACATGGGCTAGGGTGACTGCACTGTATTAAGGAGAGGATGACCGGGGCCATGTATTGCGAGATTTTGGGGAAGAACCTCCTTTCCTCAGTTAGAGCATTGAAGATGGGTCGAGGCTGGGTCTTCCAACATGACAATGACCCGAAGCACACAGCCAGGATAACCAAGGAGTGGCTCTGTAAGAAGCATATCAAGGTTCTGGCGTGGCCTAGCCAGTCTCCAGACCTAAACCCAATAGAGAATCTTTGGAGGGAGCTCAAAGGCCAGAAACTTGACTGATCTAGAGAAGATCTGTGTGGAGGAGTGGGCCAAAATCCCTCCTGCAGTGTGTGCAAACCTGGTGAAAAACTACAGGAAACGTTTGACCTCTGTAATTGCAAACAAAGGCTACTGTATCAAATATTAACATTGACTTTCTCAGGTGTTCAAATACTTATTTGCAGCTGTATCATACAAATAAATAGTTTAAAAATCATACATTGTGAATTCTGGATTTTTTTTTTTTTTAGATTATGTCTCTTACAGTGGACATGCACCTACGATGACAATTTCAGACCCCTTCATGATTTCTAAGTGGGAGAACTTGCAAAATAGCAGTGTGTTTAAATACTTATTTTCCTCACTGTAAATCCCACCCCTCCATCCTCAGTGAAGCAGAAGCATGTGGATGAAGGTCTGTAGTGAGGATTGGTGGGAGCGGGTTTATTGATGTAATTAAATTACCTGAAATGGAAACAAAACTTCTGCATGAGTCGACGGTCATTCACACGTTTGTGTGTAGAGGTATTTATGGCCCCGGAAGAAGAGATCGTCAGAAATCCCCCGATTATTCGTGTTGCGGTTGTTTCATACAGACTCAGAACAGTGTTGTGGCAAATAAATGTATTGTTCGCAAGCGCACAGTAAAAAAAAAAAAGTTTGCCTACAAATTCTGCAACAGAATGATGTCAGGTAAACAGGAAGCTTCAGAAATCGCATAGAGATACGAGCTTATCCACGGAAGTAATCGATTTAACGCGTTTACATGGCAGAATTTATGTTCGGTTTATAGAAAGGTTTATCCCACCTCAACTCAAACTCCGATTAAGTTGTTCACATGGAGCATTTTCATTCGGATTTGGATTTTTAAACCAATTACAGTGCTCCATGTGAACACACCTAATTGTAATCGTAGTCCTAAGCCATTGTAGCAGATTGTTAAAGTGCAAATCCACCTGTGAGCTTAAATGAGTCGATCCTTCTATAGGATCCTTTTTTTTTTTTCTCTTCCTTTGAAACCATCCTCCGGTGCAGCAAGTGGTGAGACTTTACAGTCATGTCTAAATGGGACAACCCAAAGCCCAGCATGTTATGATTAGAGGAGTACGTTTGCAGGGTATTTTGAAACTTAGTCTGAATATGTGAGTCCACACCCAACACCAATCCAGGACTAATCTGAGGGTGAGGTTCATGATCTCAGGTTTGTATTCAAAGAAACAAATGCTGAATTACTGTACTGAATTATAATTAAACACAAAATTAATGAATTGTAACAAAAATATTACATTTTAGTACTGAGTTATGATCTATGATAAACATCTTAACAGCACACCTCAAAAATGATTAAATGAATGGACATTTGGTGCCACTCAGATGAGGATGGGTTTCCTTTTGAGTCCGGTTTCTTCCTCAAGTTTTTCCTTGCCACGGTCCCCACTGGCCTGCTCATTAAAGATAATCTTGCATTTATATGGAACGAAATTATAGGCATTAAACATAAATTCCCTTGCACAACTTTATAACTGCTTTATCTCTGTAAAGCTGCTTTGAGATGATGCCCGCTGTTAAAAGCGCTATACAAATAAAATAAAATAAAAATAAGTGAGTCCATTTACATATTGCAATCTAATCACTCACTAAATTCTAATTGGAGACAGTTAAACTGTTAAACCACTTTTGTGCAAGCGGGTTTGCACAACTGGCATGCACTGTGTTTATCTGCGGTGTTCTTTCTCTTCACTGTGGTCCAAACATTCAGTTCTGACGTTGTACAGAAACAAACAAGGAGTAGCTCGAGTTTTTTTTGTTTATTTATTTATTTATTTTTAAGTTGTGCAGGCCTGCAAGGGTCGTGCATTTTTCATAATGATGCGAACTCAAGTGCAAACTTGAAATGTTCATTACGTGTTTAAAACAGTCAGGAGAGAAAAGAATAAACCATAGGGAGGATAAAATATAAAGGGATTTACTTATTTATGTGAAAGGAACGGGAGTTGTAAAGGGGACCGTGTGTGTGTGTGTGTGTGTGTGTGTGTGTGTACTGCATGGGCGTCCTACCTTGGCCCTTGTGATTGACCTCTTTGGCGCTGATGACTTTATTGATGACGCTCTGGAGGAAGTCGTTCTCTCCTGCCACCCTGGGTGAAAAACGGGAGATGTTCAGCTGCCTGTGGCGGATGGCGTCATCCAGCGCAAGCCTGGAGTTCACACACGATGACGGGCAACACACCACAGGGAGGGAGAGGGAGACGGGGAGGGGTAGAGAAAGAGCCAGCAATAAAGAAAGACAAATGAAGGCAAAAAAAATTAAAAATGAAGAGTGAAAGATGAAGATGAACAGAACATGAAGGAGGAGAGGATGGGAGGATGATAAAGGGAATAGGGGAGGAAGGGGAGAGAAAAGAGGGAAAAGACCAAAACAGTGATGCAAATACCATGACAGGAGACAAAAGCCATTTTGTTAGCACACAGTGATCAAGGGTGGGTAATAAAAGAGACACAGAGAGAGAGAGAGAGCAATTTAAGAGATGCGCCCACTCCACTCTGAGCCCTGACAAGACACACGCCTGAAGAGACGTGTCCTAATTCTGGACAAGAAGCTGCCCTGAGGGTGTGTGTGACAGTGGCTGAAACTCATGTCCCTAGCACCAGAAGGACTAGCGATCACAACTTAAACAGGAGGGACACACGGCGAGAGAGGAACCCTTGTGCTGTGTGAATACTAAGTACAAGTACAAAAATGCTATATATTATTAGTGTATTCAAGTATGGAAGCTGCATAAGCGTTAGTGTGAGCTGAATATACGCAGGAGAAAGCGTGTTTAGGTGTGTGCATGTCTGTGTGGCCAAGAGCGTAAAAATACAAACCACTGATAAGCACACACACAACACAACAAGAACACAAACCACAGACAATCTTCTACAGAATCAGGTTGTAACAATTCCTTTTAAAAAAAAAAAGAAAAAATGAAAGAAAAAAAATTAATAATTGCCCCCGATGCAAAACCTGTTTAAACAATATACATTTTAGAAACTAAACTGGAAAAAAACATCTTTACACTCTAAATTAATCGTCGCACCACGTTTATAAACACATGCTTTTTATAAGCGATGGTGAATTTGGAGTCATGAATTTTTTCTTTTCTATAAACATTAAACTGCAGGAACAATTTGGAGTTCCAGGTGTAGTTTACGCTGTAGCAAGCAGGCAAAAAAAAAAAAAAAAAAAACATTATTCCCCATGAGACGAGATATGAAGCCTGTTGCAGTTCCAGTGAGAACCCTTTTATGTAGAGCTTGTTCTACATATCCTTTATCCTTTTTGGGACTCGTCAACAAAAAGAAGCCAAGCCAAGACTATTGGATGAGTGTTGAATTACATAAAATTCCTTGCTTACAGTCCAGATACACAAGTAATACGAGTGAATGGTGATCGCTGGTAGCTTGTAATAGTTTTATTGCTTTAAGCAAGACCATTATAAGTGGTCATGTTTGGCGCAACAATGGTTAACATGACCACCTTGGACTCGTAGTTCAGGTTCAACAACTTGTTTTTTTGAGGGAGAATAAATGCACATATGTTTTTCTAGGTTTCAAAACATAAAATTGGGAGAAAAATGGCAGCAAAGCGACACTACAACGCCGTGACCAATATCCTGTGATCCTGTCAAAATGTGAGCGTGTGGAGAAAAAAAAAAATGGCCTCTCAATTCCCTCTTTTCAATGTCGAATGCCCCTGAACTGCCTATAATTACCAGCAGTTTCAGCATAGGAAGAGAGATTTGCTATAATACGGATGTGAAAAGTGACCGTTGGAACTGCGGTCACTAACCAACAGTTTTAACACTGAGGTGTTAGCAAACACTGCTAATAAGAAAACCCTACCGAGCAGAGGCGAAACACAATTTTGACCACAAACACCCTACTGACAAGATAGCTCTGGGCTAATGGTGTAAATAATTAGATTAGATTAGATTCAACTTGTCACTGTGCAAGGTACATGTACAGAACCAATGAAATTCTGTTAGCATCTAACCAGAAGTGCAAAAGTGGCCTATTTACAGTAAATAGCAGTAAAGGTAAATAATTAGCACATTCTACCATGCAGATTCACCAGTCAGAGAATTCAACCTCATCATCTGCTTATGGTTCACAAAATGCTTGTAATGTACCAGGTCAAAGTGAAAAATAAAAATGATCTCAGATTCTTTCTCTTCCATGTACTGGCTTTTTATCTCTATAGTAAAGATCCTAAACACCATTGCTAAACTGTAAATCTCAACACCTACTATTTATACATACTGTCTGACATCCTGGCAATTTTGTGCAACTGTGCAGTTACTGTGGGCTATTTCTTTTTTAACGAATCCTGACAGACTTATTCTGAGACAAAACTGCAGTATATCATCAAGACAAAGCAAGAGGCTCAGAAAGAGAACTAAAACAAGCATCTGTAACACCCATATTTCCTCCAAATCACCTTTTGACCTTAATTTAAAAGCAGTCTATTATCATAAACATCTCAAAGAACAACATCATCTCAGAAAGCGACTCGATTTCTATGATCTCTTCTATCTCTTGGCAGTACAGTTAATGGCCTTCACATCCTCTACACTGGGCAGCTCCTAAAACGACATGTCCGTGGAGACCAGAAACACACACTGGTACTGAATGTATGCAATACGATAACTTTGGAGAAAATGCTTCGTATCGGAGGAATGCATGGGGGAGGGGGAGTAATTGCTTCCAGTCTCATCCAGGCCTGGTAAAGGTTAAAACGCCGGCAGGCGCGCTAAAAGAGTTCCAATTAGAGCGAGAAACCTGGGAGAGAAAGGGTTACTTGCTCCTCATGGACAGGAGTTAATGAGTTCTGCTTAATTGAGCCAGGAGGTAACAGGCAGGAACAAGCGGTCCAGGCTATGGCTAATCACGTACCAGGAGCTTTAAACTACAGAAAACCTAGCGTGTGTGACCCAGGAGGACGCCCAAGGCGCAGGGTAGGAGTTAAAGGTGTCGGCTCCGATCACCTTTAACACCTGTTCTTTATGCTTTATTCACGGCTTGGTTTTAATGCCCGTGCGCTTAAAACGTTCATATGCATGGTTGTGCCGTGCACGGTTAAACCGTCAGAAACGCCGATGGTGATGCGGCGCCACAAGTAATAGACTTCCTGATGAATGTATACTACTTGCTCTTAGTGTATTTAGTTTTCTAGGAAAAGGAGCAAGACATTCTAGCAATGAACAGCATCATGAAATCCCACCCTGTTTAACAAGAATAAAATTCTTTCCCCTTCAACCAAGGATTACACGGCCAAAAGCATACCAGCAAACAATGTCTGCTGTTAATCAGCTGATAGTGTAAAGCAATTACCTACTGGGCATTTAATTCCTTGAATATGAGACAAGGACCAGACCAAACCTCTTTTATTCTCTAGACACATTAATGAGAAATCGTGCCAGGACAATACAAGTACAATTGGTAATGCATAAGTGCATTATTCAAACTGCAAGTGTGGTCATAATCCACGATGTTCAGAAGGCTTCATTAATACTCACGGCTGAAAAGGGATGAAGTGCTGCTTGTCTTCGTCATCCATTTTTCCAGTGATGATATCAGTGACATCCATTACTGGGGGGGGGGGGGGGGGGGGGGTGGGGGGGGGAGAAAGAATACAAAGAAAAAAAAAAGCAAAAGTTAGTCAATACTGCAGGACAGGATGTATTGGGTCTGTGGTGGTTTGCAACTTTAGTCAAATGGCCTCCTTCTGTAAAATTAAGCAGTTCTTGGCTACAGCGAGTGTCTGCCACAGTGAGAGCTGGCGGTTACTTGTGGGTTTTGGAGACAGTAGGGTGCTGATAAAACCACCACTGCTGAGGTGCCATTTTACTCAGCTTCAGTACTGTACTCTGAGAAAAATTCTTTTTGGAAAGGTGAAGAGGAAGGTGAGAAGGATGGCAGAGAGGGGGGGGGGAAATGATGCTTTTCTCCTTCCCACTTCAAAAAGCTGTTTGATGTCGAAGCTGACAGTTGCACATCCTCCCACATCATCCTCCGTTCTCACATGCATTGGGGGAAAAAGGAAAAAAAAGAAAAGAAAAAAAAACCACTCAGACCACATCAAAGCATGAAGGCTGTCTATACACCCCATCGGATTACAACACCGTCACAGAATATACTGTATATGCATCCCATGGATATAACCGATATGTATATTGTAATATGTATATTATTCAGATATAATAGAAAATACAGATCTGTATAGGACGTATACACTTTTTCCAAAGTGTGATATAAAGCTTCTTTGACTATCTGGTTGCATTTGCGGGATCATCTTTAGTAACTGTCTGATCCCGTTGATGCTGTTACAAGTTTATTGATATTTTGGGAAATTACCAACAAAAATACCTAAAAAATAATAATTTTAATAATCAATCAATTAGGGGAAAAAAAACAAGATTTCTGATTAGGCCACGCCCACTGGGTGTGGGCTTTAATCTGAACAGAGAAACAAATACGGATATGTGGAGAACTAAACAGATAATAGGATTTTGTGATAGCCTTAATGTATCCTAAGCACAATAGGTGCCCTTTGAACGCATTACATACAAACACTGCGTAAAGCCTGACAAATTGACTGTAGAGGAAAAAAAAGCAATCGCATCTGTGCCAATAAGCACATCAAGATGAACCCACTGAGTTCAATCTCCTCTTATCGGACGGAGAAACGAGAACTGATTTTCTCGGGTGATGAGCAGTCGGCTGAGAGCCAATCTAATTAGTTTGCTGTGGAGCAGCCATTTCTGCCACCAGGGAGAAATCATTCACCAATTCCTCATTCTACTCCTATGACCTCTGATTATCAAAAATCTTCACGCGACTAGGTGAAAAGCTTTAAGACGAGATTGTTCACTTCCTGTCTCGCAGGCAAAAACACAAATAATTAACAAATTAGAGAAATTCAACTCTTCATTTTACGATTGGGGAAGAAAAATGCTCACTGAAAATACTTCAAATACTTTACACAAAGTATTCAAAGGTGTAAATATTAATTATTATTATAGACTTAAAGAGTAATGCAGTGCACTGATTGGTCAATCATGACACCTGATTAATTGCTAGTGTCATAAGAAAATTATGCGAAAGTCTTCCATTTCTCAAATTTTAAACCTTTTTTTTTTTTGTCAGGATTGCATAATGTGATTTCCAATTTTTCCTGTTTCACTATTTATTTATTAATTTATTAAGATAAGGAAAGTGGAATGGTGGATAAGCTGTTGGAGTTCTGAGGAGAAGGTTGTCGGTTTAAATCCAATCACAACCAAGCTGCTACTGCTAGGGCCCTTGAGCAAGGCCCTTAACCCCAAGATAAATGAAAGGAGCTGTCGATAAGGGCATCTGCCAAATGCCAGATAAATAAAGGTTTTTAATCACTGCCATTCAATTCAATTTCCCATTTAGAACATGTGATAAAGGTTTTACAATATATAAATTTAAGTTAAATCCTAAACGAATTCCCAGTCACTCTTTTCCCTCAGTAGGATTAATGGTGTGTCAACTTTTGTAGTCGAAAACCATTTTTGATAGATAATAAGTAATGGCCCCCTTTCAGCCCTTTTGCAATTAAAAGTTTCACCCAAACTAAAATTTAACTGGCAACATTCAGACGCTTTTGCTTAAAAGAAAATAATAAAGAGCTGCTTTTTTCGAGCGCACAATCCCAGGAGAACTACTCCTACGTTCACATTTGTGCTACATAATGTGTAAAGAAGCCTGTAAGGCAGTCTGTCGGCATGCAGAAACCCCGCTGTTGCGTTACAGCTATCCGATGGACAAAATGTAAACCCTTCTACAGTTGCTTGGATATCTGGAAAGTGTACTGCCTTAGAGGAAGCGTGTAATCACAGTTTACCTGCCACTCCGAAAGGCCTTCGGAGCCCGGACGTCAGCTTTTTAGTGTTGTTGTCTCGCAGTTCCATGCGCCCAACTCGAACAATCTGACACACAAAGCTGATTTTCTCTCGCTTCAGATCCTCGCTGCCCAGATCCTGCACAGCAGCCACAAACACACAGCATCTCATTACACAAAAGTATCCTCGGGTCTGCAGAGATGGACTAAGGAGTGCTTCTGAAAAAGGAAAATTGGAATCTTCTGTAGGCTCAGGGTAGATGTGCCAGAATCAAGTGTCTTGTTAACACTGGAGTTTATTCCTTATCTTGCTAGGTGGCGAGGATGACCTATCCACTGATTGGACCTTTTCCAGTGTGTATAAACTTTCACCAAGTGCGCTCTTATGCAGGGTAATTTGTATTGCCCTAATGGTGTCTGATTGGTACAGTGTCTCATTTCCCGTGGTGGGATGTCGAGTTCACATGGGGATAGAGCTGCTACTCTCCATTGGTTCAGTATACTATACAATATTCTAATCAACAGTGGGGGGGCGATGGCTCTTCGTGAAATCAGGTGGTCTGCTAATTCTGATTCCATGGTCTCTTGATTGAGGTGTAATTAGTGTAACACAATACTGTAATTATGATGTTAACCATTGAAAAAAAAAAAAAAAAAAAGAACAAAACAAAACAAATTAAAGTCTGACTTCATAAATACTGTAATTACTCAACTGGGACACAATGCCGTCTCTGGCAAAATGGTTTGGTTGCAGTCAGTAAACGCTTGGTTGATTTGTTGAATAAATGTTTACAATTGGAGAGCTACCTCTATACTGTAATGATAGACTTTCTACAATTGGGAATTTAAAAAAACATAGCACAGGATGGGGAAATTAATGTATGGGGGGAAAAAAATAAAATAAATTACAAAGAAGTCATCTAAATGAGATCTTTCCCCTGAAGAACACTGGACATTAATTTATTTAGACAAATAAGCAAAGAGCAGAAGAGACAAGATGGATACACACTGTGAACACAGCTCGAAGGTTGTGAAGCTGATCTATGTCTTTGACCAGACCAGAGCTGGACCACCGGACAAGATAGTTTTCGCTGAAAAAGAGAACACATTTCGGTTGGGCTTCGTTTGTGCAACATTAATGCCAATGCAAAACCTAATACAATTTGGAATTATTGATCACTGGGGACTTTGCCACCTCCTACACCATCCTCATTACTGTATACACAAGGATTCTCTTCCTGGCAAACACTATGCTGTTCCAAAATTCTAAATCACAGTGATTGTGTGTAACGATATTTTAAATTAATATGCATGATTCATATTATTTTGCCTTATGTAGTTTAACAGGCATGATGTATACAATACATAGGCATTCTGATCAGCAGTCCTATTAAACACAGTTTTCCCCCATATGATCTGCGTTTTGTGTTTAAACCTTTTACAAATGATGATGGATGACAGTTTGTGCATATTTATACCAAAATTGAGAACTTGCGCATGGACCAATAAAATATTTCTTGGAGAGAACAAAAGTACCATTTGCATTTATTGTAATGGGGTGCCAATTATTTTGAGAAGACATTCTAAAAAAAGAATGCCTGGTGAATTTTTTGCATAGACAATGTAATTGTGTGCAAAGTTACATTTTATACAATCATTTCAGGCCTGTTACATGAAAGGGGATAAGTGGGGGAGACTAAAGGATTCCTAAAAGAAACTGCCCAAAAATCCCCATAAGAGATTTAAGAAGTATAATTTGTATACATTTTTAAAAAGCCTGCATTACATTTTGAGTTTTTGAGCATGTGCGTGCACATACACACTACTTAGAGCTACATGTTCCTATATTTAAACACTTCATGCTTTGTGGCTTTGTGTGCACGCGTCTGCTCTGTTTAAGAAGGTAAGCGGGTGCCTGTTCCATTTTCTGATGAGCATGTGCATATAATGTGTCGGTACTGAGTGTTTCCCTAAATGATATACCTGATGAATTTGTACTCATTGGAGTCGTAGAGAGACATTAGCACCTCAGCGTCCTCTCCGATCTTGCACACCACGTTCTTCAGCGTCACGAAAAGAGCGAATGATGGCGTGGAAGCAAACTTGGCCTGCCGACTCAGATCCAGATTCTGTTTCTGAGACTAAAATGGAGGGGGGAAAAGAGATGGTGGATTCACAGGTTTTATTAGAAATAATAGTAAATTGAAATACATTCCCATCCACCCCATTCTCAAACATTTAAACATCAACAACACCAAATTCCGTATTCTGATCACAAAACTGAGCTAATTACTGAAAAGTCATTCCATCTACACTACAGGTTATAACACTGCTTTCACTGCCATCACCCAACATAAATCAGAAAGGAACCTGACAACTTGAAACGATAGTGTTACTGGGCAAGTTGTTGCCCAGTATATATTCATGAGGACAAGGAGCTGGTTATCTGAATTCACACTACACACAAAACTTTGGGGTGCAAACTTACTTTGTATGTTGAATGTTCCTGCATGGCAATGCCCCTGGGAACAAATCATGCAAAATGAAGATACATGGGTTGGAGCAACCTGTTAAGTCGCCTGCAACAGAGCTCTGACATCAACCCTAATAAACCACCTCTGGAATTGACTGGATAATAGGGTAACTGAGCAAAATCTTCACAAGCACACTCCAAAAAGTAAAGAAACATCTTCCCAGAGGAGTTGAGATTATTATAACAGCAAATACGGACTAAATGTGGACTGGGATGGTTCAAAAAGCACAAAGAATCTTATTTTAAGGTGGTCCACAAACTTTTGTTTGTGTGTAAAGTGTATATGAACCTTTGAAAAATCCACAGAAAATAAACCTAAAATGCCTGAGAAAAACAACTGCCACAAATTCATGCTTGTGTAATATTCACTGTAATAAAGGATGTGCATGTGTAAAAGAAAGAGTAGGCTCCAAAAAAAAAAAAAAAGGCATACGATCACATCAGCTGTGCAGTTCACCCAGTTTCCTGAGTCGGTACAAAAATAGAGATCATGCCTCATATACAGAACGCACATCAGAGGTGATCTAATCTTCACACCTGTCTATATGCGAGTCCTGCCTTTAAGATTATGATCCACTCTGACACGCTTTAGGGCAAGTATGCACATGTGTGTGCAAACGTTGGACAAGGAGAAAAGAAAAAAAACAAAAAAAAACTGACAGGAAGTTTGACGGTAAACCTCACTGAGCATGCACGAGTTTACATGCATGATTGTGAGAGGTTTCATGGCTGATCTGGAAGCCTGAAAGCTGATTACAAAACCCCAAATTCACACTGGATGAGGTTTACATGTCACCACCTCACACCCCTCCAGCAAAGCTGCTGATACTAGTCACAAATACACCAATTATCGTGCAATATTACTTTTGATCAGAAATCAGAGGGAACCCAATACTTTTTATAAGTTAATATAAAACAATGTCATTTAAATTTTTAAACAAAATAATGCAAATAAAAATAATATAAAAATTCATTGAGATATGATATTATTCCAGACATATTAAACAGCTTAAATTGTTGTATAATCAGAATCAGGTTTATTGGCCAAGTGTGTTGACACACACAAAGAATTTGGTTCCAGTCGTTGGTGAATCTCAAAAGTACAGACATCAAGTGTAAATAAATAGAGGACATTTATAGACAATAAGTGCAGATTTCAAAACAATACTCAGTCATCAGAGGATCTAAGGGGTTTCGTTCACATTTTTTTTACCTTTTCCTCCTGAATGCGTTCGTCGATCTGTCTGGATGCAGCCTCATGTGCTCGAAACAGGTTGACTGTACTGGTAAGCTCCGGGTCCAAAATGTTGCCATCCTTATCTCTGACCACTAGATCCAAATCCAAAACCCTGAAGAACAAAACAGAACAGGACGAGTCAGAATCTAAAGTTGTGCTGATATGCACAAGAATAAATATACCAAATTTATCCTTCATGTTGTCTAAAAGTACGGTTTCTAAGGTGTGTTCGCTTTTGTAAGTGTAATAAATAAGCAGAACGCACTTTATCATCATTTCTCGTACATTTTCTAATTGTCATTTAACCCTTAATTTAAAAACAGGCTTCTGATACCAGCAGAGTTGCAGAAAACTGCAGTCTGGGGAAAATTCGCCCCTCTAGACAAAGTGCCAATCATTTTTAAATACGCAGTGCTTTGAACAGTAGATATTTGTCACAAAGAAACTTGATAGAAATTCGCATGCGTGTTCAGATCTTTAATAAGCAAACCAGAGGTGACTGCAGCTAAAGAAACATCACCTAAAAAAAACACGAAGAAGTGATGATGGTGAGATTATAAGTCATCCGGCCACCTTTTTTTTTTTAAGACACCTTTAAATAACACATTTATCTCACACAAAGTGATGTGTCGTAGCAAATCCATTAGTTTAACTGCGACTTCACAATGAGAGATGAAGTGTCCACCGTTTCCAATCAGCCGGCTGTAATTCTGAGTACCATATTCAAAAGTGGCATTTTTACTTAGCTCACGCTTCACTTGGTCCTCGAACTGCCCTCGAATACTACAAATATTCAAAAGGTGCAAAAACGAGGGATAACGTTTTTCTAATGAAGACTGCAATGTTATCCTTTCTTCAGGGTATTAATCTTTGTTTCTAAGTAAATCCTAAATGATCTTTATGAACCAAAACATCCGCATGGCAATGTGAATCTGTTCAAGCTAATTTAATTTCAGGGTTGCTAATTACAATAAATGCCTCATAAGCAGGGTGTAACCTAAACGTGCTTTGAATGTTCTGTTGAAAGTAACACTCCGATAAATGCAAAGCATGCTGTAGTGTAAATCCCTAACAACTCCAACATATTGAAGCAGAGATTCACAAGCTTATCCAAACCCCAGTACTGCAGGGGGCACTATTTAAATGACTGAAGAGCTTATTTTGCTCAATAATTACTAATAATGAGAGTAAAGCATGTACATAAAAAGTATTGAATAAATTCAGCGTTTGCATTTAGAGTTTAGTCTGCTGGACCTGCTCGAAGTCTGGAATGGATTAGCTTGGCACGCCTATTTTGTAAAGACCAACAGTTCAGCAGGACATGCAGCATCCATTGACATGTCCTCCATGTGCTAAGGCTTGTTGGTTTTTTTGGCTCTACAATATTGTCATTGTCAGAGCTAGCTAAATATTTTCACTCCACGATGCATACTTAGAGCTTAATAGTAAACACTCCATGATGACTGCAATCGTAATCCTGACACACGGGTTATAATTTAGAAAAAAATTTCTTAAATCCTTTCCTACTGTGTTGAAGGCTTACTATACACTAAGCACATGAAATCTACTTAGGATAAAAAAGAAAGTGGAGGCTGAGAGCACGTACTTGTTGCCATAATCGATCTTGGAGGTGACTTTCTGCTTGAGTTCGGAGAGCTCGTCTTGAGGAAGAGTTCCTGACAGAATCTGTGATCGCCACTCGATTAGATCGTAGATCATGTCACGAACAGTATTAAACATCTCACGCTTGTCACCCTGTGGGACATGAACACACACAGACACAATGCTTAGTCTGTGCACCCAGTGCAAGGAGGGCTGATTAAGCTGCCATGTTCACTCTGACACAGCAGGAGTGTAAATTTTAATAAGAATCAGAATACTGAACCACACGAACTAAAATAAATAAATAAATAAATTATATATATATATATATATATATATATATATATATATATATATATATATATATATATATATATATATATATATATACACACACACACAAACACACACACATATATACATACATACATACACACACACACACAGTGGTGTAAAAAATTGGGATTTCTTTTTTTTTTCTATGTTTGTCACACTTTAATGTTTCAGATCATCAAAATAATTTAAATATTAGTAAAAGATAACACAAGAACACAACATGCAGTTTTTAAATGAAGGTTTAAATGAAAACTGCATGTTGTGTTCACTTGTGTTATCTTTTACAAATATTTAAATTATTTTGATGATCTGAAACATTAAAGTGTGACAAGCATAAAACAAAAAGAAAAAAAAAGAAATCAGGATCAACATTTTTTCATACCACTGTGTGTGTGTGTGTGTGTGTGTGTGTGTATATATGTATATATATATATATATATATATACGCACACACACACACACACACACACACACACACACACACGTGTATATATATATATATACAGTGAGGAAAATAAGTATTTGAACACCCTGCTATTTTGCAAGTTCTCCCAGTTAGAAATAATGGAGGGGTCTGAAATTGTCATCGTAGGTGCATGTCCACTGTGAGAGACATAATCTAAAAAAAAATCCAGAAATCACAATGTATGATTTTTTAACTATTTATTTGTATGATACAGCTGCAAATAAGTATTTGAACACCTGAGAAAGTTAATGTTATTATTTGGTACAGTAGCCTTTGTTTGCAATTACAGAGGTCAAACGTTTCCTGTAGTTTTTCACCAGGTTTGCACACACTGCAGGAGGGATTTTGGCCCACTCCTCCACACAGATCTTCTCTAGATCAGTCAGGTTTCTGGCCTGTCGCTGAGAAACACGGAGTTTGAGCTCCCTCCAAAGATTTTCTATTGGGTTTAGGTCTGGAGACTGGCTAGGCCACGCCAGAACCTTGATATGCTTCTTACAGAGCCACTCCTTGGTTATCCTGGCTGTGTGCTTCGGGTCATTGTCATGTTGGAAGACCCAGCCTTGACCCATCTTCAATGCTCTAACTGAGGGAAGGAGGTTGTTCCCCAAAATCTCGCAATACATGGCCCCGGTCATCCTCTCCTTAATACAGTGCAGTCGCCCTGTCCCATGTGCAGAAAAACACCCCTAAAGCATGATGCTACCACCCCCATGCTTCACAGTAGGAATGGTGTTCTTGGGATGGTACTCATCATTCTTCTTCTTTCAAACACGTTTAGTGGAATTATGACCCAAAAGTTCTATTTTGGTCTCATCTGACCACATGACTTTCTCCCATGACTCCTCTGGATCATCCAAATGGTCATTGGCACACTTAAGACGTGCCTGGACATGTGCTGGTTTAAACAGGGGAACCTTTCCTGCCATGCATGATTTCAAACCATGACGTCTTAGTGTATTACCAACAGTAACCATGGAAACAGTGGTCCCAGCTCTTTTCAGGTCATTGACCAGCTCCTCCCATGTAGTTCTGGGCTGATTTCTCACCTTCCTTAGGATCACTGAGACCCCACGAGGTGAGATCTTGCATGGAGTCCCAGTCCGAGGGAGATTGACAGTCATGTTTAGCTTCTTCCATTTTCTAATGATTGCTCCAACAGTGGACCTTTTTTCACCAAGCTGCTTGGCAATTTCCCCATAGCCCTTTCCAGCCTTGTGGAGGTGTACAATTTTGTCTCTAGTGTCTTTGGACAGCACTTTGGTCTTGGCCATGTTAGTGGTTGGATTCTTACTGATTGCATGGGGTGGACAGATGTCTTTATGCAGCTAACGACCTCAAACAGGTGCATCTAATTTAAGATAATAAAAGTAGTGGAGGTGGACATTTTAAAGGCAGACTAACAGGTCTTTGAGGGTCAGAATTCTAGCTGATAGACAGGTGTTCAAATACTTATTTGCAGCTGTATCATACAAATAAATAGTTTAAAAATCATATATTGTGATTTCTGGATTTTTTTTTTTAGATTATGTCTCTCACAGTGGACATGCACCTACGATGACAATTTCAGACCCCTCCATGATTTCTAAGTGGGAGAACTTGCAAAATAGCAGGGTGTTCAAATACTTATTTTCCTCACTGTATATATATATATATATATATATATATATATATATATATATATATATATATATATATATATATATATATATATATATATAAATAAGCTGACTTACATGCACATGTTACAAAGGCCATGCAGGTCGCTATGGATTAGGACTGTCCTATTATTAAATACATTTTAATTTATTACATCTAAGATCTGGTGGATTAATAAGCCCCATTTTTGTTTATTTATCCATTCTAATAATATTTACCTGTCAATCATAATTGGCTAGATTTCTGAACGGCCCAAGCAAAACATCTCTCAACCTACATTAAAGCCAATCACTTTTTTTATTTTGCTTTTATTCTGATTTTTATATAGGTTATACGTTATTTTATATAGATTATTATAATATAGGTTATGATTGCTTCATGAAAATTTAATAGTGCATCTATGCACACAGATCATTTCACGATTTCAGGGCCTTTATTTCATTTGCATGCAGGAGTACCTGTAAGGACATAATGTAAAATAATAAACTGCAAAATTATAGGGTGTACAAGTCCAAATCCCGTTTTAAGCACTATTAATAATACAGAAACTACAGTGAAATCAGAAAGGTATGTATTTACAACTAAAATGCTTATACACTTAAAAACTAATGGCCAATTTCATTCAGAGGACCTCTTACATAAGACCTAAAGACTACTTACCACATACAAGTCCCTCCAGATGGAAGCCCATTCACGCAGTGTGGTGGTGACCTCATGCACCAGAGGCAGCTCTGTGGGAATGACTGTCTCTTTTGGCCTAACATAATAAAAAAAAAACATTTCAGAGGAATGAAAAAGACAGAAAAAGAGAACACTACTTCATCAAAATATAGGACTACAGATTTGTTAAAAAGACATTGTTTGCATACATAAATCCCCCATTCATTTTGCAATAAGATTGTGCTTTAAATTTGCAAAAGCTGTGGGAAAAGCTTCTCCTAAGAGTACGCTCAGCTCATATCTTCAATCTTGTCTTAATAAAGCAAAGTGCTCTCTCAATTATTAATCCTGACCTTCTTCTGAACCGCACATTCAGATAATTTCAGTCAGGTTCGAGGATGGCGGTTCTGAAACCTGCTCTCAATCAGCACCCCCCCCCCCCCCACCCCACCCCCAAAAAAACCCCGTTCTCACCAACCCTACCTCTAACCTCTTTCATATACTAGGAAGATGATGTAAAAGTCGGTTAATGTGAACCTCCTCTGAGACAAAACTATAATACTCTAAGTATTATGCTTTTACTTTCAGACAGTAAATAATCATTTAATGACAGATGTGTTAAGCACACTGGGCTTGTCGATCTCCTCATACAACACACGTTTTTGCACGGATATTTTCCCATATATTAGCTTCACACCTGGCCATTAAATTGCTCATTAGTCAAGTATCCAATAACTTTTGAGCCTGAAAAAGTTTACTCTAAAATAAATAGCCCATTTTCCTAAACCCTGTAATATAAAGCTGAAAGTTTTAGCTGAAACTGACTTCAATTACAAATTGACTGCTTAGATCAAAGCCAGTGTGGTGACCTACAGCAAAAAAATGCCAAAACCAGTCACCATGCAAATGCTTATGGACCTCGCTATAAATTGAGTAAAAAATTGTTGGGGGGGGGGGGGGGGGGGATGATAAATAGCATCCACACATAACCTTCAGGATATAGGATAAAACATTTTTTTCAAAAACGGTAAAATATGGCCTGTGCCATAAGAGAAGACTGTCCTGGGCAACAATGACAAAATTTGGTAGATACCTCTGGGTATGTAATTATTATTATTATTTTTTTGTCCCTGAATTTTTGTGTGTGTGTGTGTATTAAAACTCATGAAAAAATAATTTTACAAATATATAGTTTTATATATATATATATATATATATATATATATATATATATATATATATATATATATATATATATATATATATATATATATATATATTCTGAAATTAATTAAATATTTAATTATTTTAATAAATATAAATATATCATTAAGATCATAGAAAAACCAACATGACTTACCCACTGCCCTCAACTGTGGCCTCTTTTAGATGAATGAAACAGGTAGGAAATATGCCCTGCAATGATAAATTACATTTCTGCATTACTTTCACACTAACAAACTATACCCAAAAAATCTGAACTAAACAAGAGATGCACAATGACTTGTGATATCCACAGGCACTATGCTGAAACTCAAGTAAGCTGATAAAACGTCTCTCAGGTCCAGACCTCCTCGTAAATCGGCTCACCTTTTTCGAGCGCCTCCTCAGCCGGTGTCCCCTGTACCAGCCTGTGAGACAAGGTGTAATACATTACTGATATTGTAAACAGCTGTGATTGCATTACGCTGACAACAATGCATCTCATTACCGGAACGCAAAACTCGCGTTCCCACGCACAACTGACTGCTCGCGTTTCCCCATATCTAGGGGATGTGTTTAATAAATCACTGTGCGACATGATCTCTGAGGCTCTGAACAAAACATTCAATGCTAATGATTTTCTACAAATTGTTTGTGCTAGGGGCCAAGTGTGCTTACACGCAACAATTGATTGCTGCCTGGATGGAGGGGGACTGTGTATTTAAATTATTATTTTTTTTAATACATTTGAGGGCTAATTATTAAAAATTTTGAGCTTTGGAGAATACAGTGGGCTGCTCATCACGCTACGATGGAGTGAAGGCATTACTCTTGTTGACAAAGAAATATGGCTCCATTTTCCCCAACATGCCACTGGTGTCAAACGTGAAAAAAATCCATCACAGACATACAGAGAAAGTGTGCGTGTGTCTGGAAAACTCACCTTCGTAAGTCTCCAGTATGTGCACTGTATCTCCAATCTGGAGAGAAAGCTCCTCCTCACTGCGGGCATCATAGTTATAGATCGCTAAAAGGCAGAAAATGGGAAGAAGAAAAAATGTAAACACATCAGGTACACTGCACTAGAATGTGCAGACCTAAGCAAAAAAAGGAGTTCTATAGTAATTTCTCTGTGTAACTATATCTATCTATTTATCTAGCGCTCTCTCTCTCTATATATATACACACACACACACACACACACACACACACACACACACACACACACACACACACACACACACACACACTTTATGCCAACATAAAGTAGATATTGTACATTAGAAAAAATTAGCAATAACATTTATTTATTTATTTATTTAGCTTATTTATTTCCTTTTCAGTTTAACAAATGTGCAACTGGAAGCTTCGGTCACCAAAAGAAATTCCTTGAAAGTGCAAACATACTTCGCAATAAAGCTCTTTCTGATTTCTGATATTAGAAAGAAACCATTTAAAAAAAAAATTCATTTTTTTTTTTCTTCAGCTTCCTCACATTTGCAGCATGCACAGCTCTGGAAGGCTGAACAGAGTAGCTGTACAGTGTCCATGAGGTCTTTAAAAAGTCAAGGAATTCTGGATAGAAATTGGCAAAGTTTGAGACAAGAAACCCTTGAAACAGGTAAGTTGACTTTTGCCAGCCAATTGGTTGCCAGTAAGCCTAGTCTTCAACTGCTATGAATTATTTATGACAGCCACCCTCATTCCCTTAATTAGTGGTCATCTTACCATACTGCCATTCCCAATACACTTCAGTCTCTCTCTCTTTCTCGCACACAACAAGGGACTGCTATTTTAAGCATTCCCTAGCTTCTAGGATACTTTCTAGGTATACATTACTAACAAAACCTGGTTAGCCATTCTAGACCATCACTGCGAAGCCCCCATGCAGCTGCAATACTTGTTTTCAGCCTCCCGACCTTTTCCTAGAACACCTCACTGCTCCATCTCTTAATCTGACCTCCTGCAGCTGATCCTGCATCCTGACATCCTGCAGCTGCGTATCAGATTTAAACCACTGAGTTAAATGAATACCAACAAAGCCTCACCGACCTGAAGGTCTTTATCAAACCCTGCTCTCCACCACCTTCCCATGCCAACCAAACTCCAACTTGCACCTTGTTACAAGCGTCACTCGGGGATCCAGGTGGTGGCATAAAAATGTAAAAACAGTGAGTCAAGTCTATCTTCACATAAAGACTGCAGCTCCACCTCTTCGATTAATATCTTGTTGGTCACTTTAAGGTGTTTACTTATAAGAATGTAGATGTGATAATGTAATAGAGAAAAATAGAGCTTGATTGCACTAGCAGGAGGATGTTTTTTTTAAGGAAATTACAAAGCACTTCTGTGGGTAACTCTAAAAGTAGGTGGGTGCTCAATACTAAAAAAAAACAAAGAAAAACACCATGGGACTATCGGTAATCTGGACCACTCCTGTTTTATTGGTCTAATGTGTCAAAAAATTCTACACCTTCATCGATGTCAGTGTCGAGTGACCACATCACTGCTAGTGGACTTGTTCAGTCAGTGACACTTATGCGTTTAAGAAGTCCATAATCCCCTTTTATTTAGCTTTACATATAAATTGATTTACATATAAAAACTGATACGGGAGAGTAACTGAGAACCTCCAACGAAGCAGATACACAGATGTATCCTCAATAAGGTGGTAACTACAGTTGTGTAGAAATGTAGGTCCGCTTTATTTAAACAATAAAAAATGTTATCCTTCTCTGTAATCATCCAGATTAGAGCCAAAAACAGATACACAAGTATGATAGAACCACTAAACAGAGTATTGGACTGGATGAATAATGACATCATTACAACAGCATTTCTAGAGTAACCACACAAACATATTTTACTGGTTTTATTTCCTGACGGTTTGTCAGATCTCTATAAAATCTCAGCACACAGGAGACAGAAACAAGCTCAGCCAACACACCCTAAAGATTCAAACAGTAAAATCTACAACAGGCCTGTGGAGTTACAAACAATAAATTACAGTCAAGAACTGAAAAATCAACAGCTGATCATCAGTAACATTTAAACTCTTACTTTAACAGGGAAAAAAACATGCATTTTATTTAAAAATCATCTGCTAATTGCCTACAGTTACATACTCCAAACCCATACCTAATTAAGCGTTTGGGGATGTCCCCCTCTGACAAAATACAGAGAATTGTTACATCCAAACCATAACCTCAATAAACATTCCTTTCTGTTTAATGAAAGCTGGAATCCTCAAGTGGACCAAATTTCCCAAATAAAGGCAAAACTGTTAGATATTTGATTCCCATAAAGACCAACAGTGTTTACACCAACCATAGCTTATCCTTGGGTTAAGTACACTATATCGGCAAAAGTTTGCGGACACCTGGTCATCAGTATGGTATGTGCTTTTTGAGCATCACATTACACGTCAAAATTTGCTCTTATAATTCCCTCCACTCTTCTAGGAAGATGTTTCACTAGATTTTGGTTGAGCTTGTGGGGATTTGTGCTCATTCAGACAGGCACTGATGTAGGTGATGGTGAGGAAGTATGGGGTGTTAGGGTTGAGGTCAGAGCTCTATAGCAGGAGATCTTCCACTTAAAACCTGTAAAGCATATATTCATGGAGTTTGCTTTGTGCACAGGAGCATTGTCGTGCTGGAACAGGATTAGGTCTCCTAGTTTAAGTGAAGGGAAACTTTAATGCTACAGCGTCTAAAGACATTCGATACAATTTGTACGCCTTCAGCTTTGCAATAACAGTTTGGAAAAAAGAACCACACATGGCTGAGAAGGTCAGGTGTCCCAATACTTCATCCCTATAGTGTATATTGATGACTGCACAAATATTTTACAGCCCATATCAATTATTATTAAACCGTTTAGAGAAAAGAGCTTGTGTTTCCAACTAGTTTCTGCTTCCATTTGAACAGTTCTTTAAGTTGTGGAAATTTTTCCACTTCAAAAATACAATTTTTTTTTTTATTATTATTTATTTATTTTTAAGTTTACATTTACATTAACTGATGTTTCGTAGTTTCTATCTTGAGGGAAAAAAATCTTTTGGGGTAATAACATTTATAAACCGTATATATCATACATAATATCTGATCTCATGGCATCAAAATCATCACTGTAGACCATGCACAGTCCTCATAGTCACCAAATGAGTTGGTTCAATTATTAACATGTTCGAAACTTTTTGAATTTTTCGCCTTTGAAAATGACCAGGTTATGAACACTTTGACTTTTGATCATTTGAGCAGCGGGTGAAATTTATTCTGACGGCCCCATCAGGAGTGTATGTTTCAGCATGCAGGAGCCTGAATCATGGCAGTGAATGGGCTGAATCCATCACCCGCCTCAGTACAGTGTCCAGCAGCCACCGGCGAAATCTAATCAGCACCATACACCCCCTCCTCGGTGTCTCCGTTCCAGCCAGGAGCTTTCATTTGCTTTTGTTCTGCTGTCGTCCTGCATCCTACTATTTATCCAGACCCACACAGGGAGAGTGAAAGAGACACAGAGACCAACAGAAGGAGAGAAGAGAAGCAAGCAAGAACACATGAACAATAGAAGAGGAAAATGACTTCAGAGTGTTCTAGAATGTGGTTACTGACGCACCAAAAAGCACTGAAGGATGACTGATATAGGAAAGAACACAGGGATATTTCCATGTGGTTCTTCAGAAGACACTCAGAAGGAACACTCTAAACTATCCAGATTTATAACAGTGTGCAAAGCAATCCATCATTCATGAAATCTTTCATGATTAGCAAAACGAGATGGATCATAAACTAGTCATGGAAGCTCCCACCCCAAACAGGTAACGTTCACATCCATATCATGACTTCTTTATTATCTTTCAGCTTGACGATTTAAATTTATTAAATTTTGTACTTTGTACGTCCCTGTCCAGCCCGCGTGAGGCCAATCATAAATTACAGGGATGCACCGAAAATCATCGGCCGAAATACCTAAATAACCCAATACAACACGGCAGAAACACAATTGTAATGACGCAATAAAAAAAAGCACAGCAAGCATACAGTTATCTGGATAAGAGCAACATGTCTGCGGTGTGCGAATAGCGATTTGCAAAACATGCAATGCTGAAATTTCAGGAGGGGGTGTATCTGCAAATAGTTTCTCCAAGTCGGGTTTAAATTATCACCTGAAATCCAAACATCCCGATTGCCATTCTAAATAGGAGAAGAACGCGGCGCAGAAAAGTAGTCAATCCGAGCATGAGCATAAGTCTGTAGAGGACGTTTTTGAAAAGGCAGGAATGTTTTCCAGTGATGTTGCCAAGGCAAAAGGCATAACAAAAAATTATGGATTTCATTGCCATTTTAATTAAATTTTCATTTCGGTGCATCCCTAAAATATTATCGTTGGCGTGGCCCTTTGACACAATTCAGGTTTCTCATGTGGCCCCTTGTAAAAATTAATTGCCCACCCCTGGCGTAGATGGTAGAGGCTAATCTATACAAACAGACAATACTTTGTAGAGTATTCTCAATACAGGCAACAGTAGGCACAGGACCACCCAAACATTTTTGTAGCGTTCAGCTGTCCCTAATTTGTGAGCCTCAGCCTCAGAGTACAGTTCCTGCAATCTCGGGCTCCAGTTCTTGGTTGACAGGAGTTAATGTGTTTTTAGTTTTACCGCCTAAGGGTTTGATGTTTTGTTCATTCTTCGATTATTTTCTGCTCACCACAGTTGTAAAATGTAGCATGCAGTTTTCCTTTCAGCCCAATTCCCATTCTTGTCTGAAATTTCTTATTAGCAGGGCATTTCTGCAGCACACTGGATGTCGACTGAATGCATGAGACTTAGTAAATCAATCAATCAATCAATCGATGAATGATTTCGCTTACTGAAAAGTGGATTAGATAATCGTGTAGTTCTAGTTAGCTTTAAAATTGATACTTTATCTGCTCATTTATACAATCAACCACCATTTTTTAAACATTAATAAATAGTACGATTATGAACCTGATAAGATTGTTTAAAACCCAAACAGTTTCCAAGCCTACGGATTTAGAAGGTTCTACCCCGTGTTTGCCCCGAGTTCACTAACCTCCTTCTTTTTGTCTTTTTTTTTTTATTTACATACATACATACATACATACATACATACATACATACATACATACATAAAAATCTAAAATCATTGAACTGGAAATGTAGTTTAGAGTCTTGATGTCATCACACAAACGCATTCTTATAACATGCGGATCATGATATAAGCATGTAAAAAAAAGTTCATGCTGCTGTTCATAAACCTCGCAAAGTACCCGAGTGTAATACATTTTAAAAGACCTGCACTATGGATAGAAACGAATCCTGCAGAATCAGTCATAAGTCAGTTAATTAACTTGATTAGTTGGCTAGATGTTCTTGCAGCTGAATATTTTCCAAATTTCTGGCTTTTTCAGCTCTTTGTTGCCCCCATGCCAACTTTTTTGAGTCGTGTAGCGGGCATCAGATTTGAAATGAGCCGGTTTTGTGCATAAAAGTGTAAAGTTCAGTTTAAACATCTGTTCTGTGTTTTATTGTGAATAAAATATTGGCTCATGCGATTTAAGAGTCTTTTAATTTTCATTCGAATTTAAAAGACGACCCAACATTTCTGAAATTCGGGGTTGTATGTGCAACTGGTTATCGAGGAGGAAAATAAAGTGTTGAAGAAACAGTACACGGAGCAATGAGAGAGCAAAGGAGCAGGGGGGGGGGGGGGGGGGGGAGCACCAACCGAGAAAATCTGAGCGGAATAAAACAGGGCACAGAGAATGAGTCTAAGGAAAAGTGTGTGTGTGTACTAGTTTGTATGAAGCCCTCACTGAACCTTGCAGCTCTCCTGAATAGCAGTGTGCTGCTGTCTTCTCACTGTAAAGCACTATTTCACCCTCTACTCTGGGACTGGATGAACTGAGAGCAATGAGAAGCCTGCAGGAGTGACCTAGAGCAGGATTACCTGTGGCAAGGGCTGCCTCTTGGCCCGTTTCTTTTTTGCTTTTACACACAAACTCTCCCACACACACACACACACACACACACACACACACACACACACACACACACACACACACACACACATAGCAGGCGGCTCAGTCAGTGGTCATAACACTCCAAAAAGGATAGTGAAAATCTCTAATAAGTCAAGCTCACACACTGAATGACCCCTGCTGGCTCAGAGAGAAACACTCTATCAGATTCCACTTACAGCTTTATAAAGGCTGACCATCATAGAAATCACAGAAATAATGTCAAAGAGTAATAAAAATCAATCCTAAAACCTGGACAGCCTCTAAGAGAATATTGTAGGGATGAAAAGAATTCAGATTACATTTTCTATGAAACAATATATTACTAAATTCTATACATTCAGCCCTAGAAGGCACAGTCCCCTATACAGTAACAGATTTTCACACAACCGTCTAGACACATAATAATAATCATCGAGATCATTCTTGATAAGAAGTCAGTGGGAAATTACTGGATTGTATAAAGTTGCCAGAAAGGTTGCACTTGATTAATTCCTCATTACAACCATGCTGAACAGAACAGCATCTCAGAATAAAAGGCACATCAAACCATGAATCTGGCGTGCTACAACAGCAAAATACCACATCATGGTCTCCTCTCGGCGGACACAAACAGGAATCCGAGTCCATTATGGATCCACAAACTGTGAGGTAAACACCTAATCATTCACTGTGACTAACCGTGAAACCGTGATGCGCAACACCTAGAATGAAATTTTATTCTTCTCAGTCTAAATCTTTCAGACTGAGCTACAAAAAGGTATGCAACTTGTGCATTCCAAAAACAAATCAATTGTCTGGCTTTGCACAAACATTCAATTTCTTACTTTAGCCAGTAATTGTGTAATCGATAGTTTTTCTAAAGTACTGAGCATCCTCACAAATAAGACAAATGTGGTTTTGGCTGCCTTGGTGAGTTTCTAGCTTCGTTACGGCTTCATCGGTTTCAGCTGAAATTCTAACATGAGCTATTAGTAAGGGGTTACAGCGTGCATGAAAAATTATATATATAAAAAAAAAAAAAAAGTAATCTACCAACCAGGAGTTCCATCAGTGCTGAAAACACAGCTTTATAAGATATTGTAGTATTCTAGCATTGCAGAAAAGAAGGATATACGCACTTGTTGATTTCAGTGTAAAAGATGCTGATCAGCAATGAGACCAAAGTCCTAGTTTTCCTTTTTATGTCTGTTAGTTGTTTTCAATTGTTTCTTGAGAACATCAAACTTGCTAACTTTTTTTTTTTGCTAGAACATGATAATAGCTAATAAAAAATATATATATTAAAAAAGGACAGGGGGAAAAAGACAGGAAACTGGTGATTTAAATTAGTTTTTTTTTTTTCTCGAGAAACCACTTCAGGAAAAACTTTAGGAAACCTATTAAAACTCATTAAAGACAGCTATGAGTAGGGTAAAAATTTTAATTGTCAAAATGAACAGGTCCACACATTGCCAAAGGGAATACAAAACTGCTTTATGGAAGATACAATCCTGACACTTTGGTCACAGGAAACTAACATAACTACACCTAAAATGTAGACACACCTGTTTCACATAACTCACATAACTAAGCAGACGACTGAAAATTCTACAACCTGACTCACGTCTGACCTAGAACAAAAGCTACAACAGCACTGAAATGCTATTACAGACATGGACCAGACGACAAAAAAGGGCATGTCTTTGTCTGGAATCCTGACAGCTCGACTTTGTAAACCGCGATCAACAAAACAACATACGCTTACTGTCGCATACAGACTGAGAAAGCTGATGTGACCCAGACACAAGTAATTCACACATGCTCAATCTCTCTCTCTCTCTCTCTCTCTCTCTCTCTCTCTCTCTCTCTCTCTCTCTCTCTCTCTCTCTCTCTCAAAAAGCCCCGTTTTGTAGTTGAAACCTATCGCACAGTTTAACTAACATCAATTGTGGTCACCCTGCAGCTAACATCTAACTTGACCTTTGTGACAGCAAAAAAAAAAAAAAAAAAAAAAAAAAAAAGGCATGTTGCAGCTTATGGACAGGAATCAGTAGTAATTCCTTTGTAGTCTTTCCTCTAACAAGAGCTAATTGGAGGCTGTAATGCTGAAACACGGGTCTGAGAGTTTTTTAAATGGCCGCTGGCAGTAACAAAAGAGCTCACCAACTTGCAGAGCACCGCAGGTCCCCGTTCCTACATTAAATCAATTACATTCAGTAATCCATCATGTTTATCTGTACAGCTGCTCAGATAGCACTGCTGCAATTAACCTGGCATTTAACCGTACACAAAGCGAAGGAGCGACAAGGTGGGAGACGGACAGATGAGGATGGAGTGCGGGGATGTGAGGTGAAGAGAGTGTCAGAGTACCGCGGAATAAAAGTGTTATTGTCGGCGAGGCAGAGAGGTGGCTGCCAGATCTCCGGCTGTGTTCTAATAAGCGTGTCCTTTTACACTCAAACAGGCAGGCTGCAATATTACAGCTCACTGTCAGACACGGGGACTCCAACCGAAACGTGCTTAGGTTGCTTCGGCACGAAGGCCGGCCCTGCTCCGGCATTTCACGGAAGCTTTATGCCTGTATGCCGAAACAGTGTAGTAAATACCTGGATTGCATGTGTGCATACACAACATACACACAGTTATCTGGCTTATGACAGTTGTGTGTGTCACATCAGGAAACCCATATGAACGGCCAAATAAACAGCTTCAGAAAAGCTACGCTTACAAGAGATAATCATTCCATGAGTCATGGATGGGTGGAGCATCTAAAGGTTTTGGTTAACAGTTCGAACAAATTCCTACGCTCTGGTCTCAGGCGATGAGCTCCTCTGAATGCAGCCTGAGGAACTTGAAAACAACAATTAAAATCTCTGTACACGTTCAGGCGACGCACTCGATCGGTCTGATAAGGAGCATTCCTCTGGTGGTTAAATGGAAGACTTCACATGCCTAAATGTCACTTTGGCCTATTTGAATAGAACAGGAGCAAGTTTAGATAACGATCTGTAGCTCAATAGGTGTGGAGTGTGTGGCATTAAGCAAATTATGATATCAAAATGATTTCTTATTCAGCCATGTCAGCTACAAGGGTATCAGACTAATAACCTTTCAACAGAACCAAAATGTAATCAATTACAAGAACATCATACTTGAAACCAATGTATAAAACATCAGTAAAGTTAAAATGATCAGACAAACGCAGTATATAATAATAAAGTTTAGCAGCATGAAAATGTACATGTGTGAAAAAGACACGAGACATGGATGCTCTTAAAAATAAAAATCAGCCGCTGAGAGCAGATTTTGACCTGTGAATTCACTTTGGTTGGTTTCTAGCTGCATTTCGAAGATTACTTCTCATTTTGCATTTATTTGGGAGTAAAAGGAACATGGAAATAAAAGCAAAGTAGGAAGTAATCTTCGATAAATCGTAGCAGCTGAATCATGTCTTTTGTCCTTTTCCCTGTGGCTTTTCAGACACGTCCACTTTTCGTGCTGCTAAACCACTGTCACCTCTAAGTATAAACACAACTTGAGCCAATTTGGGATTGACTCAACATCCACTATTCACTGACACTTTAATTTCATTTTTCCACCTGTTGGATCAGCAATATTTACAATGTTTGCACTATTCTGAACATCACACACTGGATCGGTTTCTCCTTGTATATTATACATCTATATTCTCTAGTTATCTTCCATTTATAATATAAATGACTACATTTTTGCTCTCTGTGAGGTTAGAATATTTCCCTCTGGGATGAATAAGGCGATCTAGATCATATGGATGTTTTCGTGTATTAAAAAAAAACATGCCTGAAATAAAATGTTCTTTTTATTAGTATATTCTTCTTGTAATGTTTACAGAAAGCAACATTATGTAAATAGCAGACAAAGCTTTATTTCTTGTCTTCACCCTTCACCCAGGAAAGAGAGACTGTAGAAATCCGAGTGCCTCGACAATAAGCTCTAAAAGCCGAATTGATTGCGAACAGCATCGTTGCTGGGTTTCATTTAGTTTTATCTTAAGGCGGCTAATGAATATGAACCAAACACGTTTTAATTTAACGTCTCACTGCGAGGAAATGTACATACATACACACATTTTATATATACACATACATATATATATATATATATATATATATATATATATATATATATATATATATATATATACATATACATATATATACACATATACATATACACATATACATATATACATACACACATATATATATATATATATATACACACACACACACACACACACACACACACACACACACACACACACACACACACACACACACGGCACAATTATCAGCTCTGAAGCTTTAGGCAGGAAATTCTATTAAAGGTTTACTAAGTAAATTAGAGAAAGGGAAAAATAAATAAATAAAAAATAAATAAATAAAAAGTGTGTGAACAGCAATAGATTCCCACCCAGGAGAGGTGGAGAAATCCTATTAGATAACAACTTTATCCATGTTTCACAAGAACAACAATCAAAAGGTAGCACTCATCACATGCTATAGACTCTGACAGTAAGAAAGTGAGAGTGTGTGTGTGTGTGAGTGAGTGAGTGAGTGAGTGAGTGAGTGAGTGAGTGAGTGAGTGAGAGAAAGAGAGAGAGAGAGAGAGAGAGAGAGTGAGAGAGTGAGAGAGTGAGAGAGTGAGAGAGTGAGAGAAGAAGAGATAATGAGGGCTATGAGATGAGATATAATGGTGCAGAAGGAGGGGATTCAGGATGTCAGAAGAAAGCAAAACACCATCTTTCAAACACAAAGGGTCAGGGTTGTAATGAATGGAGACTGGACAGTTTTTCCAAGCTCAGGGCATTTAACGCTCACACCAGTAACAAGACTGGGCCTGCAGAGGCAACACGTCAGCTAATGGTGTCTTCTCGCTGCCTGGAGTTCCTGCAAATGAGCCCGTAAAGCCAATTTTCACCCAAATCGAGGGGAAAAAAATGTTCTAGAAAGTAAAGCGTGCAGTAACGGATCTTGACAGTCTATACTTCAGTGACGCGTTTCCCAGTTATAAACTTACATCCCTAGTTACAAATAAAAAAAAATTACAATGAAGTAAGGAGTCCTACAGTACATACGTGTCCTTGTTAAACACAATAGATTTTAGCTTTCAATCATAATGAAAATCCGTTCGTGGGAGGAGTCAATCTCAAGCAGCAAAAACTGACAGGACTTTTCAAACGCTCGGGAATCGGGGGTCAGATTTGGATGAAACTAATTAACATTCTGAAGTACTTATACATTAATAAATAAATAAATAAATAAAAACAATATGGAAAGCCACTCAGCTGAGAGCAATGGGGGGGAAATGTTAATTCTTTACACAACCTTTTCTTAACCATCAATACAGCTCAATCCTCTTTGAGAGGTATCTCTCACACACACACACACACACACACACACACACACACACACACACACACACACACACACACAGTAAAAAAAAAAATACCCAGGAGTGAAAGTCAAAAGTTAAACAGCTAACAACAAGTCAAAACTAAAGCCAAAACAGCATCAGAATAACAATCTCTTACACACACACACACACGCGCACACACCCTTCCAGACGACACCCTCGATCTTTAAATCTGACAGCCTGAATCTGTTCACGCTCAGTTGTCGTAAGCAAAAGCAGCGAGTGCACACGACAGAACAGAGACGATTTACAAGAGTTTCATTTTGCAAAAACAATTTACATTTCGCATACGTTTTTAATCTCTTAGACAGAAAAGACATTTCCGGGAAGTTCACATCAAATTTAAAAAGAAATGAAGTATAACCACTCTGAATGGCTTGTGTGTTATTTGCTTGTGTATATTAAAAAGGTATTAAAATGTGCATCAAAATACCTTTTTTATAGAGAGTATAAAAGACTCAGGGCTACTAGGTTAGTTTCTGCTGGATGGTGAAGAGCAGATTTCACAAAAGCTCTCGTTAGTGACCAATAGCAGCTGATTGTCAAGAACAACATGCTGGGTAAAAGCGGTTACTCTCACTCACATAGCTTTAAAGAAAACTCTTGTAGAAATCTCACTCAACCAGCTTTTTTTTTTTTAATTGGTTACTTCAATTATAGGAAAAATACTGCAGTGACTCCTCTTGATCTGTTCCCAGAGCACAATTTGCTCTCTGCTTTACAAATTTAAAATCATAAAAAAAAAAAAAAAAGTCCCGCAATGGTTTTCCTTTTGTGTAATGCGTTCGATCACTACTCTTGGCCATTAAAAACAGTCTTAAACTACAAAATATAAACCAAATCAGCATGACCACGATAACAAACCTGCAAAGCATGAGAACAGTAGACTGCTCACAGTTACTGAAAGGTGGAACACTCAATAAAAATTAAAAAACTTCAAAGGTGCATGAAAAAGCACAAAGAGATCAGATAAACAAATGGCTCGTTAGTTTGTATGGTTTAAAAAAAAAAAGAAAACAAAACAAAAAAGTAAAGGTTTGGCACTGAAGACTAAGGTCTTTAAGCACCTCTCGCTTCACTAATCTGCCAACTTTGCTCATCTCAAGCCAGCAAGACACTGACAGACGACCTAAAAAAATAGTGCTGACTGCACACTGACAGACAGGAGACACTAATTCAATTTCTTGCGACTCGGGGAACATAAATTAGTGACGGCATCAATGAGAACTGCTCGACACTGAGATCTTGTGTTCTTACAAGCTTTTTATATTTTTTTTTAAACAAACTGCGTTCCATTTGATCATATTGTGGAAATTGATTAGCAAGCAAAGTGGCAATCAGCTCAATAATAGTGCAATTTCTGGGTCCTACCTGAAGGGGGTACATACAACATATACCACTGGTTAAAATAGAGCCGGAATGATTCCTTGACTAATTCGATTACAAAGTGTCACAATTTGGTGCAATATTTCAAAAGAGCAAATAAACTGCAGAAACATTATATGGACAAAAGTATAGAGACAAATGAATTGCCATATTTGGTTCTTCCTCAAACTGTTACCACAAAGTTTGAACTAATAATACAATTTCTATAGAGCAGTGACTTAATAAAACACCTTAGGAACGTATTGTAATGCTGCGGAACACCGCAGGCCTCAGACATCATACACCGGACTTTGATAACACACAAATCTCCACAAGAACACTCCAAAAACAAGTGGAAAGTTATTATAAGTAGAGCTGAGGCCATCAAATATTTTAGTAATTCGAGAATTCTACCAATTATACCGTTGATTAATCAGATAAAAAGTACTTTTTTTTTTATTAAAGAGCAATACTAAATATACAAGAGAAAATAAGACAGATCTCTTAAAATGAACATGTAATTTGTTTAATTTTTTAAAAGAATTTTATTTTTTTTGCTGAAATTGCATACAACAATTCTGCTGTATTTAATCGCCATATTACATCAAAATGCAAATACAAAAAAAAGATAATAAAAAAAGGAAAAGCACTGTTCTAAGTTTTCTTTGTTTTAGTTTTTAATGATCCAGAATCAAAAAAAAAAAAAAAAAAAAAGTTTGCCTAATTCTTTTTATTTTCCTCGCAATTCAGTGTTATTTTCTTGCAATGAGTATTTTTTTTCTGCCAATTTAGACTTTATTTTTTTTAAACATCCAACATTTCTGGTGCATCCACCGGTAACCATGTCGTCAGCCAGAAGTTCAAAGCTGTTGGTGTATGAACGAGGCTCCTCTGCTTCATCTCCTCTGTTCAGTCTCCTCAAGAGCTGATTGTTACACAGAGTTCTCTACAGAGATCTGATTGGCTAAAAAAATAAAAAAAACGCAATTGCGAGAGAGAGAAAAAAAGGACGAGAGGAAAAACTCGGAAATAGCAGGAATTAAGTTGTAATTGGCAGAAATTAATTTGGAAATGCACGTAAGAAATAACTAAAATTGCAAAAGAAAAAAAAAGGACTGAATTGGGTAAACTTTTTTTTATGTGGCAGAAATGGGCTTCCATATGAATTTTCTCATCGCTGTTTTCTCCCCGTTCCTCCTTCAATCTGCAGCGTCTTCTGTGTTTACCTGTCCAGAGCGCTCCAGAGCTTAGCGTGTGGTGCATCGGAAATAATGGTCCGTAGGGAAACACGATGCATGGAGGCAAATAAGCAGTGATTTTTTTGTATTTGAATTACTCGAGGACTCATTACAGCCCTAATTATAACAGTAAATGGAGCTGAATATAGAATGTACCATTCAAAAAAACAGTCATGTGTCCACAAACTTTTGTCACCTACAGTGTATGTGGGAAATATCCACAAAGCTGCATGTGCTGCTAACAGGAACATTCTGGAAACTCCTGAGCTAGACGGCAATAGAGTGGAGTGCAGTCTTTGTGCACAATCCTGCTATTGTGAGCAATGAGAGGGGGTTGCATAGACACTGGTGATGCGGCTGTGCCTCTGAATCATCATCTGTTGGCATTCAATGCACGGGCAGAGAGAAATCTATTACGAAGAGAAAATATTTTTAAAAGTCTGCGGTAATATTCATTGGATTTGAAATCCTGGCACGATTCCAGTGAAAATTTCACCCAATATATACACGATCACAGTTTTATTTTAAACCTACAGCTTACAACCCACAGTGTTTATAAACTCATCAGTCATCTCCTTTATTCATTCATGCTCAAGCCTTGTGTGTTTTTCTATTACAAACACACACAGACAGCGAACGTCATGATGCTGCACTGCACGTCCTTATACACGCACAACTGAATAGCATGGTGTATGCCCATATGCAAGCATGCACACACACACACACACACACACACACACACACAGCCCTCCTGAGTGATGTCAGTGCTTGTCAGCGCTGCAGAGAAGTCATTAATCTTAGTCACATGCTCTCATCACTGACATTCTCAACGCTGCCCTGACATTTCTCAAAACATCAGCAGTGGGCTGGTTAACTCCGTGCCTTTTGGTGATTGTTGTGCAAATTAGATTTAAGGGCTCAGCATTAGGTGTGCATCTGCAAGCTTCAGAGGTGAACATGAATTTCATTGTTTAAGTACTACTTCAATTCGATTGGCGTCGTTTGATGGAAAGTGGTAGATAGCGGCCTTTTAAATGGAAGACCACCAAGCTGCCACTACTTGGCCCTTAAGAAAGACCCTTAACCCTCACTTTTTTGGTTGCATAAATGAGGCAGTTGGAAGTCAGATAGGATAATGAACATCTGGCAATTGCGTGAAAACTTGTGTGGCTAAAGCCACAATTCCGATCGTTTTACACTTATAATATTTACACCATTGTGTAAAGTCTTTCATTCATTTCCTTTTGCCGGATCAGGTGGCCCAAACCATCAAATATGCTGGTTATATATAATATAATCTCTACACTGAGTTATTCAAGCTCAGTTTGATTTATGCTAATCAACAAATATTCTCTCATTTTGCATTGTCTTGTCTTGTGTATTACTAAATCTTCATCATCAGTCTTCACTGTGAATCATCAGTTCTCCTGGATGCAACTGTGCAGCCTACAATACAAGAGCCAAATACAACAGTCTTTATAGGCATTGATTTCTGTATCAATTCTTACACCCTTTTAGACTGAATATCATTGGGTTTTGATATATTGGGAAACATCAACGGTGTCACGACAGAAGGATCTGACTTGGCGAATACCACGAGAATCTTCCAACACCACTGATCTCTAATACATGATTGAGCGGGCATCCATATCAGAGGGGGTTTTTTTGTTTTTATACACAATCACAAAATAAGCACATTTTCCCCCTCAAGGTGTCCTGTCGAATCTAAAGCACAATGTCAGTCAATAGATCATTTCCCCAAACAAGTGCCTGTTTGTGTGCACGTGCGTGTGCAGTGCACCATGCGATTACACCCGTTCACTGATGAAATAATAACCAGCTACTCACACGGGAGCTTGTGTTCAAAGCGCTTCCTTAGCGCATGATGACTGGTAGAAAATCTAAATCCTTTCCCTGCAGAACTCTCTAATCCCCTCCACACAGACTCACAGCCAGAATATTACTGTCATACGACCCAAAGCGCTTCCCCAAATTCCCTGATTACAGAATCCAGAGCTGGAAATCTATTAGGGCATGCCCAATCTTCCAATCCTTCAATCAAAACAAACCATCTTCATTCGAATCCTGACGTCCTACATGCATTTTAAAATTTACCTGAAAAAAGAAGGCCATTCATAACCAAGTCAATGATATTGATGAAAATCAGTGGCATGCAAATTAGTTAGTGTGTGTGTGTGTGTGTGTGTGTGTGTGTGTGCACGCCAGAATAAACTAAGTAAGCGCTTAGTGAATAAGAGCAAACGCACACTAAAAGGGACTGCTTATATGACTCATCATCACAAATGGATATAGTACAGCTCGTCGCTTTTATAGAAACGACTTCTCTAAAAATCTAAGAATAAACACCTGCCAGTTTCTTATGCACACCTTCCCCTATTTCTATACATACCATATCACTGCTGACTGTAGCTCTTCTACTGCCTGAGATAATGTACCTCCCCCCTCTTCCCTTTAAAATTCTGTCATCACAACAGAAAGAGATGACTGAACGAGGTTCAGGGTTGAAATTATGGTCACAGCTTGGCGACTGCTTCGTCTATGTATTTTACAGTTCTTTATTAATGCTCCCGGCACGACAAAACAGACAGATTTTTCAGTATTGCTAATTTGCTTTTTACACACATATACCATGACTGTCAGAAGTTTGATAACACCTAGTTTTTAGGTTGTTTATATGCACTGGGTAAAAGCCAAAAAAAATACACACATGAACTGAACTGTGAATGACTTGAATAAATTTAAATGGACAGATGACTTTGTGATATTTTTGGCTCCAACTGAAGAACTTGTGTAAGACAGAACAGGAGAGAATGTGTTAGCAGACTTCCTCAAACCAACAGTGAAAAAACAGATAAAAGTTTGATAGTTTGGCGTTCTTTCAAGGAGGGAAGACTGGAGACTTATACCGAGTGAAAGAAATCCTGAACCAACATGGCTACCATTCCATACTTCAACACCATGCAACTCCTTTTGGACTACAGCTAACTGGAACCAACTTCACCATACAGTAATCGAATGACCTGAAGCATACATCCAACCTCAAAGAGTTAGAAAACAGACATTCACCTGGAGTGTTCATCATGGAATGCCCAGTCCAGTCAGCACACCTAAATCTTACTGAACTGTTCTGGGATAATCTGGATCACAAGGTCAGAATGAAATATTCAACTTGCAACAAACAAAAATCCTGAGTATCTGAGATGAATGTTTAGAGAATCTAACTGTCCAGATGCCAAGAGTGTGAAAAGCCGTTTGTTTAATATCGATAGTTCTCTATTAATTTGATCAATGTAAAATCTTCATTTGATTGGATTACCTAGTTTGTTACATATAAAAATAATGTTTCCTATTTCGGCTGCTCCCATTAGGGGTCGCCACAACGGATCATCCGTCTCCATACCCCATTCAGCCTGTGAACTGTATTGAGTTCTGTAGGTCCATACAGCTGATTTTACAGCGTGCCAATTTGTTTGTCCTTATAAAAAAAGACTAACCTTATTTGTCTTCATTTAGGGATTTGTTTTTCTTTAATACCAAATTTCTTGTACAAGTGCTTCTGCAGTTGAATAATGAATACGTTTGTCTGTACCTTGATTAACGAGGGAAAAATGTCCGAAAGGAATGGGTCAATAGGGTTCATCCGTTTTCATTAATGCCCGAGGTACTTATAATTGTATACACACAGTATGTGATATTTAAGGCATTCGTTTTCAGCTTACCCTAATGAAAACAGTTGTACTGCCTCGGGGTGTAAGGACACGCCACGTTAGCACAGCACGCATTGATGAAGACGAGTTAATTATCATTTCCATACATTACAGGAACGATGCTGCATTACACAAGAATAAAGAGAAAATAGCACTTCTGGATACTCTCAGGTTCATACAGCATACGACAGTTTCATCGACCAAATCCATTCCTTCTGTAAAAGTGAAATAGGTGAGCCAAAAAAGGGAAGAGATTACGAAACTGCACTCGGCTCACTGTGCAAATTCAAACTAATTCAAATCATTCATGAATTTGTATTCGTTCAAAATCGAAAGAAAGGGAAACCTAATCCTAAATCGGACACAGAGAGAAAACCTGGACGAAGCAGGGTTGTGAATGGGGGTGTGAGCAACAGCGAGAGACAGGGACAGCTTTGAGATGAGTGAACAAAGCTCACCTTCAGCAGAGAAGAGATGTGGGCAAGAGAAAAAAGGGAAGCGGCTTAGTGTGCAAGCTGCAGCCTTCGGTGCAAATAAATAAATAAATAAATAAACCCCTGCATAGCCTTCCACCTTTTCCATGGTTCAGTATGCCTAAGACTCTTCATCTGCACACATTAATCTTCATACGCGACCTAAAAGACAGCCGATCTTGTAAAACTGCACCACATGGTCCATCTGGGCCTCTAACAAAGCAGGTAACAAGAGCTAAATGGTCTTATCTCCAACAAAAGATACATAAAAGAGAACACTAGATATCAGTCAACAATTCGACAAAAGGCATTGTGTCCAGAATAGAAAAAAAGATGACCTTTGGAAAATTCGTGTTTGTTGCAATTTCCTTCCTGGCAATCCAAAGCGGGAAGGACGCAGCAAAACAAAAAAAAAAACACAAAAGGAAAGACAATTGCGTAGCCAAGACACACTCTCGATGTCAGGAATGATGACGAGCAGCACCAGTAGAGTTTAGTTAAGTGCAAAAGTAAGTACGCTCTTAAGACAAAATCAATTTATAGCTATAAGACATTTAGTTTTAAAAGTTGTTACTTCATCATCATAAGTTAATGTATATTTAATGTCCTACGCGACATTTCTCTCAGATAATCATGCACAGTCATCTCTTCTGTAAGAGTTATAAAGTAAGACTTTTATAACTAGGTGGGAAAGAAAAAAACGATTAGTCTGAAAGCATGTGTGTGGTGGTCTCTGTATGGTTTACAGGAAACTCTAGAGTCATTTGACTGCAGTGAGAATGCAATTCAAACCTTAACTGACCCAAATGCAAGAAATGAACCCAGCAAGCTGCGTATTTTGAGATGTGGGCATTTATTTCTCTACCCGCTGCTAAACTGAGCTGCAAAGATGCGAACTGAAACGAAAGACAGAGCTGTAACACTGTAGACAAATGAGAAGTGCTCTAGATATTCTAACCTACACACCCATCAGACTTTTGGCTCTCATGCTTTATGCTAAATGATACTAAAAACCAAACAATCTATAAGGTTAGATGTTAATTTAGGTCTTATTCTGCAAATGGACAAAATAAATTTAATAAATAAAGAAAGGATCATGCCAAAGCTCATTGTTTTAAACCACGTTTTTGCTGAATTTGCCTCCCGATCACATTGGGAACCACAACTTCTGTGGACTACGCAAAACATGTCCGCTTTAAAGAATCGAAGCATGTTCCAGATGGACATTTCCAACTTCATCAACACACAAGCACACGAGTAAAAGTGTGTGCATCTGGATACTTGCATAATAAAGAATTCTGGGTTATGGGGAGGAGGTAAAAGATTGTTGAGTTAATGGCTAATAAAGAAGGCCATTACCATTAGTGCATTCTTTTTCCAGCTGTACAGAAAGTGAAATCCATGTGCTCACACTGACTGCAGCTCCACTTCACCACCACCTTTCATTTAGATGCATCAAATATTTATCCATGATGAATAAGGCATGTTTAACAAAACAAAAACAGCAAGCAAGACGCATACACTACAATAGTAAAGAACACAAGAAGCTTGGTTTCTTCAATGGACAGGTCTAGGTACAGGATACAATAAGGCCGACGACACACACACACACACACACACACACACACACACACACACACACACACACACACATTTTAATGTTTAGCATCAGCTGGATCTTATTTTCTTCCTGCTTTGTGCAACTTTTCATAAGTTGCATCATTCCCAGTTTCTGCTAAAAGGGGCTGATAGCGTTCATAAGACACAACAGTTATCAAGTCCTGGACCATCAAATAGAAAAATCCTGTTGCTGAAAAATGGCATGACTAAATCACAACCTAATACAACATTTTCGGGAAGTAAAACATTTAAAATCCGAGCATTTTCAAATCTGGTACGCTTTGGACAGCAGTCAATGGAGAAGTTACCAAAAACACCACTTCAAAATTCAACTGACACACAGACAATAGGCTACTCTTACAAACGTACACGCTTTTATCAACGTATTACCTACAGGGCAGAGAGAATAAATGCTTTCAATACACAATGTCACAGGCGAGACACTGTCTCGTTTCCTCTCGTTTTTACGTGTTATTTAGAAAATGTTTTCAATGTAAAATCACTTAACATTTGTAAAGCATGAAGCTCAAAATGGCAAACAGGAAGTACTCCTGAATTCAGATGCTAATAAGCATTCACTTCAGCTTTCCCTAGAAATCAGAAATGTTGAACTAGAAATGTAGAACTGTGATTTACTGTGATGTGCATTACTTGCGTAGATACCTTTTTCGAGAACCAAATGTAGATTTAGAGAAAGAGTTACAAAAATGGCACCTACAAGAATTTTTGTTGTGTTATTGTATCTTTTAACCAACAAATAAACCAAGCACATGCCTACCTACTATTTGTGTCAGTGGGCAAGGTTGGTGCTGGGAAACAGCCTCACTAACAGGAAGTTTGGTGGCTTCGGCATCTAACGTTGCCATATTACAGACTATTAACGTTCTTCTCGTCGTTTTTCGAGTGTCACAATTAAATATTGTTCATATGGAAAAGAACTGAATTTAACACATTCTTAGCACAAAAGGTAAAAAAAGCATAATGAAGCATTGCTATAGTTCTTGTCTGCAATGTGGCACAGTCACAAAGGTTCTTGGTTAAATTCTGGGCATGGCCCTGAACCGTTTTTGTTCAGACAGGAGTCAGGAGTTGGTGGGGAGCCAAATCTGTTGAAGACTGAAAAAAAAGATTTGGAGAAGATTTAACAAAATTGCAGTTAGGTCTAAACATTTTGAGCGTGTTAGCGCACCTCTTGGCCAGTAGTTGGTGCAGGCATGGAACTGGCCACATAGCCTCAGGGTAAGGTCCTAAATATGCATTCCATGTTTTGGGTCAGTGTGCAAAGTTGTTGCTAACAAACAGCCTCACTTCCTGTTTGGCTGCTTCTCTGTCAAATTTGTTGAAAGATCTATTACGGGGCAATACCCCGTTTGGAATTTTGAATCTCACTCTTGAGAGGACATGTGCCAAATGGTGACGATTAGACAAATACTGTAGAAGGAAGTAGCGGGGAAGAGGAAAAAAAAATAAAAAATGGCAAAAGCGCTTGACCTAAAATTGGTCAGAATGCTCCTTAGACCTTTCCCAAGCAGAGAGCCAGTTTTCACAACTTAGGCCACCAAAGACATTTATATTTATGGAAAAAAAAATAAGTTGCATGATGGAAAAAAAAAAAAACGGTAATCTCATCTGCAACCTTTTCTGAACCAATAAAGCAAGAAAACACACTCAGTTTTAAACCAACACATTAACGTTATGAGGGACAAGCCTAATAAACGCACATGAGCACTTTCTATAACCAGGTAAAAACACAGCCTAACTAACACCAAGTAGGTGTTCAACTTTCTGGTATTAGTATCACAAAGTACCAAGTATTATGAACTCTCTCTACAGAAAAAACTATCAAGCCTCTCCAATTACACCCATCATAAATCATCGTTCCATGTGAATCATATTCTTCTCTCTCTCTCTGAAGATACAAAGGGGAAAAAAAAGAAAAAGAAAAAAAAACATCCATGCTCTATTCTTTCCACTCATTTAACAATCTCCGTCTCACAGGAGCAGCATATTACAACTGAACAACATTCACGAGGCAAGACTCAAGTTCTCCATCAAAAGGGGATTTGAATTCATTCGTCACACCGTGGGGAGAACGGCAAGAAAACAAGGAGCACTCCCCCAAGGCTCTGGATCACATTTCACACGCACTTTGTGCAGCGCTGACAACAAGCACCAGCATAAAGCGCTAGCAGTCTATTGATGTGTCGGGCTGTTACTTCATCACATCACATCACATCGCAGCATTGACACGGACGGCAGGGGAAAGTAATGCGCTTTACATACTAATACCAGCATGAGAACCCTGATAAATAAACCCAATAAAACTGTTAAAGAAACCCCGCCACAGAAACCCTGCCGGTTTCCCCTTCGGCTACATCCACATTTGACAATTTATCTGAATGAATAAGAAGTTTGCACCCAGTGAAACCACTCTCGCACGGGGAGAAATCTGAAAACACCATGTTTATGTTTTACTGTGTGGCCTGAGAAAACATATCATGCAGTCATGTGACCCGATCAATTCGCCTGACGATTCCGTCTACCTTTTCACCTGCCTTTGCGATTTGTAGTGTTAGTTACCCTCAGCAACACCTCCACGTCTTTGTCTCTCTGTTCAAAGAAACTCTGTGCTTTCCTCGCCGCTGCCTGAACAATTCAAAGAGATCCAGTTGGAAATGACACAGGCCAAAGCATCTCGCCTTTTTACACAAGCGATTTCAGGGGTTTTTTAGCATATTGGGGGGAAACAAAAATAAAGGATTAAGATCTATCCGGATTAACTTGCACATAGCAATTCTGTAGCCTAAAACAACAATTTCTTGATCACTTAATCTATACGAGGTCATTTATTTTGACAGGACAACATTTTAAATGCTTATAATTAATTACTATTTCTTCCACCAAGGTCTAAACATTATCTTGTGTAACAGCGTATCCTCGCTGCACTTTACATCAGATGCAAATTACAGTTTCTTGATTTTTTTATTATATTATTGGGATTAAAATATTTCTGTATTAATGCCTACAAATGCCTCGAAACACACAGTATCCTGAGCTCTGGACTCTTTTTTTTTTTTTTTTTGACAGTCCTCACATTTATGTTGCTGCCACCTGTCTCTCTCTGTATATAAATCCAGGCTCTGGCTGGTCAAAAAATCACAAAAGGCTTCGAGTGGAAGTCTGCTGTGTCAAGAAAAGTGCATTGAGAAGTAAAAAAAAAAAAAAAACCCTCAGAACCCAACAGAGAAGAAATACGCCTTCCTACAATCCTGACATTTGGACAAGGTAATAGACAATAATGACAACAACTGAGACTTCAAATCATAATCTGCAGATCGATTGATAAGGTCCAGGAAATAAATGCTCTCTCAAAATTAACACACTTCTGTACCTAGAAACGGCACCAGCATGAACATGTGTTTTGAGATTTTTGATAGAGAAGTATAGAGAAGGTCAGGAGTTGCATTCTGTGTTTGTAGATCTAGAGAAAGCGTACGACAGGCTGCCGAGAGAGGAGTTGTGGACCAGTATGAGGAAGTCAGGTGTGTCAGAGCAGTATGTGAGGGTGGTGCAGGACATGAATGAGAACACTGTGACAGCAGTGCAGGCAGGGTGGAGTGGGTGGAGAAGAGTGATAGCAGGAGTGAATTGTGATAGGTCATCTTTGAGAGTGAAAGGGAAAGTTTATAGGACTGTGGTGAGACCTGTGATGTTGTATGGTTTAGAGACAGTGGCATTAAGTAAAAGACAGGAGGTGGAGCTGGTGGAAATCTCAGGAGGTCTGAGATTTTAATTGGTAGTGAATTGAGAAACGAGTTTATTAGAGGGACAGTACATGTAAGACGTTTTGGAGACAAAGTAAGAGAGGTCCAATTGAGATTGTTTGGACATGTACAGAGGAGGGACATGGGATATATCAATAGGAGAATGCTGAGGATGGAGCCACCAGGAAGGAGGAGAAGAGGAAGATCAAGGAGGAGGTTTATGGATGTGGTGAGGGAAGACATGCAGGTAGTTGGTTTAAAAGAGACAGATGTAGAGGACAGGGGGGTGTGAAGACGGATGGTCCGCTGTGGCGACCCCTAATGAGAGAAGCCAAAAGAAGACAACGAAGAAGATGAACACATTATAAAGCCTTCAAACATCAAGATTTTCTTGTAAATGCACCGAGAAGCCTTCAACTCTCCCTAAATGTCTTTCAGCAGTCACTTCTGATTTTCTGATGCAAAAACTAAAGGAAAATGTTTCATTACATGCAACATCATGAATCAAAAGTTTCCAAATAATTCTTTATTGCAGACAAACTCGATCTGTTAATCTTTCCCGCTCCACACTTCTGCCACCTGAGTCACCTTATCAGTTCTTTATCAGGCTGATATTAAGCTGGGCAGAAAAATTAAAATCTGAAAAATATGCCATATAAGGAGTTTGCACAACTGCAACATCGTGCTTGTATCAATACTCATTGATCGGTGAGCATATTTCAAGTGTCACGGTTTATTAAGTCGGGAAAAGTCGAGCAACAAAAGTAACGAGAACGAAACAGAAATTCTTCATCGAACTGAAAGGAGAAACTAATCAAACAGTTCATTTCACTGAAGCAGGGTGTGGACCCTGACTGGAGAGACGTGCGTGTGTGAGTGTGTGTGTGGAATGCTGAGCTTTGACCGGGAATCACGGAAGTTCGGCTCTTAACAGCTTCGGGCAAGCAGCTGCATATCAAACAGAAAAGTGCACACCGAGGAACATGAAAAGGCAAAGTGTGCATCTCGAGAACAGAGAGGTGGCTGAGAGAGAGTTTCTGTTCCTCCTCTGCAGCTCAAACCATAAAAAAAAACATCTCTATATGTACATTTAAGACATTTGGCAGATGCCCTTAAACAGAGCGACTTACAACTGAGGGTTTAGGGCCTTGCTCAAGAGCCCAGCAGTGGCAGCTTGTCAGTGCTTGGTTTATGTAGGGAAAAACACAAGATGTGAACATGTATTTACCAGCATAAAAGCAGCCACTGGGAGGGATGAGGACGGGACCAAAAATAGTGGTGTGCATTTTGGTTGGGCTGAATGAAAACATGTGCTTGCCAGAATCATACATAAAGTCAATAGAGTTGCAGAAATGACTCAGCTTTATTCACTCGCTCTCATTCTCCCGCTCACACACACACACACACACACACACCCAACTATACAGTCCGGGCTACTGCACGTGTAACACTGTAGCTCCTGAATAAGTGTGACTACCACCAGTTGATATAGGATAATAAAAATCAACTCTATTTACACCTTCTAATCTTTGAAAAGCAGGCATTACACGAGCGCTTGTGCATCAGATTTGTTTGCACACGCCCTCATTAACGCCACTGACTGCCAGAGTGTCAACACAATTTGCATTTGAATCGAATGACCGATGTTTGCTTTTGGATGCGAACAATTCTGGCAGGAATTGGATTTTTTCCAGTTCAGGAATGAGTTTCCACACAAAACCCTGCCTGTTTTCACTTAGAATGGTATATAAAAAAAATAAATTAAACAAATGTCGATCGAAGGAACGTCCATTCGGCAGTATATACATAAATAAAAGCTACTAAGGAATGACGTGCACACCTGAACAGCAGAAGACATTAAAATGTTTACATGGCCCAAAGGCCTTCTTGTAATGAGAAGAAACCGATTTGTAGTTGAATATTTATAATGTACTACAAGTAGCATACATTATACATACAGCATTTATTTTTAATCAATATTCACTTATGAGTCACTTCACGAAAGAACAAACAAAAACTAATTATTTGAATATCACTGGTTTCTGTTTACAGTTTAAAGGACACGGTTTTATTGGCCATTCAACAGCTCATTCATGTTCTTTTTGCTCAGGGTTTTAAGTATCGCGCTACTAATGAGTCATGTAAAATGTACAGTCATCATTCACAATTTTCCACCATGATTCCACAGTGCTTTGCTACAAAATGGAGGAAATATACTTTATCTAAACTGGTTTAAAGCACTGCGAATATGATTTTTAAATTTGGGATTTCATTTCTCATAATGCACTGATGGTGATGTGTATTTGTGTAATTCAATGTCCAATAAAACTTCAACACTATGTTATTTGGAAACCGTGATATTTAGAAAGCACACAGAAATGAAAGCTTTCCGGTTAAGCGGTCGAGTACAAGTCGTGTTATCAATAGATAAAAACTTTAGCCACTAAGCCTCTACCGCCCTTATTTCACGCTGCTGTGGTTAAAACTTCAAACTAGTTTCGGATAAACTGCACGCAGGCACTATATTACACTTCTACAGGGAAGACCTTAAGGAATTGCAAGCTTTGCCAGTCGCGCCTTTCTTAATGAGCACTTCCTGAAATACCTGAGCTCTGTCTCACATGCTGTAACAGGCCTGCTGGGAAGGCACACGCTACCTCTTCTGCCTTGTTCTTCCTAAACCAGCAGCTCTTTGAGTAGTCCAGGGGGAGCGGCGAACTGTTTCACTGCCTGTGAGGTGTTTCTCTGCCCTAACACACATGATAACAACTCTGGGACATCATCACATACTTCAGCTCTGCTTCCACAAGAGTCTGAAATCAACTTCACTGCTTTTACAACACCTCAAGGAAAAATACAGCATTGATATTGTAGCAAATTAGATTAGATTAGATTCAACTTAATTGCCATTGTGCAAGGTACAGAGCCAATGAAATACAGTTAGCATTTAACCAGAAGTGCATAAGTGGCCTATTTACAATAAATAGCAGTATGATAAATAAGGGTATGGGGTCCATATGTACAGGGGTGAGGGTGAATAATGTACAGAAGGTGCAGTAGGTAATAATATGTATATATAGTAATATACAATATACTGTGCAAAAGATTGTGCATAGATGTCGGGAGAGAACATGCTCAAATTGCATGATATGGTTGTGTACAAGTATGAATGTTGTATGATACATTATATACAGAATAAATATGTAGTGCAGTAATAAACAAGTTAGGGATGGTGCAAAAATGCAATGTGGATAAGCAGTGCAAAAAAAATAAAAACTCCACAAAGGGACAATGCAGCCATGTATTTTGACATTGTCAAGCGCTGTTCAGTGCAGCAACAGCCACAGGAAAAAAGCTACTGAGCTATTAAACCAGCTGGCTTTAGATTTAAGCCAAGATAATCAGTGGGAAACAGGAAAATAATAATAATTGGACAAAGTGCAATGTGTCAGCACTTGGCAAAGATGCATTATTATATATTTATTGCTACAAAAACAAGCTATTTTACACATTATACATACTTAAAACCACACATTTTCTAGATCAAATCATTTATTCAGATAAAAGCCTAATCCGCGAATAACTTCGAACGCTAAACAATGCGCAAACCTCTTAGAGCTACTCGTAGTAACAAATTATAATTGCTTTTATTCAGAAAGTTACATTAAAATTACACACTGCTGGCATATCTAGAATAAAGTCGCAAGAGACTACAAAACAGAGGAAACTTCGACCATAATTGTTAGCCTCCAGTCCATGGACATTTATATTTATATTCAGCAGATGCCCTTATCCAGAGTGACTTAGAATGACCTCAATCTTACAACTGAGCAGTTGAGGGTTAGGGGCCTTACTCAAGGGCCCTAACATTGGCAGCTTCGGGTGGTGGGATTTAAACTCACGACCTTCTGAGCTACACCTTCCCATTCATTTCTACACGCCAGTAACACTGAACACGGTTTAATAAGTAGTACATTAAAGTATGACAGCAAATAAACCACACTTGCAAAACGCCTTTAAAAAAGAGATGATGTCATTGTTAAGGAAATGAATGTTATCTAAAGGGGTTACGTTACTTATTGATGGTGGCAGTTCATTTCCAAAGATACAGTTTCATATAAAACCTTGATAAGCACCAGACATTATTGAATGGTGATACCTCATATGTTGAACCATTAACAATTCGTTTCTGTATAAATCAAAATTCTGTGTTTTCAGTGGTGCTACACACAGCCTCATGACCAGCGCCACACTCTCTGTACACACAGTCATGTCGAGTCTGAACGCACACTTATCCGAATGTATTTAAACTCAGTTCTCTTTTGTTTACCATAAAAACCATGCTGCCACTCATCAGACCGGAACAGTTAAATAAAACTAAAATCAATTAAAGTAAGTCTATAAAAGTCTGGAAAACTTTCTAGATCGGACATCATGAATGGTGCATCAACTAAAATTCATAATAGAAAATGTTCAACCACCAAGTTGTAACAACCAAAGAAACCACCCTCTCAACTAGGAATTCCCATTTAGGAGGGCCTAATTCTTTACTTTTTAAAAACAAACAATACTCTTATACAGCGGTCGCTTCAGACCTCCTACTCCATCTGCAACATTTCTATAAGTATTTGTACAACGTCAAAGTCATTCTGGGAAACTTCAGTACATTTTAATGTGTAATATTGTGTTACTAATCTACTAACATTACCCCGAAAACCATAGCATTTATCTGTACTGTGGCTGAATGTGGGTGGGTATGAAAAACTTTTAGATTTCCACTATGGAAATTACCTAAACTAACTAACGACCCTCATGATTTTCCAAGGACATGTATGAAATAAATGTTCTCTCCCAAACTGTTACCATAAGCTTAAAGACACACAAGTGTATAGATTGTCTATAGATTCTGTAGCATTACATTTTCCCTTCACTTTAACATGGAAAATCAAACCTGTTCCAGGTTATGATGATGTTCCCCTGTGCACCAGGTAAACTCCATGAAGATATGATTTACATGGGTTGGAGTGGAAGATCTTAATATAGCCTGCAATAGATCTCTGATCTCAACCCTACTGTATACCTTTGAGCAAGAATTGGAACGCCGACTCCTCACCTACATCAGTACCTGACTTGACTAATGCCTCAGGGGCTGAATGAACACAAATCTCCACGTGACCACTTCAAAATCCGGTGGAACGTCCTCCCAAAAGAGTGGAGGTTATAACGAAAGCAAACGTGGACCAAATGCAGAAAGGCGTTCTTCTAAGTCAGGTTGAACGTGGCAGCTGATTGGACCTGAAACGGAAACCTTCTGCTAAAGAACTAACATAAATGCATGTGATGGAATAATCCAGAACAGAAAATCTGCCACAGAAACCTTGACTGCTCTTGATTGCTGAAATACAGCCTGTTTTCCTTCATATACTAAATGCTGCAATGAAAATGTGAAAGTCGACTTGTTCAGCAAGTCCACAATTTTTCATTCTGCTCCGCCTCCGCCAACAACCTACCGCAAAATAAAGAACTAAAGCGCGTTTCGTGACGTTTGCCTGGGGCCAACTTTCCAAACGATATGTGATAAAACCGCAGACCGTACAGCCTGCTGCCAAAAACTGATCCGCTGTCGTTCCCTCGGCTCGAGACGACAAGAAAGTTCACTTGTCCGTCTTAAGAAGCAAAGCCATTTTTCTTTATTATTCCCGGTGCGGCCGAGTCGTGACTGATTGCTAAATCACTGTTCTATTGATCGCAGGTCGGTTGTGTGTGTTAAAGCAAGCGCTGGCTGATGGTAAAGGGTGGTGTGCGATTTCTCAACGTCAATATGCACCCCAGCTGATGAAAAAAAATATATTAAAAAAATCGGGAGATGCGGTGTTACGACTGGGGTGAAGTTGCTTCAGCAAATCAGTACATTGAATGCTGAGTGAATTAAAAGCTACATAGTAAAAACTCTCATAAAGCACGTTTTAAACTCAACGATGATTTATTATTAGATCTGGCCCAGGAAGGCAATGCAGTGGGTGTGTGTGCGTGTGTGTGAGTTTGGATGTCCTTGCTTAGGTGTTTTCATGTGTGATTGGTCGCACAGGAAGGAAATGCTCTGTGGATGTGTGGGAGATAAAGTTAGTGATTAGAGTTATGAGAATGTGTGAACATTTACATCACTATTTATTACATCACAGTTAAAACCCAGTATCGGACTTCACTGTAAACCTCCACAAATTACACAAGACAACGTACACACTCGCACACTCGCAAAGACATCCAAACACACTAACAGCCAAATGTACATACAAAAAAAAAAACCAAAAAAAAAAAAATACCATATGCACACAACAGAGGGGGAGGAGAAAAAAAAAAAAAAAAAAACCACACAAAAACGTCCAAACATGCACGTATGCATCCAAGTGTGTGTGGACGTGTGTTTGGTTGTAAGCGTGTATGTGTGCGATATGGAGATTTACAGTCATGATGTTCAAGGCTGTGATGGTCTGATATAATGTAATGAGTAGCGTTATGTAAATGTTCACACAATCACACAACTGGTCACTAACATTATCACACACACACACACACTTATACACACAGCGTTGCCTTTCTATACAGCCAACCGCACACGCAAGGACATCCAAACTCGCACACGGTCAAACATGCAAGTGCAAAAACAACCACATTCACACAACCAACACCAGCCACACACACACACACACGCACACACGCACACACATGCACAAAGAGCCATATACATGCAGACATGCACGACCACACACACATTCAACCACACACACAACCACACAGGCAAGGAAGAACCACACACAGGCACCCATGAACAAACAAACAGAAACAGAAACACACACACACACACACACACACACACACACACACACACACAAACCTCCCACGCATTCTCACACACACGAACACAAACATATCAACAATTCTATATACACTTTCTAGAATAAAGCTGGAAAAAACTGTGTTTAGAATCTCAATTTCTGGCTTCGATGAAATAAAGGTGCCCATTTGATAAATGGCAGACATTCGATTTGCTTTTGTTTCCGCACCCACTCAAGTTTGTGCGTTTCTCTTCAGCTTACACACCATACAGAAAGAATCAGCAAGGAAAAGGAAGTGTGCAGAGTTTTGGACTCGGAACAATGAAAGCGTTGTGCGAAAAATACTTTCAGGACCGTCCAAGTTCACACGAATGCGCAAAACTGAAGCACCCCGTCACTGCTTTTACTGCAATTCTTCATTTCTTTTAGTTTATTATGTATTTAAATTCATCTTCCATCAGTCAGTATGCAGGAATACCCTTTCACCTTTATAAACACACACACACACACACACACACACGTCAGAAACCTCAGAGTATAGATAGCACTGTGGTTGACACCCCTGTGAATTTTCCTCGTCTGTAATATTGCTGCGCTTTTACTAATCTCATGCAGAGAAAATTAACCAGTGCAGCTCGCGCCACCGAGACGCTTTACTGTCACAGCCTAAAGACTGAAATAATCCACACCTGGGCTGAAAGTTTCAGTCAGAGGACCAGAAATGGCATTCAGATAAGTCTCATGTGTTAAAAACATGTCGCCTCACCATTTTTTTTTTTTTTTATAGTGTGACAACTGTAAACTTTTTTTTCTCTTTTATTTAATACATAAAATTTATGCGATCTATTAGTCGAGTAGGAATTCCGAAATACATTCATTATTAATCGTAAATAATCATTTATCCACTATTGATATCTGTGTATATAATGTTTTGCTGGCAGTTTGTGAGCAAATCTTTAAATCCTGAGATGATTTTTCGTCCCATCGCCCAGCCTCAGGCTACATCGGATATCTAACGTGCTTGATGTAGAAAATCTGCTGAACAGACGCTCAGAATAAACAGAACCGATATGTAAACACTTGCATCAAAGTAAATGACAGTCAAGGTATGTGTGCTAGTCAACTGTCATTCATATGAGCTACATAACACATCAATAGGAAAAAGGTGTTAACCAGGACTTGAGCTAAATTTGCTTCAAATATACGAGAATTCAAACAAATCTAAAATCAGTTGGGTTAATTTGGTGGGATTTTACTGAATTCATTTTACTTCTCGATTGCCTGTGAGCCAGCAAGAGCGTGAGATAAAAGCTAGATGAGGAAGTAAAAGACCAGCATGGGTGTGATTCGGTCAAAAGCATGAGTGCCGCAGCTGATCATAACCGTGCTAATATTCGCTATAACCACATAATTGCGATATATTCAATACAGCCAGACGTTCTACTTCTCGTTCCTCTGTGAGCAAACACTCCAGGGTGTGCTGCTGCAATAAAATAGTCACGGTGGAAATCTTGGGATTCATCTAATCATGATTAATTTCTTACTTAGAAGTACAATGGAAGAGGTTTTTTTTTTGGATAATTCATTCACTTATTTCAGCTGCTGGAACTTGACCTTATTTGTGATTAACCACAGCTCAAGACCACAGGACAGGAAAGGGAAGCAGAGGAACTGGCACACCGAGAACATCAAATCATCATCATCTTTCGGCTTCTCCCATTAGGGGTCACCACAGCGGATCATATGTCTCCATACCACCCTGTCCTCTACATCTGCCTCTTTCACACCAACTACCTGCATGTCTTCCCTCACCACATCCATAAACCTCCTCCTTAGCCTTCCTCTTTTCCTCCTTCCTGGTGGCTCCATCCTCAGCATTCTTCTACCAATAAAACTCATGTCCCTCCTCTGCACATGTCCAAACCATCTAAACATTACCCCCCTCACCTTGTCACCAAAACGTCCTACACGCTCTATCCCTCTAATAAACTCATTTCTGATCCTGTCCATCCTTGTCACTCCCAACGAAAACCTCAAGATCTTCAGCTCTGCTATCTCCAGCTCCACCTCCTGCCTTTTAATCCCACTGTCTCTACACCATACAACATCTCAGGTCTCACCACAGTCCTATAAACTTTCCCTTTCACTCTCACAGATACTCTTCTATCACAAATCACTCCGAGAACATCACAAGTAGTGCAAAAATAATAATCCTGCATATACAGTACAATAAAACTATAACTGTAATTAGTGGCCTTGCTTATAGACTCTGAGTGGGCGCTTGGTGATGCTGGGATTAAAACTCATGACCTTCTGATGAGAAGACGGATGCCTTTACTGAGCCACGTAGATGTAGATTATGATGGTGGTGGTCGAGGGAGGACATACGGACAGACTGACGGTGTCGTGTTTCTGTGACAACAGGTATACGATCTCTTTAAAGACTCTTCATTAGAAACTACAACCTGATAAGCCATGGGTATCATCATCCTATCAGCACAAATGACTACATTCAAACTTCCAAGGTTTTGCTTACTAAACAGTTCAAATCCCGGCATACAATCCTGAGCTCGGGTTACAATCAGTGCAGAGCTTGCGTATAGTGTGTATGGAGTGTACAATGTGTATGTGTGATGCCCTGTGATGGACCTGGGGGTCTGACCAGGAATCCCTTCACCTATTATACATTCTGTAAAGAAAAAAAAACACACACCACAACCCTACCAAAGGAGAAAGTGCTTCCTAAAGATGAACAAACACATGTCGTCTTAGTATTAGAAATAATAATAGTTTTAACACTGTGCTGATCTGAAGGTTGTTCTCCTGCTCAGGATCAGAGCTCTGAATTCCCGGATGTTTACAAAGCACCAGAACAAGCTGGGGGGGGGGCTTTTCTCTCCTACAGCAACATGTAGGAACAAGAAGATGAAGACCTGAGGAGCCTTGAGGAACCATGTGTGCAAGAACTTCCACACTCCTTCACACGCACTTTTCTTCCCTGAGAAACCTTTTTGTTTGTTTGCTTTGGTTTGGTTTCTCATAACACGCACACGAGGTGTAAATAAAGCGGTTGTGTGAGAGAGAGAGAGCAGTGGGAGTTACATCGCTCTCAGAAAGCGCAGTGTTTCACAAACCAACAAGGAGAAAAGTTACAAAACACAGCGCTGGGGAAGGACAAACAAAGTAACCGCGCTGCGGAGAAAAAGTTTTGGAGGAAGGGGGGAATTCTTTTGGTCGCATTTGCTACAAAAGTATCGCCTGTAATCAGTGCTCCATCATTCCCGGTCAGGCCGCGGGTGCGCGCACACAGGAAACGCCAGCGACTATGCGAGTCTCTGACATGCACAAAGTCAGAAAACTGTCCCATTTGCATTTATTTAAATCCCCAACACACAATCATAGTCTCCATCACACGTCTCCCTGAAATCTCCAAACTCTTCTCCCAGCCTTCCAGAAGGCCTCATCACCAAAAAAAAAAAACTGCACAGGAAAAAGTCCGGGAAAGTAATTCCCCATTCCTGCCCCAACTTACTCCTACTCTCCAGCCCTCTACTCACCGACGCCGTACTTCTCCTTCTTGGTAGGAATCCAGCGCGACATCCTCACTCTTATTCACTGACTATCAGCTCGGAATGTTCTTCACCGCTCCAGCAACATGCAACCTTTCTTTTCCCCTTGGACTTTTTTTTTGTTTTGTTTTGTTTTCTTGTCGTCTTTACTGGAAGCCGCATCTAGGCGCCATTTTCCATCTGTAACTGCCTGCTCCGCGAGGGGGTGCGCGCACAGAGAGAGAGAAAAAACTTCAGGTCACGTGGTTTAGATTATATACACCCCCCACCCCGAGAATAATAATAATAATAATAATAATAATAATAATAATAATAATAATAATAATAATAATAATAATAATAAAAATAATAACAATTATTGGTAATAAAATACAGTTCTTTAAATGTATTCACATGATTTATTTCTCTGTTTTTTAATCATTCTTTTAAATCAGATTTTTGTCTTATTTATCTGATTTGTCTGATCTATCAGTAATTGTAAGGATTTCTTTATGAGAGAAAACATATTATATAAGTATGAAATATTATATAAGGAGACACTAATTAAACGATATTTGAGGAACGTTATTTAAAGATGTGGCATATTAATCAAAGCATTATTGAGGAATATTATATAAGGATTTATGTTAATTGAAGAATAATTGAGAAATGTAATTTAAGGATATTTGAATTGAAAAATTATTAAGAAATATTATATGAATGAAAGGATAATTAAAGAATATTATATGAAGAGATATTAATCATCAAGTGAGTCAATTTCTTTAAAAGGGAGTCATTTTAAAGAGTCGATTTTAAAGTGTGGGAAAAAATGACTACATAATCATTGGTAGTAACCTAACTAGTAGTAAGTGTGTGTGTGTGTGTGTGTGTGTGTGTGTGTGTGTGTGTGTGTGTGTGTGTGTGTGTGTGTGTGTGTGTGTGTGTGTGTGAATTTCTTTAAAAGGGAGTCATTTTAAAGAGTCGATTTTAAAGTGTGAATAAAATGACTAAATAATCATTGGTAGTAACCTAACTAGTAGTAAGTGTGTGTGTGTGTGTGTGTGTGTGTGTGTGTGTGTGTGTGTGTGTGTGTGTGTGTGTGTATGTGTGTGTATGTGTGTGTGTGTGTGTGAATTTCTTTAAAAGGGAGTCATTTTAAAGAGTCGATTTTAAAGTGTGAATAAAATGACTAAATAATCATTGGTAGTAACCTAACTAGTAGTAAGTGTGTGTGTGTGTGTGTGTGTGTGTGTGTGTGTGTGTGTGTGTGTGTGTGTGTGTGTGTGTGTGTGTGTGTGAATTTCTTTAAAAGGGAGTCATTTTAAAGAGTCGATTTTAAAGTGTGGGAAAAAATGACTAAATAATCATTGGTAGTAACCTAACTAGTAGTAAGTGTGTGTGTGTGTGTGTGTGTGTGTGTGTGTGTGTGTGTGTGTGTGTGTGTGTGTGTGTGTGTGTGTGTGTGAATTTCTTTAAAAGGGAGTCATTTTAAAGAGTCGATTTTAAAGTGTGAATAAAATGACTAAATAATCATTGGTAGTAACCTAACTAGTAGTAACTGTGTGTGTGTGTGTGTGTGTGTGTGTGTGTGTGTGTGTGTGTGTGTGTGTGTGTGTGTGTGTGTGTGTGTGTGTGTGTGTGTGTGTGTGAATTTCTTTAAAAGGGAGTCATTTTAAAGAGTCGATTTTAAAGTGTGGGAAAAAATGACTAAATAATCATTGGTAGTAACCTAACTAGTAGTAAGTGTGTGTGTGTGTGTGTGTGTGTGTGTGTGTGTGTGTGTGTGTGTGTGTGTGTGTGTGTGTGAATTTCTTTAAAAGGGAGTCATTTTAAAGAGTCGATTTTAAAGTGTGAATAAAATGACTAAATAATCATTGGTAGTAACCTAACTAGTAGTAACTGTGTGTGTGTGTGTGTGTGTGTGTGTGTGTGTGTGTGTGTGTGTGTGTGTGTGTGTGTGTGTGTGTGTGTGAATTTCTTTAAAAGGGAGTCATTTTAAAGAGTCGATTTTAAAGTGTGAGAAAAATGACTAAATAATCATTGGTAGTAACCTAACTAGTAGTAAGTGTGTGTGTGTGTGTGTGTGTGTGTGTGTGTGTGTGTGTGTGTGTGTGTGTGTGTGTGTGTGTGTGTGTGTGAATTTCTTTAAAAGGGAGTCATTTTAGAGAAACAATTCCAAACTTTGTGTGTATTTTTAGTTTAACGACACAACACTATGGGAATGCTTCTTTATATAATGTGTCCTCACATAAACCTTTCCAGTTGCATTACTTTCAATTAATTACTTCCTCTTTAAATGCTGCCTATATGGTTTACATTCAGTTGTATATTTCCAGTTGAAGATTCTTGCAGGTGACATTGTTTCTCCTCCTTCTTGTTTATTTTCATTCCAATCAAAGTTCTTGTGTAAAGGCATGTACAAGCGATTTATGAATAAAAGAACAGCTTGAGAAATGAGGCTCGGCATTGGCAGGGGCTGAGGTATAAGATGATTAAACCGCTTTAGGGTGCGCTGCTTTGGGAAAATAGTCGAGGTAGCAATTCACCCAATCATGTTTTTTTATTACTGAAAAATAAAATAGAAGTTGTTTTTTTCCTCAATCATTGTATCTGCTGGTACTCATGAACTTATTCATCACACTAATAAACAGAGAACTCATATCTCCAGGTCAATATGGGAACATTTGATAGATTATACAGAGCTGTCATACAGCTTTAATAGTAATGTGTGAATTGCTGTTATATCATATATAACTGTTTTTCTATTCTCAATTTAACTAACATCAATTGGTTGTCAAAACCATCTACAGTATTTTTTTTTTTTACTGTTTCTCAGAAATAGTTTATATACTACAAGGGCAAAAGTTTGGGCACACCTGACTAATCACACCTATATGCGCTTGTTGAACATTTCATTGCAGATTAAGTCTCCTCTTTGCTGTTATAATAGCCTCCATTCTTGTTGGAAGGCTTTCCCTTAGATATTGCAGCATGGCTGTGGGAATTTGTGGTCATTCAGCCAAAAGAGTATTAGTGAGATCAGGCACTGATGTAGGGCGAGAAGGTCTCGGATGCATTCAGCGTTCCAATTCATCGAAAAGGTGTTAAGTGTGTTTGGGGTCAGGGGTTTGTGCAGGCCACTTAAATTCTTCCACTCTTATCCAACCTTAGCAAATCATGGCTTCCTGGAACTTATTTTGTGCAAAGAATAATTTTCATGATAGCACATGTATGGGCCCATTAGATGCGGTATAAGGAAATCTTAATACTACAGCATACAAAGACATTCTATATATTTCCACCTTTGTGGCAACAGTTTGGAAAAGAACCACATATTGGTCTGAACTGAAGAAGTGAATTTCTCTAAAGTGCTAGTTTATTTATCCTGCTCAGGGTCATGGTAGATCCAAAGCAAATCCTATAGCAAAGCACCATGCACACACACCTATTTACAAATTCATTCATTCTTTCGTACCTAGGGGTAATTAAACCTACAGCTATCATGCCTTATCAATGCTGAGTTGTGGCTGTGTTTTGGCAAAATTGAATGAGTTTATTGCTTTTATATCACTTTTACATGTAGGACAGATAATGTAATAAATGTGAGACAGCATATTATGTGCCCTGCTTTTCAGGGCACATAATATACAGCTGCCAGTTAAAATGTAGGTTACCAGCAGCACATTACCCAAAACAGTTTATTTTGTTGTTTTTTCCAGTTTCAGGCTATATTTGAGCCCACATGTTGTAATTGTGTGCTACATTGTATTCCTTCCAGCTATTTGACATGAACCAAGCAAAAAAAAAACACAACTTTCCTCACACAATTAGGTAGATGAAAGAATAGATTTGGCCAAAGGAGTCATAATGCATTTACTTTCATTCGAAGCAGGAACTACAGCATAGATAAAAACTTGGTGTGACTCTGGTTTGATCAAATCTATTCATATGTAATAAAGAACAAATGACTTATTATAGCTTTCGTTCAAAGACGCTCATTTCATAATAATTTGCATACTGATACATTTGATGATGCTTACCCTAAATTAAAATACAGTACACCACATTGCACACTGATGTGCATTTTCTGCTTCTTCTTATCAGCGTGCCATATGTGAGATTAGGTTCCCACAATATATATCAAATAGAACTGCCTATATGATCATCCGTCACTGTCTAGGCTGTTATAGTGCTGTTTACCCTTCGTATTAAATTCCAGGAGGAGAGGGCTTGGGCTTGACAGCCTCTTTCTCTCGTTCTGTTAGCAAATATTAATATTCAGCATTATCTGTGAAGCCTTCAGGGGATTCTGGCAAACAATTAATAAGCATTACACCATAACATATTAAATTAGGAGGAGAGGGAACACACACACACACACACACACACACACACACACACACACACACACACACACACACACACACACACACGCCCCTATTTAAAAGGTGTCAAAACACATTGCTGCTCTCCTAAGAATAGTGTGAATAAAATACTCCTTACTGTGTTTGGGATTTGGGATTATGTATAACATAAAACATTTCTAATGGCTAGTATAGATAAAGATGCAAAAACTTTGATGTGCATGAAACGTTTAATGCATTAATGTGTCAGCAATAAAAGTAAAAAAAAAAATAAGGACAATAGTTTTTGTATTTTATTTAGTAACTGGTTATATTCTGTAATAGACAATGTTTCGGATTAAAACGTTTTTTTACAAGGCTTGTATGTGAATATTTTAAAGTAAATTATCTACAAATAAATAAATAAATATGTGCATAAATACAAATGAGACAACGGATATTACAAAACAAAGTCAAAAAATCGATAGACAAATTAGGCTGGATCTATGCTAGCCATGATTGCACACTATTGATCTATTTACTTTGAGTCTAATTGTGTTTATATTCAGCATTTCAAAGCCACATTTGATTCATGTGGAGGTTTTTTTTAGTTCAAAGAAATATGTTTTAAATGCACAATAAGAAAGTATAGGTTTATAATCAGGTCATTCTCAGTAATCCTGGTCAAGTGTATGGTATCAGCATCAAACCTTCATCCAACTGTAAAAAGACCAAAACAACAAAATGTACCACCATGAGGTTTTCAGTTAAAATAAAATATATATATATATATATATATATATATATATATATATATATATATATATATATATATAGAACGAGAAAGCTGTTTTGTTCAAAGGAATAAACAACCTATTAAAGGAATGTTTAATAAATCCATATTCTGTGAAATGTTTCGCATATGTTTTGAAATGTTTCAATGTTATACACTTATTCGTTCGTTTGCTCAAGATGTCCCTCTAAGAGAACACCTTAATCGTTGCACAGCATTAGGTTTCCCTACATAGACACAGAACAGGACAAACACAGTAAGCAGAGCTTGAAAGACTCCAGGGTCCAAGGTTCAGTTCTGAGTACCAATAAATGACAAGTGATAAGCATTCTAGTGCAATAACCCTATTTCATTTTATTCATTTTGATGTTGAATTGTAATTTCAGTTGATTATGACGTAGACATTATCACCCAGCCCTGTCATAAATAGTGGCCTTGACAAGGGAAAAAAAAAAACATTTTCGAATACACTATATCGCCAAAAGTTTGCAGACACCTAGTCATAAGTATGGTATGTGCTTTTTGAGCATCACATTCTACATTTAGTCCCAATTTGCTTTTATAATTTCCTCCACTTTTCTGGGAAGATGTTCCACCAGATTTTGAATTGTGCTTATGGACATTTGTGTTTATCAGCCACAAGGGTGTTGGTAAAGTCAGGTACTGATGTAGGTGAAGTGAGGAGGCCTGGAGTGCAGTCAGTGTTCCAGTTCATCCCAAAGGTGCTCAGTAGGGTTGAGATCAGTGGTCTATAGCAGGTCACTCAAGATCTTTTTCTTCAAACCATGTAAACAATATCTTATGTAGTTCATTTTGTGCACAGGCGCATTTAAATGCTGGAACAGGTGAAAGGCGAAATTTGATTATACCGCATTCAAAGATATTCTATACAATTGTATGCCTCCAGCTTTGTGGTAACAGTTTGGAGAAGCACCGCATATGATATGCGTTCCTAATCTAGAGGCACTGTTCATCAGAGGTGGGAAGTAACAAAGTAAAAATACTTTCTTACTGTACTTAAGTACATTTTTCTGGTATCTGTACTTTACTTCAAAATGTATTTTGTACTTCAAAACTTTTAACTTTTAATCATTAAATTTGTACACAAATATCTGTACTTTCTAATTCTTACATTTTCAAAACAGGCTCATTACTTTAGTTTAAATCTATTAATTTGGTAAAATGTCAATAATTTGACTGTTCTGTTTGACCATTTTTATAAAAAAAACCTAAATACATAAATAAATACCTAAATATATATATATATATATATATATATATATATATATATATATATATATATATATATATATATATATATATATATATAAAAGAGGCGAAATTAAAACCTTCAGCACAACATACTTTTATTCACAACGTCCTTTCTTTACTCAGATATAAAATAAATAAACAAACTCCACCGAAAAATATTTGTAATCACTAAACATTTGTTTTACTGATGCGCCAAGTCTTAAATCAAACACCAAAATCCGCCATGATTCACACAATTAACCCTCTGAGGGTCAACAAATGCGCCGGGGCGTTTTGTGTTTTTTTCCTTATATAAACAAACTAAAATTACTGTCATTTTTTGATCATCTTATTAACCGTTTGTGTGGAAACTCTATGTTGAGTTTGGTTTCACTAATAATAAACATACATTTGCATAAAGCATCCATATTTCTCCATGTCCATGTTGCTTAAAGTATTAAATACAATGTATCAATATATGATACATTTAGAAGAGAAATGTGCGACTAAAAAGTGGCAATTAAATATTTGAATCGATTGACACCCCTAATATGAAGTGAGGTCCAGTTACCATGACACTAAAACAGGTAGTAGTAAAGGCTACTTTTTACTTAAGTACATGACAGAACCCAAACTTCTTCACTTTAACTTAAGTAAAAAAGTATAGTCAATACTTCAACTTTTACCCGAGTATTTTAAAACATGAGTATCTGTACTTTTACTTAAGTGAAGGATGTGTGTACTTTTGCCACCTCTGCTGTTTATAAACCTTTCTACTCGCCACAGGAGTTTTCCTCTTTCATTCTCGCGATTGTGTACATTTCTCCAGGCGAGTGCGTGAGTGCAGCGCTGCTCTCTTTTAATCATTCTTGGAGACTTTAACAAAGCAAATCCTTCCCGTGAAATGTCAAAATACAGACAGCACGTTACATGTCCCACCAAAGACAGTAATATATTGGATCACTGTTACACCCCAATAAAGGATGCATACCACTCTGTCCCAAGAGCAGCTTTGGGGCTCTCTGATCACTGTCTAGTTCATCTCATACCATAAGGAATGTTAAATGATGGACGAATAAAGCAGAGCAGGATTTTCAAGCCTGCTTTGATTGCACTGACTGCAGTGTTTTTGAAGCTGCTGCCACCAATACACACCTCCGCCACTATTCAATCTGCATTTGAGGTATGTGTAGAGGATGTGAAACAAGTCTTCAGAAGACAGATGACTATGAACGCTTCAAGCCCAGACGGTGTTTCACCTGACTGACTAAAAGTTTGTACTGACCAACTGGCCTCCATTTTTACTCAGATCTTCAACAGATAACTAAAGCTGTGTGTAGTTCCCTGCTGCTTCAAACACTCCACTATCATTCCGCTCCCCAAAAAACCCCAAAACCACTGGTCTTAATGATTACAGACCTGTTGCTCTCATGTCTGTGATCATGAAGTCATTTGAAAGACTGCTCCTGGTAGACCAACACTGGACCTTTGCTGGATCCTCTTCAGTTTGCCTACAGAGCAAACAGGTCTGCAGAAGATTCAGTCAACATAGGACTGCATTATATTTTGCAACATCTTGATAGACCTGGGACCTACGCAAGGATCTTGTTTGTAGACTTTAGTTTGGCCTTTAATACCATCATTCCTAACCTTCTCTTAGCCAAACTGACCCAGATCTCTGTGCCCACCCCAATCTGTCTGTGGAACACCAGCTTCCTGACAGACAGGCAGCAGAAAGTGAGGCTGGGCAAACTCACATCCAGGTCTCTCACTATCAGCACTGGTGCTCCCCAGAGTTGCGTTCTCTCCCCACTGCTCTTCTTTCTGTACACAAGAGACCTGCATGTCTAAAAACCCCCCTGTCAAGCTGTCTGGTGCAATCACAACAACCTGGAGCTTAAAACAGTGGAGACGATTGTGGACTTCAGGAGAAATCCACCAGCACTCCCCCCACTCACCATCCTGAACAGTCATTCAAGTTTATGGGTACCGCCATCTCTCAGGACCTAAAGTGGGACAATAACATTGACTCCATTGCTAAAAACGCTCAGAAGAGTTTGTACTTCCTTCGCCAACTGAGGAAATTCATCCTGCCACAGGAGCTGCTGAGAAAGTTCTGCTCAGCCATCGTTGAGTCTGTCTTGTGTACATCCATAACTGTCTGATTTGGTTCAGCTACCAAATCAGACATCAAGAGGCTACAGCGGATGGTCAGGACTGCTGAGAGGATTGTTGGTGCCCCAGTGCCCAACTTCCAAGATCTTTACTACTCCAGAGTGAGAAAAAGGGCTAAGAAAATCTCGTTGGACCCCACACACCCAGCCCACTCTCTCCTCTATCTTCGAACTGTTGCCTTTTGGTGAGTGCTACAGAGCCCCGTCAGCCAGGCACAAAAACTGTTATTTTCCTGCCAAACTCAGCATGAACACTTAAAATATTTATAACTACACATTGTCCATCATAACTGACACATTAATACATAGGATCTGAATGGTACACTTTTAAACCGCACACTTGTAAATAACATCTGTACATTCATTTGAACAATATTTCTACTTCTATATATGGTGCATTATTTAGTTGTCTGTTTTACTTATATTTTGTTATAATGTCTGTTCTTTCTCCTGCACTGGAAGCTCCTGTCGCCAAGTCAAATTCCTTCTGTGTGTAAATATACTTGGTAATAAAGCTATTTCTGGTCCTGATATGGCAGAAAAGGTCAGGTGTTCCAATACTTTTTTCTTTATAGTGTATGTTAAATACTTTTGAATCTATAACCTGTTTGGAATGTTATTTGCTGTTTCATTAATCTGTGGAAAAAAGAAAACGATAGAAAGAATTATCCAGTAGAACAGTGGTCGCCAACCCCCTGGGCCGCGGCCCGGCACCGGTCCGTGGGTCAATTGGTACTGGGCCGCACAGAAAGAATACATAACTTACATTATTTAAGTTTTATTTATTATCTGATTCTAAGCGATGTTTTATTTTGGAAAATGACCGGATTCTCTCCTCCACATCTGTCTATGACTCACTCTTGATGCATGTCATGATGCCTCTGTCACATGTCTTACCTCCATCCGCTACCTTCTTAAAGGTGCTGCTCCGGCCGCTAACACATAATACATTACCGCTAAATTCAAACCCCCAAACGAAAAAAATGAACAAAATACCAGTTTTTGTGGTCATATCATTTTATTTTGTTCTATTTATCCACCACACCTTAAAGGCCGGTCTGTGAAAATATTGTCCGACATTAAACCGGTCCGTGGCGCAAAAAAAGGTTGGGGAGCACTGCAGTAGAACATTTCTTTTATATGTAATATGACCTCTGGGAGTGTTTGCAAACACAACCAAAGCAGACCTCACTGTACTTAGAGATTACTGTGTTTCATATCTAACTATTTCTTATGCTGCTATTATGATGAATTATATACTTCTGTGCTTGCATGTTGTCTTGTGCCTCATGTTTTCTCTTTTTTTTCAAAGCAATGCAAGAAATGTGACCTTTTGCAAGCTCTGATAATGTATTTCTCCAATGAAGTGCGTCCTATTGTATGGTTCCTTCATCTCACAAAACCAAGCAAAATCAAAAGAAAGAAAATGATCATCAATAATATGCCAACTCTTGAGGATACATACAACAGCTAAACCAGGAAAACTCGCAGGCGAGATTGTAGCTTTTGCACTGCACAGTGCATCCTTCAACACATTCTTTACTTCCAGCAGAAGACTTGGAGCCAAAACAACCAGACGCACAAACAGCTTTTCTCCTTAGAGCTGTAAATGCCATTAGACACAGTGAACACTTGGGACTTTAGCCTTTCTTTTATTATAATACAGACGTCTGCTGAGTGCAAATTATACACTAATGTATAAATAAAACAATATTATGTAAGTTATTAGTTTATTAATAATAGTTATTAGTGTACCAGGCCAGTGAGTTTCCTCCAGGTTTCCTCCTGCCTTGCAAAAGACATACCATTATTTTGATTGGTGTGTGTGTGTGTGTGTGTGTGTGTGTGTGTGTGTGTGTGTGTGTGTGTGTGTGTGTGTGTAAGCTTCCTTTGATGGAATTGAATCTCATCCCATACAGCACTCAGTTTTTATAGAATATTCCCTGGAATCAGCCCTGTATTTGTCACTATCAGCAGAGGGCGATGTTAGTCCTTTTCTACTGCCTCACTCATCTGCCTTTAACTTCCCTCACACCCGAACAGGAAGTGTGTTAGCCAGATATGATGTTATGTTTACATGGATAGTTGACTGAGTTTCTATTTCTAAACCAGGAACAAAAAGTTAAACACAGACTGTTATACTTATTAAACAGGCTGAATCATAGCATTAACCGTTCTTTGCTAGTTTGAATCCCATGGCATGATGTAATCAGTATTCCTGGTTGGGAATTGGGCATTGAATCGTAGAATGCCAGCTATGACCTGTCTGCAATTAAACAAACCATTTTGTTAAACCATAAATTACAGTTGTGACATACATATGATGTGTGCTCGTGTGTGTGTGTGTGTGTGTGTGTGTGTGGTGTGTCAATTTTACTATATATATATATATATATATATATATATATATATATATATATATATATATATATATATATATATATATTAAAAATATAAATAATGAACTATATATATATATATATATATATATATATATATATATATATATATATATATATATATATATATATACACACACACTTACACTATAAGCTACAGTTTGAAATTGCTGAATGTGTTTAAATATTTACACCAGTAACATTAAGAATGTGTGTGTTAAAAGCAGTAAGAATAAATGCAACGGGACCCTTGAAGAAATGTGGAGTCTCATGCTATCGCCAATGGAAAAAATGTAGCACTGGTTTAAGGCTGCTGTTACAAATCTTAAAGGAACAATTTGTCATTATTAGAGCCCCCTGCTCTCTGTGAAATAAACGCATTTGAAAATATTAACAAGCTTTACTCTTAGCTCCCCTTAACATCTCCAAAATGGGCCTTTTTATTCTCTGTGAGTTAAGCAAAGAAACTGTGTTCTAACTGGGAATAGATACATACAGTATATATTTCTAGACTATAAAAATGTCCGAAAAAATCCCTGAAATAAAAAGACAGCTGAGTTTCCCTAAAGAATCAGAACACAAAGCTCACTGTTAAAAGACAAAGATAGCATCACACTGATGAGCTCACACTTCCGTCTCCATTAAGATCACTTTGACTTTGTAATGTTTTAGGGGGAACCTGGGTCCAGATCTGTTAAAATGCAATAATGGATATCACAGTTTAAAGAATACATTTGAACCTATATAAATATTATATGTCTTCAAATTTTCCCCATTTTCTCCTTAATTTGAACACCTGTCTGTTCTCACCACTAGCCAACACTCCCCATAATACTACAGCTACCAGCACTGAAGGCTAACATGTGATCCTTAGAGACACGTGAAGCAGCATAATACATCTTTTCAAACTTCTGCTTATGCTGCATCATAGGGCTGTTTAATACACTCAGAGGTTAAAGCTGCCCTCTTATTCATACATGAGACCACAGATGCTTGTAAATGGCTTGTGTCACTGTGACTGACATGGGAGAAAGTGTTTCCTTATATAAAGAGCAAGGCTAATTTTGGTTCTTGGTACCCAGCTGTGGATGAATATGGTGTAGACACACTATTAAACATTACAAACTGCACCTTTATGACATATTTCTTTGAAACTAAGCCAAACATTCATTATTATAATCGAGTCTAAAATAGGGCTTTTTTTAACACTTAAAAATCAAGAACCCTGGGCCATGAACCCAGTCTGACATTTCACAAAGTTTATTCTTAAACCCTGGCTTAACATTCTTATTTGCAGTGTTGACAAACATGCTTAAATACAGTGTGTATTATCTTCTATAAAAATACAATAAAAAGAACTCCTCTTTACTCCAACTAACAATTTCCCTTTCACCATCTGACCTACTGTATTTTATTAGTTTCATCAAATTTTTAATTTATTAAACCAATTTGACCATGTGAATTTTCACTCAAACACTGCTGCCACTGTTTATACAACAGCAGTGTTTCTGTTACTGTGTATTCTGTTACAAAAACGCTTTGTAAGAGTCATCCACTGTTCACTTTCTGATTGGCTACAGTAAAATTGTACACGCTTGGCATCTCAATGCGAGGATAACATGCAAAAACAGTGCTAACCCAGCTTCAAAACAGGGTTTTATAACCCCTGGATAAAAAGTGGTTGTGCTAACCCTGATTTAGTAAAAAATGTTCAATGGATAAGGCTCTGGAGTACTGATCATAAGGTCGGGGGTTTAAGCCCCAGCACTGCCAAGCAGCCATTGTTGGGCCTGTGAGCAAGGCACTTATCTGCTCCAGGAGGGCTGTACCATGGCTTACTCTGTGCCCTGACAAGCTGGGATATGCAAAAACCACAGGAAGTGGTAGCTCACTGGTAAAGGCTCTGGGTTACTGCTCAGAAGGTTGGGAGTTCAAGCTGCCACTCTTGCACCCTTGAGCAAGGCCCTTAGCCCTATCATTATCATGGGGATATGCAAACAAATAATTTTACTGTGCTGTAATGTACATGTGACAAGTATAAAACACCTTCACCTCTTATCTTTTTATAGGTGGGGTATAGAACACTGACAACTCAGGGTTGAGTGCAGTGTGAAAAGCCCTAAAGTAAAACCAAGGTAAATATACACTCAAAGGTGCAACCCTGGTCCTTATGACCTTCCATAAATGCTATAGAAAGGTGCCTGTGTGTCCTCTAAATAAGATAAAGCACAGTTACCCTTGAGGTTACCACATCAGGGACATGGATTTGTACACAAATATTTCAATTTCCTCTGAGAGCACATTGTATACAGAGAAACAAGTCTTAGACCAGTGACTTTAACCCAAGGCTATGAGTATTTAGGTGAGACTTCAGAAACATGTGGGTGATGTTGATAGCAACAGAAACAAGCTATTCCTCTCACATGCTGCCCAATGGCTCTTTCCACCGCAAACATTCAGCAATCACATGATAAGGACAGAGCTTTTAGCAGTGTCTTCTGACACACATAAAAATTACACAAACAACTAGCAGGCGTCTGATCTTCATTATGGTCACTGAGAGGTCTATTTCAGGTTTCAATAAGAACAGGGTTTTATTGGTTAAATGACTGGTAATGATTAGTATTATGCAAAAAAGGGTAATGAGCTGAATGAAAAAAGAAAAATCTATTTTAGATCGGCTTTAATCAACTGTTTTTTCCAGAAACATCACCAATTAATAACACTACTTCTTAGGACCAAAAATAAATAGCGTGACATAATTGGTCTCTTTTGATCTCAAAGCCTAAAACCACCAGTCAGCTACTTATTGTACAGGCTCTTTAGATAGATGTGGTTTTGTAGGTGTTGTGGGATGTAGGTGCTCATCCTTTTAGAAGAAAGAACGAGGTCTTTTCAGTTCTATAGTTTACAGCTGTTTGGTCTTTTTTTTTATTAATAAGTATGGTATGTAGCAGTGATTGGAATGGTGCACCTGATTACATAGTATCCTGATGTGTATTTGGCTACAAATGCAGCACAGACTCCACGAGTGAAGGCCATCGGTGAGAGAAACACAAAATAGCTTTCAGTGCAAAAAAATAAAAAATTAAGCTGGTTTACACACACAAACATTGTATTCTCACCATGGTAGATATTGAGCTTTTCTGTAAGTCTTTTGTTCACTCAGAGCGCAGCCATATTCATGCTTGACTGGAGACAGCACTACCAGCAGCTCTTCTTCAGAAAGAGAGAGAGAGAGAGAGAGAGAGAGAGAGAGAGAGAGAGAGAGAGAGAGAGAGAGAGAGAGAGAAAGAGAAAGCTACATAGACAGACAGAAGGAGACAGATACCAATGTCTTTGCTAATATTTCCACTAAGGAAGTGTTGGAGCAGTTAGATGCTTCCTTTGCCTCTAATAACACCACAGATTGATCTGTTCTCTCTGGGACTACCACACAATTAGGTAAACAAAACTCCATTCACAATACCAGCTGCTCTCGCACTCATTCTCTGATTGTTTAGCTCTCGGGTGTGATAATAAGTACACCCTATTTCATGCCAATGCAGCAGGCACTTCAATACATTTATTATTAAGGTGTTTTCAAAAGGACCGCTCAGAATGTCTGATGTAATTTCTTGTTTTTTCTTCTCTGCCTTATGTTTTTTTCACAGCATTCCTGTTTCTTAGATTTACCATCAAAAGAGGGTTTTTTGGATCACAGCCTGAATACTTTTTACCTCCCGGGCGGTTGCCAGGGCATCTAAACAGAATCGTCTTGTGTAGTTGTGCATTTTGCATAAAGGGATCCTCATGGATGTTAAATGTGAAAGCTGGACACAACAACCCATGTCTCAGATTCGAGCTGGACAGGATGGTACGTCTGACATAGCATGGAGGAGATCTGGAGATGAACTTTCATGGAAAAGACCTCCTCGGGCAGCTCGTCCACACAGCTGTATAGAAGGCAGATTGAAGGATGAGTTTATTCAAACATTGAACAATTTACAGATTTGTCCCCTTCAACAGCAGATGCCTCCTTCCCCCCAGGAGAACGACATCCCTGAGAGTGTAAGCCTTAGTTTGGTGGCAAGCTCTCAGAGCAGTCTGGAGTCTCTGTGTTCTCAACTGGAGAGCAGAGAAAGAGTTCAAATTAAGACAGCACCGAGCACTCAGAGGGCCAAGGTATGCTGTCTTGCTCCAGTTCGGATTGGATGGCTGCCTTTACAAAGACATGTGGTGAAGAAAGATGGGCAGAATGATGTAGCTCAACAGGATGGCACCAGCTGCAAGGTATGAGCTAAAATAAAAACTAAGGTTTAATGCTGCTGCAAAAGATTTTAAATGTGTGTGCTTTTCTAAATAGTTGCTTTTTCCATTAAATATAGGTTATTTAAAGAAATCTATATGTGGTTATACACATTATAGGGTCAAAAGCCTGTGGACACCAAACCTACAATATATGTGGTTCTTCCTCAGACTTTTCAGCACACAATTGAAAATAATGTTTTTTCCCTTATACTGTAACATTACAATTTCCCTTCAATAGCACTTAAAGGGCCAAACCCGTTCTAACATGACAATGTTGCTGTGCACAAACTGAGCTCCATGAGGATATCAGTTACTTAGTTTAATGCAGAAGAACTCAAGAACTTTACCTTTCCTTTAAATCAGGGAATACTTTAGGGAGAATCTGAATCTCTGACTTCTTCTCAAACCTCCTGATACCAGTGCCTGATGTCACTTATGCACTTGTTGCTGAATATGCAAATCCAAAATCTAATGGGAAGTCTTTCCAGAAAAGTGGAAGTCATTATAACAGCTAAATGGAACAAAGTATGTTCAAGGGATGTTCAGCAAACACACATTGGTGTGATGGTCACGTGAAATTAAATATTCTTTTATTCCGAAGACTATAACTTTGGTCTTTAAAATCAAAAAGCAAACAAAAATTTAAATCTATAGTGTTTGTTTATACGACTAGATGGGTTACAGTTATTTTTACAACACAGTTTTTATCTTTAGTCCAAGTGCCTTCTAAAGATTTTTTCAATGTAAATAATTGTAAACATGCATTGTAGTGTTTGCAGTAGATATTGGAGCTGCATCTTGTCCCTCCTACTGTTCTACTGTCTGTCAATACCTGCTCCTTCTCTCTCCCATTTTTTTAAATTCTTTTATCTTTGCCACATCTTCACAATAAAACAGCATCAACCAGTAAAAAATTATATTTTAAAAATCACTAACACTCCACTCAGCCTGTAGAGTTCTGTCAATCAGACCCAATGGCGAGGGAAGTGTAAATGGATAGAGATTTCAAAAAATAAAAAAGAATAAAAGCTTGAGAAAGCATATATAAAAATACAGAGGTATAGAGGTGATCTCTATAGGTAAAAAAAAAACCCTAAATGTATGGTGAACTTTAAAGCACAGCTATTTAACTATGTTAAAGTGTTAGAGCATGCAGACGATTCAACACTGAAATTGTTGTGTTTTAGGTGTGTTTCAGTTCTGTATTAATTTCTTTTCAGAAATATTATGGTTAGGGCCGCTGTGGCGCGTCTGTCCTGTAAAAACTGTTTGAACGACAGGAATACGCTGCTCTATTACAGGGCATCATACACACATAGTCAAGACAAAACCCCCAGGAAATTATTAGCATAAAATGTATTGATAAATAAGCTTTATTCTGTCAGATATTGATTCTGACTTGCTAAGTACAATACACATAATGCATACAATACATATACACCCATGGCACCCATGGCAAGATTCCTATTGCCATCCCTTCTCACACGACATAGTTCCACCCCCACAACATAGAAATCTGTAAGTTTACTTAAAACTTTTACTATGTATCTTCTAGCTAGTTTGTTTTTAATGCTAATTCCACCTTTGCATAAAATCCAGAAGGTCCTAAACCCACTTTAACATTGTTTTTAATTCACATATTTAATATGTAAATTAAACAGTTGAATACATTCAGGTCTGGACTGTTCATCTGAATTATTTTAAAGAACAAGGTACAGGATTAAAAAAAAAAAGTCTTATTGTGACAGTCTATAGGACACGACTATAAGAGCTAAACATTGTGTATACGAATTCAGATGGTTTATACAGCAATGTGGTTCAGGGTAGTTCATAGACGCTTCATATATTCTAAACGAGGCTTCAGTGTGACTCAGAAGAATGAGTAGTCTCAGAGGGATTTATTTTCTACTGGACGCGCATGAGCAAAGCATTGCAAAATCTGCTCAGGTTGTGTACAGGAAACAGAATTGAGTAGTTTGCCTCTCTACACTCTTCTAGTTCTCACGGGAGTATCGAGGTTGCACTGTACAAATAAAAATTAATTAATCATTCATACCTTCCATAAAAAGGTAAAACATATTTAATAATCATAGCAAATTTGTCAGAATTGAAGTATTTAAGCGTGCACTGTATATTAAACTTCAGCAGAGAAACAGATCATTTAAATGGGCGAGGGTGGCGAAAAGGCAGGGGGCGCTCACCGACACCTCCCCCCGCCTGGTTGCGCCCTAGGCGACCGCCTAGTTTTCCAATACAGTCAACCTCTGATAATTCACGGTTCGGAACTGCCGGTTTGGAAAATTTGCAGATTCTCATTTGCAACCTTACTAACAGCAAATTGTGGATTATCCTAAAATTTGCAGGAATCCGCAGCGGGAACGAATGTTCGAGACCGTTAGGAATTACATTTGAAACTATTTGTTTGTCAAATACTGTACACTATTACATTTATAAAGTGACAATGTCTAGATGAATTCACTAAGGTGCTGTACACTTACATGCTGTAATCTTTCACATCTGGGAGTTTACACATTGAGGAAAAAATTCTGTGCACCAAACAGCATAATGCATATTGAGTAGTATATAAAAATATCACTAACACCAGTTTTGTAGTGCAATACAGTCATTGGTAGAACAGCACAAAATCTAATACTGTAGTATGCAATTTGAGACCTGAATTAGTTCTTGTATGCATTATTGTGACTTTCACAGAGTATAGCTTAGCCAATTAGCTCACTCCACTCGAGCAGAGTGCATGTAGGTGTTTTACTTTACCCTGAATTCATACTGGATGCATCACGTACATGCATGAAGGCACATCAGCAAGAACAAGTCCTAAACAATCTAATTATCACACTGACTAATTACATTTGTTGCTAATTTGCTAAATTCTAACTCACATTTGCTATAAAGAAAAATCTGCACCATATTTTACCATAGTGGGTGTGTGGCTACGTGTGAAGCCTTTTAAAAACCGAAATCATGCACCAAAAAAGGTGACACAAATCAGTGGAAATGTAAAAAAAAAGCTGGTGTATATTCCTGTTTGTAGCCCCATGTTGGTAAAAAATATGTGCACAGAGAGCTGCTTGTAAAAATGGAAAAGAGTGTAAACTTGCCTTAAGGCTTTGCGTACCCCTGGGCAAACAGATGCCCTGATTTCATGTCGGTCACTTTTGGCTGCTGTCTTTAAAATTGTTTTAAATAAAACATACTCAAACATGTACATCAATTTAGATTTAATGCTAATGTGAATAATGTACTGCACAGAGCTAGATACACAGTGTCATGTAATATGAAGGAAGTGGATACAAGTGCAAAAATACTCACATGTACAAAACAAACACAATGAAACTAAACACACACACAAAAAAACCAAAAGGCAAAACCAGAAGCTTGGAACACAGCTGCAAATACAAGCATAAATAAAAACCATGGAGAGACAAACAAGAGACAAGAGATGCTGCAAACTGAGTCTTTGAGAAATGTTAATTAATAGACAATGGGATTCAGGTGTGCAAACATGTGACCTATGAGGGGCAGTAGCTGATCAGAAATGTATTTTGTGACCATAGTCCTGAAAAAGAGGGCTCTGTGGGCCAGAGCCATGTCCACAAAGTGAAGTTCTCAGCTAAGCACCATGGAAAAGCAATGTCCTTAGTTGAGCAAGATGATGGAGTGACATCTTCAGCTGAGCAAGATGATGGAGTGACATCTTCAGCTAAACAAGATGGCGGAGTGACATCTTCAGCTGAGCTAGATGGCGGAGTGATATCTTCAGCAAAACAAGACTCCATGTTGTTGTGAAGGTTTAGAACATCCTCACGTGGAAAGCTCAGGTACATCCTCATCAGAGGCAATGCAACATTCTTAGTCAGACTGAAAGGCTGTCTCCTCAAAGCAGGGAGAAAGGTGTTTCATCCTTGGCTGGACAGAAAGGCTGGCAGGTGGTCTTCTCACAGTAGGGTGGTGTCCTCAGCTGGACAGGAATGCTGAGCGATGTTCTCCTTAGAGCAGGGTGACACAGCAAATTCCAAAATAGGGAGGCGGGTGGGGTTTTATGCTTGTTTTATTTAGAACCTGGGTACCTTCTCCATGCCTCTTCTCGAGTGACACTTGATATCAGGACTCGCCAGGAGTTAGTTTAGGAGTCCATCCATCTATCTGGTTATGCTGCCTCCGGCTCTCTTTTTGTGGTTCCTCTTGCAAAAAATTTTAGTAAAGTGCACATGTGCAAAACAAACACAAAATAAACAAATAAATAAAGAGCAAAACCTGAAATTTGGAACAATTCCAAACATGCGACATGGTCGAATAAGGTGCAGTTGCCTATGGGAAATGTATTTCATTACCATAGTCCTGAAACACCGCAACAACAATTAAAAGGAAATGTTTTTTTATCAGCTTTTACATAAAATATCAATTCACTGTTTAGCTGGTTTTAGTCAAACCCAGTTACATGTTCTTCCTTGATGTGACACTTTTAGTCCAAGAGAACACAATGACAGCATAGCAATTGCACTCTGATGGGAACAAAAACAACCAAATCAATTTAGCTCTGATTCAAACCTGACAAACTGACTAACGGCTGTGTGCCTTAGCAATCAATAAGTGTGTTATCCTTCAACCATTTTGAACAATTAAAAAAAAAAAAAAAAAAAAAAAAAAAAAATATATATATATATATATATATATATATATATATATATATATATATATATATATATATATTGAGGACAGTCTATTATTGCAGCACAAACCTCAATGTTGTATTCTAGGGGTCTCCTGGAAACTTGTCAGCAGATTATGATCACAGTGAGAAAAAAAGAAAAAAATGATGTAAAGGTTTTAAGGTTTTTCCAGCTATTACTTAATTTCTATGCAGCGGTCCCCTGGTGGTCTAGTGGTTAAGATGCAGCGCTCTCACCGCTGCGACCCGGGTTCGATCCCCGGTCAGGGAACCATCCCCAGCCACTCTCAGTGCCGGTCCCAAGCCCGGATAAATTGGGGAGGGTTGCGTTAGGAAGGGCATCCAGCGTAAAACATGTGCCAAATCAAACGTGCGGAGGATCCGCTGTGGCGACCCCTAACGGGAGAAGCCGAAAGAAAGTCATTGTCACTTAATTGCTATGCAGAGAGAGGAACTACTGTATGTGGACGTTTATGAAATCATGAAATTTGTGTGTCAACTATCTAGGAGCATATATTAATGAAAAATGTACTTGCTGTCACATATAGTTTGATGTTTGATGCATTTTACTTAAAATCCCTACAAAATATAGACTTACAAACACGAATGTCTAGGCAAAGTCAAAACAGTGCATCAAGGTGATATGCGGTTTGTAACATGATCTATGGAGCATCTTGTTTTTCACACAATGTTGTACATGTTTGCATTTACTGGATACACAATTTGCTGCGATAAACAAATGCCAAAAATGCTATTTTATGTATACAGTACTGTACTGTATTAACATTTTACTTAATTTTATAATTAATAATTATATTTTTATTAATAAATTTCATTGTTTCACCATAAAACTCCATAAAAACTATTTCCTATAGGTTTTTAGGTCTATCGTGCTATCCCCGAGAGACTGGGGATATCAGCGAAACAAATTAGTTATGTGCCAAATGCAAATCCGCAAAATACCAGGGGCGCGAGATTCGAACCGCGGTAAAGCTGGGGATTACTGTATTTACCTTAAGTGATATTCAGAAAAATTCTCAGTTCAAGTCAAGGCTGGAAACATTTTTATTTTGTCAAGCCTTTTATCAGTACGTTTTTCTTAGGTAAAGGATCTGATCAGAACTGGTGGGATCATGGATATAGAGTGTTCGGTGAATAAAAATGAATTGAATTTACTGAGCTTGAAGACCGTCTCTAGGTTACATACGTAAACTTAGTTCCCTGAGGGAACGAGACGCTGCATCTAAACTCTTAGGGAACGCTTGCACGTTGCTCATGCTTTTGGCCAACAGCAAAGTGTCGAAATAATCAACCCTGCAGCAAACTGTTCCTGCAGGAACTCCAGCACTGAACCAACCGGGCAGTTGACTGGGTCCAATTGGTGGTGCACGCACCACGCAGAGAACAAGCACCTTTTAGCGGCATACGACCTCTGGATTGGAGGATGGTCTCCTCTACCTCAGTAGAGAAACCAGCTGTTAAGAACTGTGCCTTGAAACTTGACTTGACTTGACTTAATATCGTCAGCCCCAGAGCTGAATCCCTCCTCCATCTCCCACAGCAGGTCAGCCTGGTATGCCTGAAACATACCCCACGATGTTTGCATACAGCAAGGTTTGGGAAGTAAAAAGGCGTGCCACATACAGGCTATCCCAGGACCCCTACACCTCAGTGTGCAGATCCGGGAAAAAAAGCAGACTTTGTTGTAGAGGCTGTAATGCAGTGTGCAGGAAAAAGTCCGTGGGCTTGCAAGCTTCCATAATCTTTTCCTCTTCGGAGGAAGAAATGTGGAGCGCTGCGCTGCTCACGCCGGGGGAAGAAACCGCCGAACGGCATGCTTCCCCAGTGAGTGAGTGCTAGACACTCAATTTCTCAGCTGTATAACTGTGATCATTTTAGTTGCTCTGGATAAGGGAGTCTGCCAAATGCTGTAGATTTCTTGTTTGGACTGTCACATTGTGTTCAAATTATTATTCGAAGAGCAGGTATTACTGTATATTTCCAGACAGCATTTAACAATTTTATTCATTTATACTTAATGAACAAAACACCTGATTGTTCAAATACACAAAGATTATATTCCATTTTAATATAATGCATTATACAAAATAATTTAAATATGGCATGTAGCTTTAGTTTGAAACTTTCTGGTACATATAAACAAGTTGCAGCTGTGAAAAGTGACATAAGTCATAAAACAATTCCCTGTAAATCCTACACTTTTTGTGTATGCCATTAAGCATATACTATCTGTATTTGTGCATACGAAAGAAAAACCATTAAAAAGACAAATAATATTGACATTTGACAATGAATTAATGTAAGAAAAGAGCAACAGTTGAACAGAGACTTAATAATGAGGAAAAAACAGCCCAAACACTTGTGAACTATGAATGATGGAGTGATATGGGTGTTTTCTTGCAGGTGAAGCTGAAGCCACCTATTACCCCTGTATTGAGCTGCAGTTCTGTCAAAATGTATGGATCAGAGCCTGGAGGTAGGTAATGCTAAAAAAAGAAATTTGTTTTGACTTTTCTGAATATTACATGATTTTCACTGATACAGTATATACCCTGAAACACTCCATCTTGTCCTGTATGTGCATTCCATCATAGTTACAAACACGCAACTCCTCAGTCTTCTGCACATCTATTTTTCACGTTCGAAGCACATCAGCCCACTAACAGTGAGACAGATAAATTCACAGATTAAATATGCTCAGAGCGCAGGCTTGTGTTTGACTCTGAATAAGCTGTTATGCGGAATAAAACTCAGGTAGCTTGTGTGACAGCACCAGCCTTGTTTGTTGTTTTCTTCTCATGTATATTCTGTGCACTTTTTTCATAATATTATAATGAGGAATTCATTTCAGGCTGCACATGACGATTTGGGGCACGTTGTGTGTTTCTGTCAATCATGATCTGAGCTTATGGCTTTCTAGACTAGTGGAAATTATCCAGTGATTGAGTTTGAAGGGTAAACAGGCGAGAAACCTGCATTTTACATTCATAACATGCTTTGATTTCTATCAGGCTAGTAATTGTAGCATGTGACGTGTTGATCGTTGTGGAAACAAGGAAGGATCGCTCTCTCTTCCTGATTTATTTTTGGTTAGAAAGTGACCAGTTTTCCATGGATATTTGATAGATTTTTGCCTACATTTCGGAAGAAAATGGTGAAGAATGCAGCTGTGATATTAAACTGTCGAGTATTCAAGGTTAAAATGAAGATTGTTAATGCATCAAGGCCTTTGTCTTTTTTTCCGGTTTTTCTTGGCCCATATGGTAGCATACTCTGTGACAGGCAAATTTGTGTGTCTGTTTATTTACCCAGCTCTCCCAGCATGTACAACATCATTAATTCGGGATGAGTGTCAAACAGCTTTTATAGCATGATCTGTCACACTCTCATAGTCATTCCCTGATTTTTTTAATCCTGAGGAGAATGAAAGAAGACCGGGATGAAGGACTTGTGTCTTTAAGGCGTTTGACTGTCAGGTGTTCATTAATGGGATCCAGTGTTTCTGTTAAGGAACAACTACAAGCTTTAGTTCACTGGACGCCTTAAGTGTCAATCAATGGCAGGGTCACCATGGTGACTGCGATGTGGTGCAATCCATCATTACGTGGTGACATGGCACCTGTCCGGTGAAAAGTGCTCCCTCTTTCCTCATCTCTCAGTCTGTCTCGCCCTCTCTGTCCTACTTTTTTGTCTTGCACACATTTAGACACACACACACACACACACACACACACACACACACACACACACACACACACACACACACACACACAAACACTTCTTGTTCCACCAGCTGAATATAATGACACAATGCTGGTTTGGTCAACATAAGCAGCACTTTGTTGATTATATAAACACACCACACACACACACACACACACACACACACACACACACACACACACACACACACACACACACACACACACACACACAGTATGAGAAGGAAGCTACATTTACTTCACACACTAAGAAAATGTAACTCATTTCACCTACACTTCTGTGACTAAAAGGATTCTTCTCTTTCTCACACACAGATGCTACCGCTAGACTTGGGGTAAAGGGAATGTCAGGCTCCATCCCTGTACAGGTAAATTCTATTCATCATACATCACACTTCATACATCATCATAACCACTGAAAATTCACACTTCACTGCAGGCCTTTGTGTTTTCTCTGCTTCATCGAGCTCAGAACCACAAAACCCTTCACACTTTGATATAAACATAAAATATCTTTAATAATGTATTTGCGTTTCATGTTTAACAGGGTAATGTGGAACTTTCCTCATCCTGATCCTTCTTTCATAATGTATTCTGTTATATTTTAATATGAAAAATTCTGACAGCCAGTGACTCAGCTGCTCTGACAGGCAGGGGAAGTTCAATTCACCACCTGGATGCATTCCGTATGAGGTGTATTCTTTCATTAAATCTTATTCTTTTTTAAATAACTTCTTTTTTCCTACGAGAAATGTAATTGTAAAAAAACGGAACGGAGATTCTAACGTTTTCTCATCATACAGCTTCAACCCTGTTTAGTCTATTTCTGAAAATATTAGGCAGTTTAATAAAAAATAATAATAAAATGCATTCGAAAGCTAAAGAATCAATATGGTTATTTGGCCCCCTGCAAACAAAAATAGCTAGAAAATAAAAAGTTTAATAGTATACCCACAGTCTGACAAACCAAACAAACAAACAAAAAAATCGCTTCTTAGGTTCATGTATAAAATATGTGTGTTGGCCTGGGGAAAATCCGCCAGATATTTCTGCTACTGTATTCTAAAAAACAACCACTGAAGATGAAAAATTGATCTGTTGTAAGTTAAGGCGAAATAGGTAACAAGTAGGATCAGATTTTTAGCCTTTGTGTGATATTGGATTGTTTTGTGAAACCAGGGCGTTTCTGTGATTCTGTTCCTGTCAGCCATTTTGTCCGCTGTCATGTATGTGGTGTCATTTTACATGCATCTTTTTTGTTGTTGTTTTGTGTATTTGTGTGTGTGTCACTCATGATAAAGCTGTCATGCATAAAAAGAGAGGAGAAAAGCACTAAGGTTTAGGGATGGACGAGAGGAATGTGCAGAACAGGAGAGTATTGAGGTGGCATGACCAATCAAGCCTGGAGAATAGACCAAGAGAGAGGATTAAAGTGAGAAGATGAGTGGAAAAGACAGGGAAGAAGAGGCAAGATCATGACATGACTGGGTAAAAGGATGAGAGCAGTTGGATGGGGACCAGAGCTGGATTTTTTAGTAGAATTCTAGAGATGATGGGCAGTTTTAGCAGATTTGTAATTTCTTTTAAAACAACCTCGATTGGGATATTTCTGCTTTTCGTGACCAAAAATATTTTTAAGAATAGAGCTGTTATTTGAACAATGATACCACAAAACTATAGTTTATGAGAAATTAGTTTATTCATTTCTATACCCATAACTGTGGTTTTTTTGCTGGTCTTATGGCATTTACATATATTTACCTCATTGATAGTGTATGTTGAATAGAATGTTTTTTACGAAATATATAAATATACACAGGTACTACTGCAAAAAGTTACCTAGAACATTAAAATTAGTAAAATAAGCTCTCCATGTTTTCATAGATGTGCTCAATTTGTTCAATTTGTAGTTATGGGTAAACAAACAGTGATGCAGCATGTATTATTGCTGCTGTGTCGTTGATTCAAACCTGAGCTCGAGATACTGTGAAGTTTTAAGTTGGTTTCCCAGAGATTCTGTTGTTTTCTTGCAGTTCACTGCTGGTTGGTGGACAGGCTGGACTAAGAATTGCCTCTAGGTATGAATGAATGCATAGACATGTGTGTGCATGATGCCCTGGGATGGACAAGTAACTGTTCCAGTGTCACAGGATTGGATAAAGAATTTCCTCATCCCTGACCAGATAAAGTGGTTCCTGAGGATGAATAAATGAAGGAACGGTAGTGACATTGTCATGTAGGCCTGAGCAGGAAATTGTATTGCTTCAGTGTGAGACATGTGGTTAAACCTACATATTATCAGCTTTCATAAAAGTTTCTTTAATGTGTCGGATGTCTGTCTTTTTCAAAAAAAAACTTTACTGTGAGTGTAATAAATGTAGTCTTTTTCTAAATAGTTGAGATTTTTGAAAGAAGAATCACTAAGCCATGACTGTCCTTAAGCTATCATTAGAGTTTTTAAAATAACAGATTTTCTTTCTCATTTCTCTCATACAGGGGACAATTAAACAGTAGATAAAGAATATATTTAAAATACTGAGGTTCAAAAAGGTACAATACGACGATGAATATTTTAACGTGACACTAACCAGGTGAAACTGCTGAAATAAAATTTGGCAGCGCACCAGCAGACGCATAATTTGTTGCAATATGAGTAGGAGGAAACATCTGTGCATGCCTCAACAGTTTATCTTGACTGGACCATTAAATTAGTGCCTACCAGTTCTATATTAGGTATAACAGAACATATTGTATTCATAGACACATGAAAAGAAAGATGCGACAGCAACGTTTGGGGGAAAATAGGTGATGAAATAGTAAAGAATGGAACGAAAAAGGTGTCTTTCTGCTACTAGAAGACCATGTTCTCTAGGGATCTCTGAGCTAACAGAACAGTGTGAGAGATTCTCTCACTTCAACTGTTACAGTGACCGTCTCAGTACAGTGGTTCAGTGAGGATGATTTGGACTTTAAATTCGGCTTAATACACCAGCTTAGAGATTGAAATTTAAATACAGTACATCCCACCAGCTTTTTTGCTTGACATTGATTAGGCAAAGCAGGGTCGTGCTGGGATTCGAAATGGAATCTCTTGTAATACTCAAGCAAATAATAAAGATGAGTTTTGGCTTCAAACTTAATTAAATTATCCTTGAGCTCCCCTGACACTAAGGCAGTTACTATGGCAACAGTAAAAGCTCCCTTCAGTTTGGGAAGTGTTGGAATGGAAGATATTGCGTGAGCTGATACTGTGCCCATAACTGTGTACATGCGAGGACTAGAAATAAACCCTTTGTCATCATAAACCAGAAACTCAAGGTTTTCAGGTGTTAATCTTATTTTTCTTTGCCAGGCTGATGGTAAAAGAAAGGTCATTCCAGCAGAAAGAAATAAGCACACACCGTTTGATCGGGCCACCAGCGTGCAGAACACACCCCCTGACAGATTTCTGTGGAAAACCCCAGAGCACAGGAGAGGGAGCGTTCCCCAGGTATCCCTTCACACAGCACCCCCTGTAGGCGATAGAACATCTCCCAAACACAGCAGCTCTATATCCTCCATTACAATCACCTCCAGAAAGGTCATCCGTTCCTCAAGCATGCCTGATACCAGCATATCCAGCCAGGATAGAGACAGGATGGCCTTAAACAGCCACAACTATGACCCAGATTATTTAAACAGTCTATGCCCGACTGAGGTCACTCCACAGAGGAAAGCCCTTGTGGTCAAAATTACTGAGCAAAGAGAAGAAACCAATAGATTCCTGGAGCCAGGTGCTAAAAATGGCCCTGACTTAAGTTTCTCTCCAAGAAGGACTACTGGAGAAACATGCTTCTCCACTAGAATGAGCTCTGGAGCTGCAGCTTCTGATCTCTCCAGCATGAAGAACCACCCCTTACAAGCTTCTTTAAGTCTGACTAGTAAAGATAACCTTATATTAGAAAGGTCTCAAATAACCCACACAGAATGCCACTCTCAAATCCCTTCTTGCCTAGCCACAGAGGCCCAGAAGCCAGTGGTCCTCCGGAGAAAACCCACCATTATCAAGGTGCAGGAGCAAAGAGACAGCTTAAGCAGAGTGGACAATGGCAATAATAGGAAAGTGGCCTACAGGCACAGCTACAGTGACCTCAAAATCACTGATATGAAACCACAGTTAGACAATAAATGCACACTTTCTGGATCTGAGATGCAAGCTGCAAATAGCCAAACCAACCTATACAGGTCAACAGTGTCCCTCCAGATGACATCCTCCAATCAATGTCACCTGGATAACCCACATGCTGCAAGAGGATCCCAACCCCGGAGGCCTGCTAGTTGTTATGCTAGTCTGTTTAGCCCTGTTGAGGCAAATGCTGGTGAAATTCAAAACACTATTTCTGTGCTACCCCATGAGACAAATATTGGCCCTGTATGCTCCACAGCCAGCACCTCAAACAGGTGTTGGAGCAGTAAAGGAGGAGAAGAAAATCATGACAGGATTTATCTAAGGACAGGTAGCTCTTCATTGGATAAAGCCCAAAGCAAGAGGGAGTCTAATCTTCTGAGGAACCAGCCTTTAACTCTCATCAAAGTCCCAGGTAGGAATCCTTAGAGTGTGTATAGATGAATGCATCCTGATTCATGCATGCTTTATGGACTGTTTGGCTGTGATCATTTGTGACAGTCAAGCTCTCACAGCATCTTTTATTATAGAAAAGTGCAGTTTTGGGCACACACACAAACACACACACACACACACACACACACACACACACACACACACACACACACACACACACACACACACACACACTCAAGTTGTCCAAAGCTCATGTTAGTTTTGATGCATAATGGATCACAGTAAGTCGGGGAATGAGGATGAGAGCGAGAGTTTAATTTGAGCTACAGAACACATAGAGATATGTACATTACTGACTATCTTTTATAGCAGTGCCTTGAAACAGATCATCATCGCACTTGCTATCTTTCACTCGTCCTCTTCACTTTCCCTTTCATGCTCTTATTTTCTCTCCATTTCATTTTCCCACGCACCTTTCATGCATATTATATTGCTAACCTGCTTCTGGCTATATCATGATCACTTCTTGGAAATTTAGCAATATGAAAGCTGTAGGCAGCAAATTTCACAGTAGCCAAGTGAACACACACACACACACACACACACACACAAATGCTGTATACTATATATTCTTATATTGTACAATCCCAAATTGATGCACAGACACTGACACACACATATCTGTATATCAGCATTCTGGACACATACTCCTTTCTTCACAGAAAGCTCAACCCATGAGACCTACGATGCTATAGTAGCCCTGAATGCAGCTGCCATTATAGCCAATATAAAGCTGCATAGTGACCAGAGGAAAAGAACCCAGAGCGATGACAACTCAACTGGAGAAAGAGCCTCAACTTCCATGAGCAAACCTGCAGGTAAACATTCAGCTTACAGGGATGCTTACTGAGGATTCACACTGGGCAGGGTTTACTGTTAAAGGAAATCAATGACTGGATAGTGTGATGAAGCCCAAAAGCAATGTATACTTACTGTTACCACTTACTCTTAAGCTCTCACTTACATTATATAAGGTTTCTCTCACCGCTGCGGACCGGGTTCGATCCCCGGTCAGGGAACCAACCCCAGCCACTCTTAGTGCCGGTCCCAAGCCGGGATAAATGGGGAGGGTTGCGTTAGGAAGAGCATCCAGCGTAAAAACATGTGCCAAATCAAACATGCGGATGATCTGCTGTGGCGCCCCCTAACGGGAGAAGCCGAAAGAAATGTATATATTTACACTTAATGTATACATCTATTTGAATTAAAAGGAAAAAGGGGATTTTTACTTGTCACATATACATTACAGCACAGTGAAATTCTTTATTAGCATATCCCAGTGATGTTAGGAAGTTGGGATGAGAGTGCAAGGTCAACCATGAAACATTGCCTCTGGAGAACAGCGAGTTATGAGACTTGCTCAAGGGCCCAAGAATGGCAGCTTGGTGATACTGAGGCTCAAACCTCTGACCCGCCGATCAGTAACCCAGAACCTTATCCACTGAGCTACACTCCCCAATTAGTGGTTACTATTAAAGTGACAACAAATTTGAATGAGCACATTAATAAACACTTGTACTTGCCAGAACTACTGACTGAGCTGCTGTTATAGAAAATTAATTAACTCGTGTGGACACAATGAAGAAGAAACCTTGAGAGAACCTCAAGACGTTCACTTCATACAATTACTAACAAATTGAGCATACTTCCTCTTCTTCTTCTTTTGGCTGCTCCTATTAAGGGTCACCACAGCGGATCATCGGTCTCCACATTACATCTGCCTCTTTCAAACCAACTCCCGGCATGTCTTCCCTCACCACATCCATTTTTGGCCTTCCTCTTTTCCTCATTCCTGGTTTCTCCATCTTCAGCATTCTCCTTCTAATTAAGTGAATTCAGGAATATTTTACCAGAGTGTAAACAATCTAGTATCCTAATTCAAACCACCCAGACCAGGCAGTTACTAAGAATGGATAAATGAAGGTTTTAAATAGATTTTCTACATTCCCATAACTAAACATCTTTCTTTGTGTCACGTTCTCCATGTCTGACTGCTTGACCATGTTATTTAAGTGTATTTGCTCCTGCTTCTAGAGGGATGCTGATTTTGTTGTACACCCCTTTTCTCAACCAACCACCATTTCTTTTGAAATGATATAAATATCACACTTCTCATCATATCTGTATCTGCTTTCAAATTAAAATGTAAACCGTTAATGTAACTAACCATGTTGTCAAATGACTCCTGGGCAAAGGACGATGGAAAAATCTGTCAGACTCAATCTTCAGGACTGCATAACTAGCACTCTAGATAATATGCACACCCATCTTGTTCAGAATGCAGCACTGAACATATAAATATTCAGAGGAAAAGTCTTATTTATTTGCATGAACATACTTTACACTAATGGATGGTTTTAATTAACCATTCTGATTAAATTCATAGTGTGAAAAGGTACTAGCAGCCTGATCGTATTACAGATTTACAAGTAGGGGATGTTTAAGAGGTCTTTAGCATAATCTTCTGGCTCAGGGGTATGATATGATAGGGAGGCCTGAAATGTGCTGGTTTTAATATGCTCAGGACGGTAAGTATCTCAGGGCTCTGACTCAGGACACACTCACGTGTGTAATGGTAATATTGTGTTAGCTCAGGATCACGGATCAGATGCAGGACATGAGTTGTTTGTAGCCATAAACATGAACCTTCCAAGCAGGACTTATCTAATAAAAAAAATAATAAAAAAAAGCCAAGCCAATATAAGTTTTCTTTCCCTGAGACAATTTTAGAGAGCTAACAATTTAACAGACGATAGGATCAGGAGATATGTTTTTTGAGTTATAAAAAGAGGGAGAATTAACAGAGCTTTATTAGGACTACCTAATACCTAATAAAAACAAAATGCTATGTACACGGGAAGGTGACGTGAATAGCATTGATTTTTTTATTACTATCTGTCAAGGGGTGGGATAATTTTGGCCGCAAGTGAAAGGTCGGTCCTTGAAGTTGATGTGTTGGAAGCAAGGTAAATGGGCATAAGCTTGGAGTTGAGTGACTTTTAATCAGCTGTACAGTATCATAAAGACAAAAATACAGAAAGCTCTAACAACTCTAAGGCAAACCCTAATGTTTTGTTTATTGTTTTCCACAGAAAGCCTTATTTATGTACATGCACATCGTTTTCATTCATGGATGCCTATAATGGACAATTCAAATTATATTAAAGGTGTGAAAGTCCTTTTCTACCCTAATATTCTATGATTTCTGTGAAACCTTTTGTCAAATGAGCCGAAATGAGAGTGCGCAAACTCAATATATGCTCAATCTATGAATCATTGTCAGAAAGCAGGGGTCCATAGACAGACAACAACAAACTAAAATAATCCACAATTGTATGACGGGGAAATGAGATAAAGGTCAAAACAACAACAAAAAAAACACACAGAACTTTTACTGAAGAACAAATCTCTGACCTAACACTACAACCCGATGATATGTGTAGTGAATATGCTGACAGACTTGTCCAGGACTAAACACCGAACAGGTGAATAGATTAGGGGAAGTGGGAGTGGAAAGAAACAGGAAAGAGTAAAGTGACAGGACTGAAACTGGAAGAACCTGATAATGTAAACATGACAGCATTCTTGATGGTTTGAAAGGTTCCATAATTTGCTTAAATATCAGGCAATTTATTACGCCAACCATTATATCTGTGGGATCCTTCCCCATAGCCACCATTTAATGGATTTCCAATATTCCCAGAATGCTTTACTTACGAGGTGTGACGATGACAGGTATTTGATTTATGAAATTTGAAGTATTACTTCAAAACTGTCACTGTATTTTCCTACAGAGAAATTGTTAATGTGTCATCTTTATTCAGGAGCCAGAGCTGATAACGTAAGCGTTGCTGAGAAAAGCATAACAGTTTCCTGTCCTGTTGAAAGTGGGACAGCCACAAATATGAAGCCATGGAATGCTGAGGCTGTTCCACTTGAGACTACTGACGACTTATTATCACAATCTCACACCCTTAGTGTAAGTCAAGCTCTATATGCTGGATACAAGATAATGGATAATGGTGACCTCTTACTTTTCTAGGCATCTATTTTGGCATAATTAATGCTTATTAATAATCACATCATGGCCATTACTTTGAGTGGAAGGTCAGCTGTGTGTGTGTGTGTGTGTGTGTGTGTGTGTGTCTGTGTGTGTGTGTCTGTGTGTGTGTGTGTGTGTGTCATTACAGAAAGCACTGGGGCATCAGAGGTCAGATTTCATCAGGCAATCTCTTAGCTCACACCAGCACAATCTCCAATCCACTCGGGCACAGAAAGGTGAGCAATACACACTGCTACACACACCGCGATACACACATTAGCATCAACACCAATGTATTCTCATGGTCAAACACATACATGCATGCCTTGTATATTGCATCTTAAGTGCCAACACAGCCCACACAGTAACACTAAAATAAGTATGTAATGTAATATCTAACAGCAGATCTTTGTGCTAATACAAAATATTATAGAAAAAGAATAATATAATAATATATAATAAACCGGCGATTGTAGCATGTCACACATTTTTGCTAATATCTCTGAAAATGGCTTTAATTATGAAAGTGAAATATTGGTAACATTTTAAACACATTTGTCATTCTAAAATATTTTAGTTGTAGTGTTATAGATGTGTTTAGATGTGCAGTTTTCAGTTATGAAGTTAGTCTGCAAATACCTGTTGCACAACACTTTTACAGAGGATATGTCTCCCTCTAGTGGACACAAGTGGCAAATACACAGCAACAACTATACTTGTAATAGTGTTTAGTACTGAAATGCTGAAAGAAAGAAAGAAAACAAAAAAAGAAAGAAAACAAAAAAAGAAAGAAAGAAAGAAAGAAAGAAAGAGATGGAATTTACCGCATGAATTTTTACTGAACTATTAATATTATAATATTATAATATCTATAAACAGTGGTGCACTCTCAAAAGAAAGGGTACTAATATGTCGATTCATTGTTCTGTTCCTTAGCTTTGGCTTTAAATGTACACTACATGCACAGTTCTATAAAGGTCTATTTTCCAAAGCCATAGCTTTGATTGCCTGATGACGATATGATACAGCAGCAGCATTGCTTAAATCTAATTCAAATAACTGAGCAAGTGCACTTACTAAGTCGTCATAGTACATACAGAGGGCCCAGTTCAGTAAAGCTTAGATCCAAATCATACCTGCTTTACAAAACCTGCCCAAAATTCACTGTTTTGAGCTCAGAGTCAGAATGGAAGCTTGGTAAGAGACTTGTGTGTGTGTTCTGCAGATAACATTTTCGAATCGGCGGACCAAAATATATTGGGGAAGCAGATGCGACTGCAGTTCAGACAGTGAATTCTAATCGGCGCTGAAGTCACACAGCACATTTCCTCCTCCTTTCTGTATCTCTCATACCCCATTTCAGTCTCACTTACTCCCTCCTCCTGATGCTCCTATATCTCCTCTATCTCTATTCATCATGAGTGAGGTGTTTTGAGTTCCTGACTGCAGGGTTTTACTGCTTATAGTATTTTGTTTGTCTCCATACTGCTGAAGAAACTTAATCTGATATATGAAGTTTGTATTTTGTTTCCAGCTGATCCTGAAAGCAGGAGAGCTTCACAGTAAATAATCACAATTGATTGAGAGCGTTGCACGAACCAGCTTGTCTGCGCTGTCGTTCAGATAAAGCTGTCGGCTCTGCTTCCATATTTGTAATAACATCTGCACACCATCATGACTAATCTCTCCGTCTCTCTTTATGTGTAGAATTAGTGAGTGTGAGAAATGTGTAAGATAGACTAACCAAAACTGGCTTTTTTTATTCGTCCCACAAGATACTCCATGTGGTTTTATACCATAAGCGTAATGGGATTAAATGTTAAATATCGCTCCATAGCCTTTTTCTCAGCAACATTAAAACAACAACAACAACAACAACAATAATGCATTCAATAATAGACCTGAATTGGACGATGCAGCAGAAAGTATTTCGACTTCAAAGAAACACTGATTTGATCATAAACTTGTATTTCTGTCAGTTCTTTCATGTTTTCCTAATGTTTGTGTCAGTTTCCTTCATCACTCGTGCTAGTAGGTGCCATACATCTGTTTGTGTATATGCAGTTGTGTGTGTATAGTGCCCTGTGATGCACTGGTGCCTCATGGTGTATTCCCACCTAGTGTTCCAGTGTTCTGTATGGTCTAAAGACCACCATGTCTCTAAACATGATTAAGCAGTGACTGTAGTTAATGCCTTTTAAAATGTACTGCATGTTTGACTTTAAATAAAGACGAATGTCAATAAGTAATTGCTCTCAAAGCTCTTTTTTTTTTGTTGTAAATTCATCGGAACTCAGTTTAGTCAGTATTTCTCATTTACCCTTTATCTCTATTCATAGAGATAAAGCTTCATCTCTATATCTATATCCAAGTCATTTGTCACCCAAGTTTACGAGCATTAATCTTCCAACCACTTAAGTTACTTCACCATTTACTATAGTTGCTGTATTCAGTCCCTTCAGTTGTTCTTAATTTTGCATAAATATCATCAGAAAGAAACAGACTTTCATTTGTAACATATACAAGTACAGCACAGTGAATTCTTTCTTCACATCCCCAAGATTATTAGGTACCTAGGGTCGGCTATGTTATACCACCACTGGAGCAAAGAGGGTTGAGGGCCTTGCTCAAGGGCCCAAAGGTGCTTGGGCATTCAATCAGTGACCTGAAGCATTAACTGTTGAGCTCCACTTCAGCCTTCATTTATGTTTATGAACATTTTACATAAGCTCAGCTGACAAGTTCAAATTGTTTACATATATTAAAAATAGGGCTGTCAATCGATTAAAATATTTAATCTTGATTAATCGCATGATCGTCATTAGTTAACTTGCGATTAATCGCAACTTAATCGCACATTTGTATCTGTTTTAAATGTACCTTAAATTAATACTTTAAGTTTTTCATAATCTAATCCATATGGGCAAGACAAATATGGAAGCTTTATGCAAATATATGTTTATTATTAGTGAAACCATATTCAACATAGAGCATGAAGAACAAATATTCTTGTAAATGTTTTCAAGTAATTTTGGTCTTTTAAATGATGTAAATCATCAGGACACCAAATGGAACTTTTGCTATGTTTCCAATGAGGTAATACTGGAGAAACTGTACCTCTTCTACCTTTCATACAGATTACATAATCAGAGAATAATTAAGAAAATATAAATTTTATATATATATATATATATATATATATATATATATATATATATATATATATATATATATATATATATATATAAAATGTCTGTGAAGCAAAATATTCACTGAGATTCAGGTTGTTTTATTTATGTCTGTGAAGAGAGATGGCAGATAGCAGAGGGCACGACCTGTCTGTTTTCTTTATTTTACAAAAGCACAGTGTTTTGTTGTTACTATGAGTGTATACAAATAAAAGTAGACCCTTTACAGATTTGAATGATGTATTGCTCTTATCTGTATGATCAAAAAAGACAGAGTAATTTGAGGTCGTTTCGTCACTATTAGGAAAAGAATAGCACAAAACGCGCCGGCAAGTTTGTCGCCCCCCCAGAGGGTGAATTGTGTGCATTAAACCCGGAGGGTTAATTGTGTGCATTATGGCGGATTATGGTGCTGATTTAAAATTTCGCGCATCAGTAAAACCAATGTTTAGTGATTAAAAATTTATTTTTCTGTCGTGAATAAACGTGTTGCGTTGAAGCTTTTAATTTCGCCTCTTTTCTATTTATTAATTAATTAATTAATTAATTAATTAATTAATTTATATTCATAATAAAAATGGTCACTGAAATGCACGCTGCATTAATCGCGCATTAATAGAATTAGTGTCGTTAAAAGGAATTTGTGTTAACGCGTTTTTAATTGCGTTAATTTTGACCGCCATAATTAAAAATAATGAATAGTAAATAAACTTCTAGGCACTAAACTTATAATCTTTTATACAACATTATAAACTTTTTATCTCTGTAAAGCTGCTTTGAGACCATTTCCAATGTTAAAAGTGCTATACGAATAAAAATGAAATAAAAATGAACTATTTTTCAGAGATTTTTTTGGCATTCTCCAGTGTAATCTTCTGTCATCCCTCATTCACTGCTTCTAACGCTTAAAAAATTTAAGATCCAGCAACTTTTTATCCAAAAACATCACATACATTTGTGTACCTCCAACTGTGTGCAACAGTTTGAGAAAGAACCACAAATGCTAGAAAAGTCAAGTGTTTCAATACTTATATTGTGTATTTATGATGTTTATTTAATTGTGTATTGTGTATTTAAGTGTTTTTAATTGTTATTATATTTGTGTATTTAATTTAAATATTGTATATTTAAGTGTTCCAATAGTCTATATTGTGTATTTATGATGCACACACATACAAACACAATCACACCAAGAAATACTATTTTTTTTATGTCTTTTTTTATGAAGCTCATATGCATAAGACTGAATGAAACACAATAACGCAATAATATATATTTAGTTATTGTTAATTTATGGCAAATAATTAAAATCCATCTGTATATATTATTCCTTTTCACATCCAGGTGTAGGAACTGAATTTGAAGCCGTCTTTGAGAAATGGATTAGTCATTTAGAGCATTTTCTTTAAATATTAACCAGCCTGTGATATATTTAGCACTCAGAATGCAAGTGTTGAGAAGATGAAGATGGGTGGTGATGAGGATAGATACAGTGCAGTAATAGCATTGCTATGAAATATGCAGCCATCTTTGTTTTGAATTGTTTGAGAAAGCTGTGTGTTTGGCCTTACTGGTGTTCCATAAACACACTAGTGGGTCATAATCCATATTAATGTGAAATAATGGGAGAAAGGCCCTTTGTCCTACAAGCTTGATTACTTGCTGTATAGAGCAGCTCACTGGTGTTCCAGCACAAACACCACAGAGTAGGAAAACCAAGAAAAAGAAGCAGCACAATAGAGGTTTCCTAAAATCTTTGGCATTTTGATTTCAGTGACCCCGTGCTTGTGTGTGTGTGTGTGTGTGTGTGTGTGTGTGTGTGTGTGTGTGTGTGTGTGTGTGTGTGTGTGTGTGTGTGTGTGTGTGTGGTGTGTGTGTGTGTGTCTTCACTTGGCTACTGTGAAATTTGCTGCCTACAGCTTTCATATTGCAAAATTTCCAAGAAGTGATCATGATATAGCCAGAAGCAGGTTAGCAATATAATATGCATGAAAAGAATAACTATTAAGATGTGAAGTAAGTGGAGATGTTTTGTAGATAGCTCTTCCATATAGTTGAATTTGTTTACCAATTGTTTAATATATATTTGTCGAAAATATTCCTGAAATATTCCTAAAATGTCCTGATGCACAACATTAAACATTTATACAATAACAATAAACTATTTATCAAATTTATTTGCTTTACTCTGTAATTAATATTGTTTTTCTTTTACTGATATTTCACCTGTGAGTTAACTGGTTTTAGTTGGAGACTTATGAGCAACTGTGGCGACCCCTAATGGGAGGAGAAGAAAGAACAATAATAAGTAGAAATAGAAGAAAAGAAAAGAAGAAGAAGAAGAAGAAGAAGAAGAAGAAGAAGAAGAGAAGAAGAAGAAGAAGAAGAAAAAGAAGAAGAAGAAGAAGAAGAAATAGAGGAAAAGAAAAATAGGAAGAAATAAAAGAATAAGAAGAAATAGAGGAAAAGAAGAATACGAGGTAGAAAAGAAAAATAAGAAGAATAAGAAGAAAAGGAAGAAAAGAAGAATATGAAGAAAAAGAAAAGAAGAATAAGAAGAAGAATAAAAAATAAGAAGAATAAGAAGGATTGAAGAATAAGAAGAAAAGAAGAAGAAGAAGAAGAAGAAGGAGGAAAAAGAGAAGAGAAGAAGAATAAGAAGAAGGAAAATAAGACAAATAAGAAGGATAAAAAATAAGAAGAATAAGAAGGATTGAAGAATAAGAAGAAAAGAAGAAGAAGAAGAAGAAGAAGAAGAAGAAGAAGAAGAAGAAGAAGGAGGAGGAAAAAGAGAAGAGAAGAATAATAAGAAGAAGGAAAATAAGACGAATAAGAAGGATTGAAGAATAAGAAGAAAAGAAGAATAAGAAGAAGGAGGAGGAAAAAGAGAAGAGAAGGATAATAAGAAGAAGGATAAAAATAAGAAGAATGAGAAGGATTGAAGAATAAGAAGAAAAGAAGAATAAGAAGAGGAAGGAGGAATTAGAGAAGAATAAGAAGAATAAGAAGAATAAGGAAAATAAGAAGAGTAAGAAGAGAAGAGAAGATTAAAAAGATAAGAAGAATAAGAAGGAGCAGAAGAGGAAACAGGAGAAGAGGAAGAAAAAGAAATGAACTGGTTTCAGTGTATGGTAATTACATTTACCATTATATTCATACTGTAAGTTTTACTTTAAATTTATAGTCCTACCTGAATCAATCCACCTTTTAATTCCATCATTATGACGCCATAAATATAGAAACCGTCAGTATTATAAAGAACCACAGTAAAGTTACACACTAGATATACACTATACACTATACACTATAGCTAATGTAATTATCACTGCTGCACTGCAAACTTTATTACATACGGGTGATGCAGCTGTGGCTGCAGTGAAAGGAGAATTGTTGAATTTTCCACCAAGACAACACTTGTGAACTCAGGAACACCAAAAAAAGTTTATTTTGACTGCAGCTGCAGATGTGATAGTAACACTAGCATAAACACAGCTGGTGTTTTTTCCATGTTAGAGAAAATGATCTGTGATGCAGGCAACTAAAAAAAGATTGTAAACTTTTCCATGGATGTATGTCTCACTCTGTATGCATATATATCCACCTTTTTCCTACGCCCTATTACGCTTTGTGCAAACTATGGGTGGATCTTCCGTTACAACATAAACAATCATTCGCTGCAGTGTCGCTACTCATTCTATTGTATTATATCATTACCGCCATTAGTATTGGGCTAGTAGTAGAAGCCAGATTCGAGCGCTAGCTAGTATTTTAAATCGACAAGCTACAATCCTAGGGCGAAAATAATAAAGAGTAAGCACATGTTGTTCCTAAGCTTTTTAATGCAATTTTAACATATTCCCGCCTGAAGACAAAGCACACAAAAACACAACATATTGCTGGTATAACAAATCATTCAAAGCTGTTATTACTTCCAGTGGAAGTTATACCCCAAATCGTTTTTACTTCAACACCCCATAGGAAAAAGTGAATAACTGCATGTTGTTTTGTGATTATTGTACATAAAACCACAAGAGCTTGACAATGGACCCAGTCATGGTATAGGTTATTAAGACACTACATTTGGGCTACATTGAAAAATATAGTTTTAAAACATAATTTTGATCACAAGGCTGTGCCATCTTTCATTTTTGATACTTTTAGAGTTTAATATTTATTTTAAATAGCACATTAGCACAATGCATCATGGGAATCATCTTCAAAAGAAGAATAGGCTTCAATTTTGTTTAAGAAGCTTTCCTTTAAAAACACTACTTTATAAATTAATAGAAACATGTTGAATGGGAAATCGTTTGACGGTTTAAAAAAACTAACAGACAAAACAGGATGCATATAAACATATCAACATATCATTAACATCTAAACTTGCAATCCACCTCCTTGAATCATAATCTTCTTCTTATTTTGTTTAGGGGTCACCACAGTGGATTATCTGTCTCCACACTATCCTGTCTTCTACATCTGTCTCTTTCAAACCTACCTGCATGTCTTCCCTCACCACATCCATAAACCTTCCTCTTTTCCTCCTGCCTGGTGGATCCATACTAAGCATTCTCCTTTATATATATACCCCATGTCCCTCCACTGCACATGTCCAAACTATCTAATTCTGGACTCTCTCACTTTGTCCGCAGTCCTCGCTCTCCTCTTCTTCTTCTTCTTCTTCTTCTTCACCTCCACTGCCATCCTATAGATCACCAACAGATGCTTCGACACCATCTTTCAGGTTGCATCTGCTTTGGCCAGCAGAAGCTCAATTTTCAATTTTATTGTACTATTATAATTAATGAACTTTTCATTAGGTTTTTTTTGCAGTATTTATTTTATTGACTAATCATTTATTGACTATTATTTTAGTGCTTACATATACAGAACGGCATCTGCCTTCTGTTCTGTTTTCTTATTGATGGTCAATAATCACTTAACATTTCTGTTTTTTTCCCAGTATTCAAATGGGACTGAGATACAGTATCTCACAAAAGTGAGTACACCCCTCACATTTCAGCCATTATTTAAGTAAATCTCCTCAATAGAAATTATTATAGAAATATTATTATAGAATATTATAATTATTATTGGAATTATATAATTATATATAATTATAGTGGAGTGGTGGATAGCTGGAGTGGTGGCTCCAGCGGTTAAGGCGTTGGGTTGCCAATCGGAAGGTCTGGGGTTCAAGCCCCGGTATCGCCAGGCTGCCACTCTTGGGCCCTTACGAGGGAAATATCAAGGTCTGTAATGTGGGGCCGCCTTCTCGTGGGCTCACCACCTGCAGGAGGGACCATAAGGGACGGTGCTGTGAGGATTGGGCAGCAGTCGAAGGCGGGGGCCTGCTTAGACTGCTGCCCCCACGACCCGAATTACGGATAAGCGGGAGAAAATGAATGAATATAATTATTATAATAATATTTTATTTAATTTTATTTATTTTATATAAAATTATTATAATCTATAGAATTATTATAATAAATTATTATAATATTATTATAGAAATAAAAATTGATATATTTTATAGTCAATGTGTATTGCAGTAGAGATTTACAAAAAAAACCAACATACAGCCATTATTGTCAAAATAACTGCCAACAAATGTGAGTACACCCTAAGTGAACATGTCAAAACTGTGTCCAAAGTGTAAATATTTTGTGTGAGCACCATTGTTATTTATCACTGTCTTAATACACCTGTGCATGAAATTCACAAGAACTGCACAGGTTGCTGCTGGAATCCTCTTCCACTCCTTCATAATGACATCACTGAGCTGCTGGATGTTAGACACATAACTTTTCTCCACCTTCCACTTCAGGATGCCCCACAGGTGCTCAATTGGGTTCAGGTCTGGAGACATACTTGGCCACTCCATCACCCTAACCCATCCTTCAGCTTTCTCAGGAAGGCAGTTGTCATCTTTGTGGTGTGGGCTTTCTTGTGAGCCAGCTGCAAAGGAGGCTTCCTTCTGGGACGACATCCATGCAAACTGACTTGCTGCAGCGTGAGGCATGTGGTCTGAGCACTGACAAGCGGACTTTCCATTCTATAATCTCAAAGGCAATTCTACGAGCATTAATGCTTCTGTTTTCTAAAGCAGCTTCTGCACCTGACGTACAGCACTTGAACTCACCTTCTTTGATGGACCCTCCCAAGGGTCTATCAACTTCTTTGATGGACCCTTGGAAGGTCTGTTCCGAGTGGGACCCGTCTTAAAAAACCTCTGTATGACCCTGGCCACTGTACTGTAACTCAGGTTCAGGGTGTAACTGATCTTCTTATAGCCTCGGGCATCTTTGTGGAGAGCAACAGTTATAATTCTTAAATTCTCAGAGAGTCTTTGACATGAGGTTCCATGTTGAACATCCAGTAGTCAGTATGAGAGAATTGTACTCAAAGCACCAAATTATAACTGCTTAAATACAAGATATGCACATTTGTATTGTCCTGTCAAGCAGACAAAAACATGAACGGTTACACAACATACAGCTGTTGTCTCTTAGGGTGTCCTCATATAACTTACATTATTTCCATTTTATTTATTATCTGATTCTAAACGATTATTTTGGAAAATTCCCGGATTCTCTCCGCCACATCTGTCTATGATTTACTCTTGATGCATTGTCTGACATTAATCTGGTCCGTGGCGCAAAAAAGTTTGGGGACTGCAATAATAGCTGTATGTTCAGTTTTTGTTCAGAGGACAGTAAACTGGTACTAATATACAAGCTGCACATTGACTACTCTAAAATATAACCAAGTTTCATTTCTATAGTATTGTTGAAAAGATATATTAAAATAGTTACTGTATGTTCTGACCTGAAGCACATTAAGGGTTATACACAGAAAAGCCTTTTCCTCACAGACAAGACTTTATATATATATATATATATATATATATATATATATATATATATATATATATATATATATATATATATATATATATATATATATATATTAAATTAAATGATATTACATTAGTGGCATCTCCACAAATTTTTTTACCAAGATTCAAAAAATATAGATACAAGACATGTATGAGCTTTTGCAGTTCAAATCACCTTCTTTTGGGCAAATTAGGTTAAGCAATACAGACTTTGGTTAGTTGTAGTTACACACATTTTAATGAAATATTTAACAACAACATATAAGACAGGTATGGAACTGTACGTTTGGAGGAATACTCTTATAGTAAACTATTCCACATTGAAACACTCAAATGGATTGATAAACATCTAATGATTTATCAGAACCAAGAATGCATTGGGGTAAGATACGTTTATGGATTAGTATAGCAACTAATTTATTTACAAAGAACTGATTATACATAAATACATTTACATCTTCAGCATTAAGCCTTATCCAGAGCATCCTATGATAATCTTATTTATACAAGTGAGCAGTTGAGGCTCAAAGGGCCTTGTTTAAGGGTCCAGCATGACTGGTGCATTGATTTTAACTCATGACCTTCTAATCATATTTTGTCTTCTACAGACAATTACAACAAATTGAAAACTGAAAGGCTCAGCCATATTACATACTTATACACAGCTCAAAGTGTATCCGTAATTCTCAAATATTAAGTGCTGCAAGACTGAAATGACACAAAATATCCACTAGGTGACACTATTGACCAGCCCGTAACAAGCGTGAGTGCGTGTGCGTGCGCGCGCGTGTGCGTGTGTGTGCGTGCGTGCGTGATGGCTGGGCAAATATTCTGGCAGGCCACAATTTTCTCTGTTGAACAGCTTCATTGTGCTGTGTGTGTATGAGCCAGTGTTCAATGGGGACAAATGGCCGATGGTCCTGTCACACACACATGGCGATGGTCCTGTCACACACACATGGTCGATGGTCCTGTCATACACACACACACACACACACACACACACACACACACACACACAAATAATAATAATAATAATAATAATAATAATAATAATAATAATAATAATAATAATAATAATAAAAATAATAATAAATACCAATTATAAAGCATTATATTATATTATATTATATTATATTATATTATATTATATTATATTATATTATATTATATTATATTATACTAGCTTTGTTGTTTTTCAGATTTATTTGACATTTGGTTATGCCTGTTTGAGATTTTTATTTTTATTTTTGGAACATTTATACTACATGACCACATTTGACCCTTTGTTAAATAAGCCAATTTTCTGTATGAAACCGTATGAAAATCACAAATATAAATATTAATATTAATATGCATATGTGTTATATAATATTAGAAGTCTGAAAAAAATAAGAACACACAATGAAACACAAAGTTTTCACTGTAAGAGAAATATTCAGTCCCCAACACTGAAGCTGTAATATATGGTATATTACTTGTACCTTGCTGCTTGTGATTGCTTGCTTGGTTCTCCTGCAGAACATTTTGGATCCGGTTCTGAATAGAGGAAAAGAGGTTAATAATCGTGTTTTGCTCCTGCCTGTCCAGTCTGTGCCAGTATTGTGATAGTGAAGCTCCCAGAAGAGTCTCCTTCCCTCTTACACTGCCAGCACAACATCTCCAATAACACAATGCATTTGCTTAATGAAAATACTCTGCAATTATTAAATGACATATTTTGTTCCAGCAATTAGTGCAGGAAATTTACTCCAATGTGCTGCAATGAGGACATTTTAAACTATAGCTGGACGTCTCAGTTATGCTACTAGCATAAAATATGAAACGTATCTAATTTACTAACAGCTTTTTAACATCCTGCTGTATATATCAATTTCTCTTTTTTAAGTGTGGCTATGAAGGTTCCTCGTATAGCATCATCATGAAGTCTGCCATAACTTTTAATGTGCAACATTCCTGCGTTTAGAATATTGTTAAATTACCTCAGCAAAAGCCTGGTGTCATTATATGAAATACGCACAGTGACATTTATCGCTTTGAGCTTTTTGTTTTTTCTTTCGCTAACTTGGCTGTTCATGATATTTTAATGATTTAACATTTAATTGTGTCTAAATGTTAAACGGCCAATTGACCTTATTTCTGTATAATAGGATGCATGGACTGAATGTGATTAAAGCCCATGAAGCATTCCCAGCTCCTATTTATCCCTATTATAGAGCTTTATTTTAATCTAAAATGGACTGCAGGACATTGCTGATGTCTTGTGGCCAACAAACATGTCCTTAGTGTGTAAGAATGCAGACGGGATTCCCCTTGAGGGTGATTTTTCCAGACGTTTCCAAACATGATCACATGTCACAGCACCAGATGAACATGCCTGAAGGTTTCACTGATTAGTTTAAGTCTTATGATCTTTTGTGGCAGAAGAGCTGTTTCTCCACAATCATGTTTTTTTCTCCTTTTTATATCAAAAAGTGAATTCATGTTTATTTGATGATTTGTGTAAAAAAAAAAACATGTTAAATATTTAAGACAAGGTATATAAGCTACATGGACAAAAGTATTGGGACATCTGTCTTTTCAAGCCATATGTTCTTATGTTCTTCCCCAAACTGTTTCAGAAAAGGTGCACACAGCTGTATAGGACTGAAAATGTTTGAACCACGAGACCCAAACCTGTTCTAGAATGCCTCTGTGCACAAAACAAGCTCCATGAAGATATGCCTTACATGGATTACAGTGGAAGATATTGAGTAACCTGCTATAGAGCTCTGACCTCAACTCTATTGAACACATTTCAGATAGGTATACAATGAGTACATATCTACACAAGCACACGCCAACATCTAGAGGAACATCTGCTTATTATAACACGATATTGAGACTAAATGTGGAATGGGATGTTAAAAAGCAGATTAGATTTATATCGCCAAGTGTCCACAAACCTTTGTCTATTTAGTATAATTTTCCTCTAATACACGAGGACTGGTTGCATATCTGTGCTCTCTCTCTCTCTCTCTCTCTCTCTCTCTCTCTCTCTCTCTCTCTCTCTCTCTTCTCTCTCTCTCTCTCTCTCTCTCTCTCTCTCTCTCTCTCTCTCTCTCTCTCTCTCTCTCTCTCTCTCTCTCTCTTTTTTACATACTCTCTTTCTTGCTCTCTCACAGTCGAGACAGAATTGGAGCTGTCTGAATAGAAATGCCCCCTAATGTGGTACCGGAAGTACCCACGGATAAAGAGGCTATTGTCTGTGGGCTGGTGGATGAGAACTGAGAGATGAGTAAGCCAGGGCAACATCTGTCACCGTGTTCTTTGCTTAATATTACAAGCTTTGACACTTATATTTATATGCAACAGTGGTACATCTGACAAAACAAGTTTCGCAGATAAAATAGGATTTTTTGTGGTGAGTGCGCAGATTCAGCAGGCTGTTGCATGACAGAAGGATTTTAATACAAACTTTCTTTTCTCCCAAGTATGTTTTTCTCCCAAGTTTTTTGTTGTTGTTTTCCATGTTAAGACTGTCAGTGGTGGTGTCACAAATGCTGAATAGGCAAAATGAGGTTTGAAAAAAACATGTTCTATTGTTTAGCATTTTTTCTTTAAAAACCACAGGACAGAATAGACCACTAACTTTTGGACAGACTAATTTCATCACATAAACAGACTTAACATTCACACACAATGCGAGTCTTATTCTTACAATAATGCGTTGAGTTTCAGACTGGACACTGGCTATGCATCTGAAGTGCCTTAAAAACAAGAACGTGTTTTTATATATGCTGCATTTTTGCTGGTGTTTGGTTCTTCCATATGAGACATATTTCTGGAGGAAGATGAAGATATGTGAAGTGTTCCAGGGTGGTGATTTCACTTATTAGATCAAAAAGATTCAGACACTGTTTTGTATAAGGGGCCTTGGGAAGCACTTAAACGTTGATTTTTGCAAAAGTAAAATCAGAGCAGAAAACAAGTATTTATTTCATGGACTGAACAAACCTTTTGGATGGCAAACAGGTCTGTTAAAGTACTCATGGAACGAGATAGCACATTTTGTCACACTTGAGCTGAGCACAAATGGTGAACTATTTACTCTTCTTTTAAACTACCAAAAGCAACACCTGTGCACTTGCTATAATACGTCAGTGCCAGACATTTTTATCTACAAAAAGCCTTGCACCTAACATTTGCTGGTGTCCAAGCATTTCTGCCAGTCTAACTTTGACACTCAATGGAACAATGTACTGTTAGTGGTTGCATTTATCCCCTTTTATCAATCTATTTATGTTCAGGACTAGTTATTTCCAGGATCTATTATTGGTTCAGTCTAATGGTTTTGCTTTTGTTACAGTCACTCTGTCCTTAGATTTAGTTTAAGGATATCTAACAGTGCTGAAATTTTCAGCTTGGTCCAAATATCTACCACCGAAACATCTATCACCTCCCAAACCACTGATAAAACCAATAACAGACTAAGGACGGCCCCAGTGCCCAAACAGTACAAAAAAACACCATGTAAGTGCCCATTAGGGTGCCACTATAATAGATATATCAAGATAGATGCCCTCCAGGATGTCTTGTACGATGGAAATAACATGATAAAGTGCCCTCTAGGGTGTGCTTACAATAGAAACAATGTGATGAAGTGCACTAATGGCTAAGTGTCACATGGAAATAAAACATGATAAAGCGCAATCTTGGGTTCCATTCCACTAAAGAATACATGAAGCCTTATAGAGTTCCCCTATGTATTTCCCAAGGAATGATGATGATGAAGGATCCGAACAGGTGCCCTTCCAACAGAAAAAAAATGAGATGCAGTACAATATAGGCCTCCCTACAGGTTTCCCTATGCTAGAAAATAGGATGCCCTCAAGGCTTTGCCCTTCAGGCTGCTTCTATTGTACAAAAAAATATGAGTTAATGCCTTCCAAGTGCCATTTATATTTGCCCTGGCCCTTCAGACAGCCTGCTACCAATGCAACAAGACAATAAATCATGCAAAAGTAAAGCAGTTTTTGTTTTGGATTCGGGTTGCTGTTTAGACGAAACTGGATCATTTAGAACCATAGGTCATTTAGTTTGTGTTTGTATCATTAGCATTTGTGTTGATTTGATGTTTGTTGTATTATAACTGCTATTCTATCTGCCTAAAACAGAAATGCGGAACCCTAAGAAGTGCTTTGCTTGTCCTTCTCAGCAGAGCATGTCAATGTTAGTAGTATAGCATTACTTTCCCAAATAGGAACCTTTTATGATATTGAGACTCCTCAAATGTTCTAAAAACCAATGAAAACCCATTGTTTTAATGGTGACATGTAAATAAATCATCATACATTAGTGTCCACAGAGACATGTGGTTAGAGACAAAGTGCAGACCGTTATTTGAGCACAGATTTGACACGAGCTGAAAACATAAACTTGAAAAGCTTTTGTGTCTGGTTGTGTGGCACAGCAACATTTAGCAGCATCTGAAATAATTCCTACTGTGAAAAACCTGGAAAGTTCCACATGGCGCTTCGATTATTCAGACCTCCTTTGTTACTACTGTTGGTACTGGCTACTTTCTTTTGGCTTCTCCCGTTAGGGGTCGCCACAGCGGATCATCCGCATGTTTGATTTGGCACATGTTTTTATGCTGGATGCCCTTCCTAACGCAACCCTCCCTATTTATCAGGGCTTGGGACCGGCACTGAGGCTTGTGCAACCCTAATGGCTGGGGTTGGTTCCTGTCTACTGTTAATGCTATATTTTTTTTGTTTGTATGGGAATTGAAGTCACCACCTCACAACCTATAGACAACACCTTGTGCTTTTACTTGTACTGGTTCTCAAGCAGGTACTAAACAGATAGTTCTGGGTTTAGGTTAAAAACTGTACTGTGCCTTGTCATGGAGATGTGACATCTGTATTTAATCTTTCCATATCTGCTTAGTATACTCTTTATTACAAGACTGTAATAAAAGATAAAAAGAACTAATATATACCGGATGAACATATTCATATGACCTTATGATATACAATAATGTATACAGTATGTCTTTTGGACATATTTCTCTCTTGATTCAATCAAAGCACATATGTTTGGCACATGATTGCTCAGGATGTGCGTGCAATTTAAAACCATATCAAGAAAAAAAAATAAAAACAACTGAATGGGATCATTGAAAGACATGCATATTGTGTACAATATGTATAAGTATGGACAGGATGAAAGTCAAAATGAAGTTTCCAGTAGTTCTTAATAATTCTGTATGAATTAATGTAATGAAAGTTTTTATTATCTTTTAAAGATTTGAACTCAAGACAGATAAATTAAAGTGCTCATCATCCAGCTCCAGTTTGTTTCCAATTACTATCTTTAATTTGAGAAACTACTGCATTTCTAAGCAATCTCCAGATGCTCTTCTGCGCTCTCTGGCATGAAATGGCATTAAGTAATTGTTTATAGTTCTCACCTCCACTTCTACTTGTTTGTATTTTTTTTCCTGTTTAGAAACATTTATTTGCATATTTCTTTGTGTTGGCTGCATATGTGTGAATGTGTGTATGAGTGTGTGTGTGTGTGTGTGTGTGTGTGTGTGTGTGTGTGTGTGTGTGTGAGAGAGAGAGCGTGTGTGCACAATATGGCTTCTGAATAATATGCTGTGCCATCATAGACATCTGTCTGCTTTACTACCCATGTGGCGCAGTGAGCAGGGTCGATGCACAGCAAATGCAGCACGGCAAATCCACATCTGACAACCATTCATCGCTGCATTCCATGTGACAGGGTCTATGTCATCCAATAGCTTCTCTGGACATAATGCTAATAAAAAAGCTGCAGCACTGTGGTGTTTAAAGCTATAAAGCTATAAATGTGTACAGCGGAATATATGACTGACACATTTCTCTGTAGTCCTAACCCGATCTGGAATAGGGACTTGGAAGCCTTGTTTGTGTCAGAATATCTGTCAAAACTTGTTCTGGACACTGGGGGAAAATGCACAAAAACATAATTGGACATTGTTTTGAGATATGGATCATACCTAATTAATAGCACTGATGTAAATATTATTTGGCACTTTGAATTCTGAACTCATTTGGAATAAGTTACAAAAAAACTGTATATTTGGCAAATAGAAAATAGGCATATACTACTGCAGCTGTTCATGGTTGTGTAATGAGTATCACCGTTGGCTCCAGGGTCCCCAAATCAATCCTGAGCACGAGTTACTATCCATATGAGGTTTTGCATGTTCTACCCGTGTCCTACCACATGGTTTTCCAATGGGTTCTTGCAGGCAGATTGCCTTCAATAAATGATAGATGTAATTGTGTGCGTGGTGCTAAATTTATGATGACAAAAAAAGCATCACATAATATAAAAACATTGCACTGAAGGTTGAAACAAAAAAAAATGTAATCCAAAAAACAAACAAAATCACAAATCACATAAATCTGAGGTTCACAATGTTACATTTTCTGCTATTTAATGTAAATCAGACTGAGATCAGACGCTCCTTGCATTGCATGTACTTTAAGTGCAATATCATTGCTTTTTCAGACTCTATGCAATGTTTAATATTGTTTACAGTTACCCATTATCACTTGTTAAAGAGCAAAAGTCTTTTGTCTGCGTTCAATGTTTACATTTTTGTAGCATGCAAGAATTAATTTATCATTTTGCATTGTGTCTGTGTAAGTATATACAACTAGCACAATGATTCCATTGTAAATAGATGCACAAAGCACTTTCTCTGTGTATGAAAAAATGGTACCTGGTACAGTATTTGGATTGGATTCATGAAGTAGCATGATTATTATTTTAATGGTATGCTGCTTCCTATACTCTACATTATGCAAATTTCTGGTCACAAGTTACTTTTCCTTTTTCGCTAAAGTATATTAGACCATAGAACAAAACTAAAAATAAATAACAATTTTGGACATAAACCAAGCTGTGGCTGATTGACTGCATCTGAGAGCACATTTCATCCAAATTTAATTTTCCTGAACCGTTCCTTCAGCTTTTAAACCTGATTATCAACCACAGTCTATTACTGCGCCAGAGAAGACAAATCAATAGTTGGCATAATGAAGGGTCATTTACTGTAAAGTGCATTTGCCCACTAATATTCATCAGAAAGCATTTCTGATTTCACGCCCATTCTCAGGGTAGAAAATGTGCAGGGAAGGGAACAAACCAACATAAACCAACAACTTCTTCATCACTAACACACCTATGATTAATGGTTTATCGTTTTTTCTAGATATTCTCCTTGTATAACTGTGTTATTAAACACAGATGATTATTTGTAAAATGCAGGAACATAATGGGCCTAAAATTGCTATTCATATGCACCTATACAGCACCAGACAAGACAGCAATATTGCATGAGGAAACATTAATTCGTCAATAATACGCAGCTACACAATATTCTCTAACAGGGTTTGTACAGAAACTAATGAAAGACAGTATACATGGTATCATCAAACTCACCTGGGATTATTTTATAGCAAAAATGCTCATTTGAATGTCATGTCTTTGATGTGCTTCTATAAATCTCCACATTCCTAATATGCTTGCAGTTGAGCTTTAAATCCTATCATGTTGCTCTCAGGCATGGGAATTAAAGTATGGACAATGATAAACATGTGAATATATTGTTGTCTATATGGTAAATATGTTAAACTATTCATAATTTAGAACAAAAACTCACTACTGATGTCATATAATAAAAGGAGTGGGTTGCCAGTGCAGAATTATTCATGCAAGTAAAACAAAAAGCTACAGTAAGCTAACAGTAAGATACAAGAACTATGAACATAAATAAGAGATAAATCTAAAACAGGCAATAATGACAAGGCTGGGGAACACACACATAACACCAACAAAAGCTTGACCATACGGAGACCAGAAGTGAAACAGCATGCTTAACAAGACATAATAAGACACAGGTGAGGGGGATTAGAGACATGTGAGAGCCTTGTGAGATGGAAGGCTGATAGGTAATAGAGATTATTGTCAGTTTTGGCACAATCCTGACATGACATTAAAATGTATTAGTTTTTCTTATTGAACTCTCTAAATCAGGGGTCACCAACCTTTTTGAAACTGAGAGCTACTTCTTGTTTTCAGTTTGATCTGAAAGAACAAATTTGCTCAATTTACCTTTTATTATATGTTATTATTAATAATGAATGATATTCATCTATGTAGGTTCCCTGGTGGTCTATTGGTTAGGATGCGGCGCTCTTAACGCTGCGGCCCGGGTTCGATCCCTGGTCAGGGAACCAACCCCAGTCATTAGGGTTGCACAAGCCTTAGTGCCGGTCCCAAGCCCGGATAAATGGGGAGGGTTGCGTTAGGAAGGGCATCCAGTGTAAAAACATGTGCCAAATCAAACATGCGGATGATCCGCTGTGGCGACCCCTAACGGGAGAAGCCGAAAGAAATGAAGAAGGATATTCATCTATGTTAACACTGATCATGTTAATGATTTCTCCTAATAATTATCAACAATGTAGGAAACAGCTATTTTTTAGAAAAGGCCCAAAAAAAGGCTACCTGGTGACTCCTGTTGGACCATGTTGGTGACCCCTGCTCTAAATACTGGGTCAATTTTTTAGAGCATACCCAGTTTTGCAACATTTGTAAATTTTATTTAAAGCAAGGAAGTGAGATGCTTTATAGGTATAACGCTACAAATAAATATATCTAACTGTAAGATAACATTAAAGAAATCTTGCATTTGATTGTAAACCTTCTCATTTAGACAGGTTCATGTGGCATGCTTGTGAAACTTGCTCAAATAAACAACTTAATATATATAAAAATAGTGTATTGCAAGTAATTACGGCAGATCTGTTTGGACGCCATTCAGTTAAATACGTAAAAAAATATAATTCAATGATGTATTTGCATCTCATTATACCAGTTTGAGGAGGGTGTGTTTTTATTTTCATTTTGTTTATGTATGAGCTTTTCCCAAATAAACAGTAGAAAAAAACCCAATGGTTCCTCAACTGCATGTTCCTTTCATTTATATGCAACAAACAAAGGTAATGTAACTGTATAAAGATTTACTTTGAACAAACAAATATAGGAATTGACAAATATTAAACTTTAATTTCTTAGCAAAATCCTCCCTTACCATGAATAACAGCTTTACACACTTTTGGCATCCGGACAGTTCATTCCTCCAAGCATATATCTAGAAATACTTTGCCATGCCACTTGTCAAGCCAAAGGTGTACTTTTCTAGTTGGAGATATTTTCCTGACCTTGTGATCAAGTTCATCCCAGAACAGTTTAATGGGATTAAAGTGTTATGACTGGGAAGGTCATTCCATGATAAATAACACTCCAGCAGACTGTTTGCTCTCTTAAAAATGCTTGCAGATTTTGGATGTATAATTTGTGTAATTGTCTTATTTGCATGGTGAAGTTGGTTTCAGATAAAAAATCATATCTGCGCTCCATATTAAATAGAATGTTGTTGAATTATGGAATGGTAGCCATGCTGGTTCAGGATTCCTTTCACCTGGAATACATCTCCAAAACTCCCTGCTCCAAAACAACCGCAAACCATACGTTTCCACCTCCATGTTTGGCTGTGGGTGTGAAGCAGCCTGCTAAAATCTTCCATCATGTTCTCTGTCTTACATTTCTTTTGTTAGGGCCAAACTGTAAAATTCAACTCATCTGTCCACAGAACTTTCTTTCAGTCAGTCATTGTCCAAGACTTGTGTTTTTATCTCACCTAGTTTGTTGCATAGAAACCAAATGACAATGTATGTGTTTTAAAAAACCTAAAAATTAGATGTTTCCAAACTTTTGACAGGCACTGTACATGTTCACATTGCAGAATGGGGTCATTCTTTTCCTTCAAGCTTATTATGTTTCAAAACTTTTATAACAATTCTGTTGAACATGAGCAAAATGCATGCAATACTGACCAGATTTGGGTTCCAGAATATAAAACTTTAGACTACAGCTTTTATCTCGAGACTTTGTGATTACTGCTGTCTGAAGTGTGTGTTCTGAATGTGCACAAACACACACACACACACACACACACACACACACACACACACACACACACACACACACACACACACACACACACACGCAGCAGGGTGATTTGCAAAACAAAAGGTTTTGTGTGCGTGTGTGTGTGTGTGTGTGTGTGTGAGACATACAGCGGCGCGTTTGCTGCTCTCTGCGTACAGCAGTGTAATGTAGAGTGTTGATTGGCTTTGCGCACGCGCTTTGCAGCTCAGCCTCCAGCTGTGGAAAGTTGGGCTTTAGAGGAGCGCGCGGTCGCCAGCGGTGGTGGATCGGATGTGCCCGAAGTTCAGCTCCTCATCAGCTGTTGCTCTGCATGTGATGGTGCCGTGATATCAGTCCGATCTGGCCCTGGTCAGCGCGCTTCGATCCGGGTCAGATCAGTCTCTCACTGGCAGCATGGCATCCGGAGCTCAGCTCGCGCTCGCGGGTCTTTGCAGCGTGCTGATGCTCGCGCTCTGCTCCGGTGACAGTCTGTCTAACGAAGGTAAGACTCGGGTTTTTAACCAGTTTGCATGAGAGACAGTTGTCTTTTCTCGTGACATCCACTGAATACCCAGGGTTTAATGAACAGTTTGTGTAACTGAGACATTCATATATCTATAGGAGTTTACTGTCAAAACTGTCAGTTAATAACTCGATGCAACACATTAAATAAGTTGGATGAGCAATGCGCGTTATTAAGTTATTCAGCATTTAACAGCCTTTTATTTATTGCAGTGAATGTTTCTCCATTATCAGATTACAAGCGCCTTGGGTGAACTCTAACGATTTCTTTTTATGCATCTTGTTTTACACAAGTAATCATACTCTAATTACGTGAATGCATCATTTTACTGCATGTGATGACTTCCTGGAGGAATTATGATCAAAATTAGATTTTTGCACAAGAATATATTACGGATTATTTATTTGCATCCACACATGCAAGTATACATCGAGTTTGGCTACTTTGAGAGGACCTAAATAAACATGTTGGATGAATTACTTTGAAAATATGATGTTTTGCATATTTTGTTTTATTACAAAAATAAATTTTCCTATTAAGGCAACAGTGTGGGTTGTGTGGGTTAATCCACTGAAATAGCAGCTTCAGCATTGCAAGTGTTAATATCAGTGCCTTTCTTTGTACCTACTGTAAGACCACGCTGCTTTCATCAAGACTACCAGTGTACTTAGATTCACATCAAAGGTTTTTATAACAGGGTTTTGATTTATACATGGTGCCTTCATTTCATTCAACTCTCAGGATGAAGTTTTTTGAACAGTTTCTTGTGGATTTAAGGAAATTGTGTCTATAATATACTGCTATGCTCTGGAGCAATGGAGTAATATAGACTTAAGTGCTATGTCGAGTTTTGTGTGTGTGTGTGTGTGTTTTCTTTTGCCTACATTAATTGCTTTCTGTGCTTTTGCTGATTGGTTAAGCACTTCAGGTGAAAGCAAACATGGTGATTAGATCACTCCCACTTCTCCCTGTGTGATGGCTGTTTATATCAGGATTTAACAATTGCGTTTTGTTGTTGTCTCAGAGTTCATGTTCCCGTGTGGAGCGAAATTAATTGCTCAAATAGAACGCATTATAAAGGTACGCCGAATGCATTATCAGTGTTGACATTTCTGCAGTGAAATTAAAATCCATGCCATCTACCTTATCTAGCCATGGTAATTATGGAAGGCTATGGGGAGGACGACACTAATGAGTATGATTACAGACGGCCGCGACAGCCATGATAGATTTATCAACTCGCCTACTGACACAGATGTTCTATTGGATAGAAGTGCACCCTATTAACCAGGTGAATTGAAATGTTTTTGACAGGATTTGGGGGCTCTTTTTGTACTAGAGCTTTGTGCAGTTTGAAAAGACAACAACAAGTGGGGGGCTTAGTTGTTGAGGCTTTGGGTTACTGATCAGAAGGTCGGTGTTTAAGCCACAGTATAGCTTGGCTGCCACTGTGTGGCCCTTGAGCAAGACACTTACTCCTCAATGCTCCAGGGGTTCTGTATCACAGCTGACCCTGTGCTCTGACCCCAGCTTTCTAACATCGCTGGGATATGCGAAGCAATGCTGTAATGTTTATATGACAAGTAAAAGCCTCTTTCTTTCTTATTCTTATAATCATTTAGTTTTTTGGGAAGAGACCATCTGCAACCTTAACTCTATCAAGTTACAATTCCTAGTTAAAGATTTGTGTTGAATTCCAATTAGTTTTAATGAATGAATGAACTTTTACTGAAGATAATGGAAAATATTGACCACCTATAAAAATTCTCCCTTGATAGATCTTAGTTATTATACACAGAAGGAACGACAGTGTTGTCCTACGTAGGAGCCTGTGAGTCCAACTAAAATGCAACCATTTGTTCAGTTCAGTACCATGTGCTCATACAAAGTACTTTCATTCCCTCATTATTATGTTTTGAAAGATTAATTTTAACATTATCGTCAGGTTTGTTTGAATTTTACTTTCTCACATGAGAATCATATCAAATGCACAAGTATAAAAGTAACTAGGAATGTAATCGGAGGAATGTCGAAACTCTTTCATATTATTAAAAATGAATGATCCGCCTCATTTGTTTGGAGAACCTCAATCAATTGACTGTATACATTCTCAAATAAATCCTTCCTGATGCGTGTTATATTCTGGATTGCCAAATTGCTGTAGTAAAGTCTGACCACCGAAGTAACCTTCATGTTTTTCCTCATACACATATTTGCACAAACCATGTATCGTTTGTGTTTTCTTATCTCCTTCCTCTCTTTCTCTGTCTTGCCTTCATCTTGTTTAGCTTAATACAGAATCTTTGAGGATTCATGCAGAGGCACATATAAAAAAAAAAAAAAAAACAGGCTTCCAGTTTCTAGCAGTATACATAAAGCGTTAATTTTTTTAAGCAATTTCGATACATCATCTGCAACGTTCTAGGATTTTTAGGTGGAATGTAAACATGATGGTAAGAAGACAAGCCGATCGGAGAAAGTATGTGGGAAAAAGGCAGAAAAATGATTGAGAATGGTTAATGCAGACATGTGATGATGTGTGAAAGCAGAAACAACTGGCCTGAGGAGAAAACTGCTGCTCCTAAGCCTCCCCCCGTATGTGTATGTAAACTCACTCTGGGACTCCTTTGTTGTTTCTCTCTTTTATTTTTCCCCCTGATCTTTATGCCTCATCACTTGTTGTTCTCATTCTCACATACCCACTGTAAGCAGCCATTAGTATAACTGGGGTGCATTTGCAAGTGAACTCATGTGTCTTGCGTCATGCTGAAAACTCACCTTGTGTGGGAAGCAAACTGATGTGGGAAAGAAAGCAGTGGCACTTGGTGAGAAGGAAAGGCAGGAAGGCACAGGAAAGGCAGGAAGTTGTGACCTTATCCAGGTTGTTAAGGGCTAATAAAGGAATAATTAATCTATTTTGGCCTGAAGGTTCCTCATAAGAGCAGGTGCCGCTCTGTGTTTCAGGAGGTTTAAATTGGAACAGGATGAGATTGTGCCGTGAAGGCAATGCAAGAGTCCAACATAAACGCAGGGGGAGCTGGTAAATTAACCACATGTATGAATACCAAACAGTTACGACCTCCTGTCTGGAATTTGTGAGTTTTATGTACAATGTTGACCCGTAAAACTTTAAGGTCACACGGTGCAAGAGGTACTGGATTTACTGAGACTATAATTCAATTATATGAATTGATCCAGAAGAAAAGTTCTAAAAACCTGATACAAGAAATGTTAAATGAATGACTGCCAGGAAAATAAAATATTCAGGCTAACTGCTAAAACAGTGCATATATTGTCATTTTCATCTTACTTGATACCTTCAAGTTGGCATTTTTTGAGGACTGGGTGTTCTCCCTGTGTCCACAAGGGTTCTGTCAGGTTTTATGGGTTTCTCCCACACCCAAAAACCATGCAAGTTTTGATGAATTGGATACGCTTAATTGCACCAAGATGTGAATGAGTGTACAAATATGTGCTGTGATGTTCAGTCAAACTCTGTTTATTCCTGTCTCATATCTGGTGTTCTAAGCAATGCTGATCAGGATGAAGTGGTGCGTGAAGATGAAATACTATTTTCCGGACTTTTCCCATGCTTTGAACCCCACGGCTTAAACAATGAAGCGGCTAATATATGGATTTTTCCTGGGTTTTCGTCACGCTGAAAACAACCGGGCATGAAAAAACACACTTCACCTGTGTTCTGAGCTGCACGTCATTGGGAGAAAAGCTTCACCGATGGTGATTTTTAAATGAACGACGATGCCAAAAGATAAACTCTCGAGAGAAATAGTTGTGAAAGGAAAGAGGAAGACAGTGAACAATGACTTTCTTGATTGGCTACTGTTTAGATACAAGCCGTTGTAACGCGTTGAGTCTGGGTGAAGGGAGAGCTCGCTAACTCCAGTTGCAACAGAAATCATACAAGCACAGACAGGTTTCCAAAACTCGTGCTTTTTTATTTTTCTTTGGCAACAATGTTACGGGTTAGTCAAAGAAACTTTGACTTTGCATCAGAAAATAATAGGGACATATTCCTCGGTCTTGCACACATGCAGTAATACCGGAAAAAATGTGGCGGCAGGCTATTCCCAAAATGCAGCTCTGCTCTTGAAGGAGCCACAACATATTTCACCGGTTACACCGTGTAACAGACACTGTCTTTCATTTAAGCCTGTGTAAAGCTCATTAGTTTCAGTGTAGACACCTGCAGCTTATAGACAGGTGCAGCTTATTTATGTTCAAAATAAAAATCTTTGTCAAATTCAGTGGGTGCGGCTTATATAATGGTGCGCTTTATAGTCCGGAAACTACGGTAATCAAATAAAAAAATTTGCTTCCATAAAGCCATTAACATTTTTTTGTTTCCATTAATAATTTCAGAACGAACATCGAAGCTGTGTTAGGTACCATTTGTTCTTTAGGAAATATAAAGTGCACTGCAAAAACACCGATGATATGAATTGTTCAGACCCCCCAAATCCCCCCCCCCCCCACTATTTACGCCAGAATGTTTGGATTTTGGACTAACTAGTTGGCTCCTCTTGGGGATACTGGTAATTTATGACATTGGAAATGCTAGATAACTGAATTTTTTTTTGTCCAGAATAGTATAGTATAAGATTTTGGAAGCTTCTACATTACCTCAGGCAGCTGCTGCTTGCTTAAATATTGCTTAAATATTCTTATAAGCACTGTTTTAACTGCTTTCAACAAACATGACAAACATGAAAAATATTAACACACCAAATAATTTGTTGGTTTTACCGTACTAAAACCTCCTCCAATTTGCAATCAGCCATTTAGCATTGGGTTCCACCATGCTCACAATTCTGAGCAATAATAAATTGTAATAAAGACACGATTAACAGAAATACCACTAATGAGTCCAGCATGAGGGCTTCATTTTGCATATTGTGCAAAAGAATACCAGTAATTATCACTTTTATCAAGGAAAAATTGGATCATTGTGCAACACCGGTCGGTAAGTATTACACAAAAGGTGATACTCAGAAAAAGTGTAAAGCGTGCATGTAATTTATAATTAAATCTATATGTTATTGTATAACATGACTACAATAGACATACTGAGATTGTTTGTGATTACAATCATTGATTCATACAAATTAAATACAGGTTTAGTTATCAATTCAGCTTTATTCAAAAAACGCAGGCTAAATTCAAGAATAAAATAAGCGTGGCACTCAGTGTGATTGAGTCTGCTACATTTTTAATGATTTTTATTTTTCACTCCACACTCTTGGCCCAGTTTCCCTAAACCACCCCAGTGCTAAAGATAATGTCAACTGAGCATCTAAAAGAGAGAGAGTGAAAGAGAGAGAGAGAGAGAGAGAGAGAGAGAGAGAGAGAGATATCTAGCACTGGTACTTTCACTCCTATTTCACAATGACCTTTGTGCTTCAGTGATTTAGAGATAGGGCTTTAAAAAGTGCCTTTATGTTGTGAAGGGAGTCCTACTATAATGTGGGTGGACAGTTGACACACTTTTATGCCAGGCTCTGTTTCCAGAGATAATCTGACAGAATCTGCACTCATGCCCAGAAAAACGGCTGTCGCTGATGGAGTGTGAGACAGCTTAGCTGAGTGTGATTCTGAATTCTGAAGTGGAGAGATCATATCACATCAGAATCTTGCCAGATATAGTGTCAGGCTCTCACGCAGCTGTCGAACTGATGCTCGTGTGCTCGGTATTGAGATAAAAAAATGACAGAGCTGTTTTGATGCCGCCCATTTTTCAGGAAGCGCATTACAGATCCTCGCCTATATATAAACTTTTATAGGAGATGTTTATAAGAATTTATTTTTCTATTTAAGGTTTTTTTGGTTATAGACAACCTGGTGGGACTTTGTTCATAGAATGAGGTCCGAAAACTGTTTCAACACCAACAAGTTTGGAAAGTTTGGATTATGCGAAATTAGAATTTTAGAATCCACTAAATTAGTTTTGGGAATTGACAAGATTTTATTAATTTAAAATGTAAATTCTAAATATTTGGAGCATTCAAGCCACACCTACAGTAGGAGCACCATTCTGATTCTGGATACAACTGTAAAAGAACTATACCAGAAAACATGATGTACCATTTTGCATGAATTCAAAAATATAATTTCTAGATGTGGTTGCTCTTACCAATCCACTGTAATGTAATAAGTAAAGTACAGACATACTCAAAAGAGCAAAAAGTCAATATCTAGCCATCCTACACAGAAATTAAAAGTCATCAAAAATGGCTGGTCGACTGAGTCGAAGCTTAGTGCACGAGCCCATAACTACGAGCTCTACTTATCCCCCAGTGCCGTACTCAGTTACCCATAAAGACCCATAAATTTAGTCTTGTAAACAGCCTGGAAGCATGGATCAGTGAGCTGTAGCGCTCTCAGAGCTCGTCTGGGTTAGATGCTGCCACGTGGAGGAATCACGCTTCATTGACACTGATAGCAGGACTGGGTGTAGCAGAGAGAGAGAGAGAGAGAGCGAGAGAGAGAATCCTATTGGATTTGCTCAATCACCCACCACGTAACACAGTTCGTTTTGTCAGTCAATATGGTATTAATTTAATAATTAATCTTTTTTGTCAGAAATCACAAAACACTTTTATTGTTTCTCCGGGATTCACATTTCTTCACTGTGGAGCATGTAAAGCTTGGCTGTTTTTTGAAAATGGGGAAAATGTCATTAAATGTATTTATTTATTTATTTGTACTTACAAGGATGAAATTAGTATTCAATCACCATTGCCTTTTCATGAATGAAATAAATGGTTTACTTTTTTTTTGCTCATCCATCTGTGTGGCCAGATGGAACAGCTGAACTTTGAGTCCTTGCAAAGCTAAATGTCATACATTACAAAAGACTATTGTTTCATTTGGAAGCATGGCATGGCTTGTAGTAAAAAAAAGATGGAAATAGGCATGTCAGAAATATATGCATGCACTGTAAATCCTGTCTGTACTGATATTCTTATAAATTCATTCTAGATTAAAAATGATTGGTTTGCAGGATGAGTCTTACATGTCAGCATGGCTTGGTATTTTTCATACTAAGGCTATGTAGATAGCTGACATGCGTCAATTCTTGTCTTTGATCAAAGCAGACGGTCAGACATAAGTCACTTTGACCCAGTTATCTTCGCTGCTCTCCTTATCCAAAAGGTTGTGTGAGGTTATCTGAGCATGCTCTGGCTTTCTTCAACACTCTATTTGCCATCGAGAGGCATATGGTAAGGCTACTTGCCCACCCTGAATGCCAAAGTCCCCCAGGCTGACATTTGCTGGGTCTTAGTTCCAGGCTACACATGTTCCACAGCTAACATGAATTCATGAAAATATTCCTTGCTGACAGTTTTGCAGCAACTGGAATTGCCTTTGAGTGCCATTTTGTGTTGTAACTTATATTTTTGGCAATTCTAACTGACATTTGACTTTTACTTTCATACAAAGTTTCACACTATAAACCTCTGGTGTTCTTCAGAAACACTTTACAATAATAGAGTATGGGTAGAATATAACCTGCAACCTGGATGACGGTGGAATTGTTGTTAAAGTGTTTCTGTGACATGTAAACTGATGATGGAGACCAAGATGTAAGGGGTTGAAATAGTGAATTCATATAATTTTTTTTTACTATTCATTGTAGACAGATTTTCTTTGACCTGGTGCTGGACATTTGCTTTATTTGCTTCTCATGACTACACACACACACACACACACACACACACACACACACACACACACACACACACACACACACACACACACACACACACTTAAGCTATTTGTTGTTTCCACATTACACTAGCTAACTTTTGACTGCTAAGCCACCTGGACAAACTCCAATTTTTTAGAGGATTACAATCACTGTTGTGACCAGCAGGGGGCATCGTTCTCACCCGGTTACGGTACTGTACACACTGTAATTCTCAGACCATGTGGAGGATGATGTCATGCATTGGGAGAAAGTAGGAGCTTCGGTATGCACATAAAGGTCAGAGGGAGTGAAGCGAAGAGACTGAGAAAACTTATTGGACAATAAGGGGTTTCAGAAGAGACTTCATTTTGACTGTAAACCCTTGTTTTTCACCCTTCACAACTCTAAATTCACTTTGCTTTCAATTGATAAACCTCACTGGTCCTTGAAAAATGTGCATTTCCCAGACGTTATCTATTAGCGTGCTCTCACAAGGAAATTTCTAGTAGTTGTCAGCAACTGCAAATGCAGTTTCTTGCTGGTTTGTTCTACCAAAATTCCACCGTCTTTCTTAAAATAGATTCATTTATACATTACATGGCCATTTGATACATGCTGTCAGTCAACCCAATATATTCGTATTGAAATCAATGGCAAGGGGGTGTTTTTATGACAGATGACAGCCTTGTGAACAGAGCCTTAAGCATTCGAATATCATACTTGGCTAATTGTATTAAGTTGACATTTTTGTTGTTTTTGTTCATTTCTTTTGTCGTTGTTCTAAAACAAGATCCTGATATGGTCACACTCCATGTTCAGTCTAAAGCTATGTAAAGCTGTGACATTTCCCTGTTTTTTTAATGGTATATGCTGCCACCTTTGGTAAATTTGTGGAGTTAAAATAATTTACATACGTCAAATTAAACATTTCAATTGTAACTGGAAGTTCAATTCAATTATGTTTTATTTGTGTAGCACTTTGAAACAATGGACATTGTCTCAAAGCAGCTTTACAGAGATAAAGAGATTGTAAAACAATTGTTTGTTTGTTCTTCGCCGATGAGCAAGCCAGTAGCGACTGTGGCAGGGAAAAACTTAGAGAGGAACCAGACTCAAAAGAATCATCATCTGGGTGGCACCAAATATCCATTTATTACAGTTCCATAATTGTTGTGGTGTGCAGAGATGGGCGATTAAATGCAACCTGTGCACCTGAGCCATTAGAGTAAACTGTTGATATTAATTACAGGCTAAATTCATCCTCAAAGTTCTTGAGTTGCTCAATAATTTCATGGAGTTTTATGCTGTTGATGTGGGACCATCCCCAGCTACACAGAGTGGTCTCCAATTTAAGAGAAGTAAATTCCTTTCTCGAATTATGTCTTTATAAATTCCAGTAAACATGTCATCATACACACAGGTCAAACCTGTACCACACGAGTAAAAACGTATTCTCCGGGTCAGTTAATCACATTCTGCTTTAATCAGAATGCTTGTAATGCACGTTAATACTAAATCCTGAGTTATTGTTTCTGTTACTGCTTTCCTTCAAGTGATGGATACGTTTAATGGGTGCAGTTACTGAAGACAGGAAGGAAGCAAGTGTGTAAACTCAGCAGGAATTTATTAGGAGCAGTGCAAACATCACAGTCGAGGTCCACAGCATGGGCAGGCAGGTGACCTTAAACACGGTTAATTTATTATCGTAAAAGAAAAAAGGTGAGGGTCAAAAAGAGGAAATGGAAACCTATGAAAGATGTAACTGGCAAAACAAGGCTTTGAAATGCACAATAATAGTAAAAAAAAAAAGAAAACACAGAAAGTGGAGGAAATAGACAACATTATTGAGTGTAAAACACAAAACAGGTGCACACATTTATTGAACAAACCAATGGCATGGCTGCGGCAGAACCAAGATCAAAATCAAAACAAAGGCACATGGCCAAAGAACAGCAAAGCACGTATTATGTAGTGTAAAAATAAAGTACAAGTGGGATTCACCGCAGCGGGAAGCTCATGCTGAGAGGGCAGAGAATGTGTGACAAGTGGAAGATAATGATGGTTTTACATAATGATGCGCCATGCGTTAAAAAAAAGGAAGGACGTATCTGTGGTTAACTTTTTTTGCTAGATGAAGATAAATGGCTATTGTTTGAAATGTATTCTCTTAATTAACTCCAGACATTTATGCACACTGATCCAATATTATTTTAGTTTTCACTCTAGTTGAGATGAATGTGGCTGCTGCAGGTCAATTTCATGTTAGGATTATTCTAGATTGTCAGTTTTGTAGTATCTCTTCACCTTTAATAGCCTTAGTTTCAAGAAAGGCTTTTCATTACAAGGGCTAGTTGCTAGTAGAAAGCACATGATTTAAGCAAAGGCTCTCTCAAGCATGGCTGTGAATGACAACTTGAATTTTATTTGAAACTATAAGACATGTGACGAGAGAACAAGAGAGGCCTCTCACACCCACAACCATGCTTAATGTCGATCACATTGATTATTTTCTTTCTCTTGCGCTCTCTCGATCTTGTCAGATGCTTTACTTTATTTTCGTTGTTTTTTCTTTCTCTCTACTCTGTCCATTTAAAACCGTGTATCTCATCCATTCACATGTAAACTGCTTTCCATGATTGCAATAATCTGTTTGTCATCAAAGGCTTCATTTTTTTTTTTCATTTCTAATTAAATCTGATTGAGGTGCAGGCATTAGTAAGCATGGAGGCTGAGTAGAGTGTTGATGTCACCGCACCGCTGCTTGTTTTGGACAGTGCTATTATTACGAGGCCGAGAGGAGGTCAGCTCATTAGCAAATGAAAGAGAGGAGCAAAAAGGATGGAAGAAAGGGGGAGAAAAATCAGAGGAGGTGAAGAGAGGAGAAGGGAGGGGAACCAGGGACAGGGATAATAAGGGGAGAAAGCGCCTTTTATTATAATTTCCAGTCTTCTGCATAGCTCTCAGCTGAGGGTGAATTAATCAAATCAGGGTTGAAAGATGCAAAATTCCATCCATAGTACAAACCCAGGCTTTTAGGAAATCATTATTTCTGCATGTTCTGTCACACTAAAGAGATGTGCGCGACAGAAAACAGGCTGTGCTGTCGTTCAGAGAAAGTTTTACAGTACAATACACTGAATAGCTCGAAAAATCGAACCATGCTGAGATGGTCACGAGCCAAATTTGAGGTATGATTCATTTGGGGAGAAATTTCTTCTCAAGTACCTCCAGGTGCATGATGTCAGACTGAGACGATAAATATGGAGTCAATTTCAACCTTTTTGTCTTTAGATGTAGGGATTGATTATGTCTGCATTGTTCTGAGTCAGAGCAGAGAAAATTGCATTCAGTGGATGCCTAGCAGTGACGTAAACCTCCAGTGGACTGTAATTAAATGGAGGCATGGAGGAAAATGTACCATAAATAAGCATAAAACATGCATGAAAAATCCATGCCAAATACTGTATTAACAACTTAGATTTATTTTCTATTAAACAAAACTTGTGTTGTTTGTGTGATTTATTTTTACGAAATTACCTCCCCACCAGAAATTAAATACAAATTACGAAATACAAACTAATAGCATTTGTAGCTCGTGAACTAGTGAATCAGTATCAGATGTATTTATTGGGATAAAGACTTCTGTAAGCCGTACTGGATAAGGGCTGTCTGCCAAATGCCATAAATGTAAACATAAATGTAAATGTAAATGGTATTGGTCTGATTCAGTGCTCACTAACTCATACTCACATATAAGACATGCATGCTTCCTTTTCCCCTTAATCGACAGAGTCTGTACTTCCCTCAATGTGCCAAAGAGCAATTTACACCGCATTGCACTTATTCATGACACCTGACATGGAGTCAGTCATAGGCTTACACTCACACGTTCACGTGGCACATGGGTGACTTATATTGAAAATATTAAAGAGAAAATATTAGGCAAAGCCTCTTGATGCACACAAAAATAAAATGAGCAGTTTGCTGCTGGAGACCTCTTTATTGAGGTTTGTCTTATAAATAAGCACCAGACTTTGTTTTTACCGCCCCCTTATTGCATCCAAAGATATTTACACGTATAATTTGTTTATTTACTGTCAGTACTGATGTAGCTAAACCGTGCGAATCAAAGCCTTTAAAATTACACAGCCGTCTCTTGTTTCGCACGAGGAAAAGCTGACTATGTGTCGCCGAGTTTTTGCCCCCGTTTCACGGTTTATAAGACGGCATTAAAACTAAAGCTGAACTATAATAACTGAAATGCTCATTTCAAGACAGCTTGTTAAATGCAATGAAGCTAATAAGTCATGGCTGTGAACCGAGTCTACAAAGCACTACTGGTACGGCACGGTCGAGCACGTAATGGGGATTTCATGTGTGGTTTAAGGCTGCTTGTAAAGAGATGACCTCAGCCTAGACCCTGACTCTGGTTATTGTTAGCCTCCCAATCCTCTAACCAGACTTTACTGTGGTTTTTAAGGAATCTGTACTAAAGAGTTAAAGGTGTAATGGTACAAGCAAACAACACATGTCTGGCTGATAGACAGGTTAAAACGATACACTCATAGTCTGGCTGGTTTTTTTTTTTGTTTGTTTTTTTATGTGTATAAGAGATTCCTGCGGGAATTTGATCATAAAAATCTGAGAAGGGTTATAGAGAAACTGCTTTGGAAGCCAAAGAAGAGTTTGTGTGGATTAATACATCGCACGTATTCCTCTAATGAACACAGAAGAATATTCCAGTGTTTTTAAAGCCTAATCTCTAAAACATCTTTAAAGCATAAACCACTCAGCTTTATCTAAGCCACTCGGTGTTGCACACTTCTAATGATGCTCCCATGCAGAAAAAAAATCAATCTGTGCAGAATGCACACAAATTAGTATAAGAAGTGATTTAATTGGAGAAACTGACAGGTGACTTCAATATCTGAACCAGACACAGGTAGACCTGACTCTTATTGTATGCAAGCCCATGCAAGAACCCATATCAGCACAGAGAGTCCTGCTGCCACCTAAACCTCACTCCAAACCACAAATAACACCCGCAAGCAACATCTTCTGTAAGCGGAGCAACACATTTGACAGTCACACATTAAATCTTGTTAGCATAGCGATGCTGTAGAGAACTGTCTTTCCAAGCTTGCCAGTTAATGCTATCCGTGCATTTGGGAGGGGGCAGCCTCAATCTGTACTGCTCAGGGAGTATTCATATTCAAATGACAGAAAAGAATGCCCAGTAGAAATATATTCTGCACAGCAAGAAATCACAACCAAAGGGAACATTGCTAAGAACTGAAAACCTCATTTCCCCTGTGTTCACACTAGCAGGCGACAAGTCCCTCGGGGGGCTTGTGGTTTGTCTCTTGTGTGCTCAGAGCGATTGCTACTGCTCTTGCTTGCGGGCATGTGCTGTCTGCTGTTCTGATGAGAAACAGTCTTTCTCTCTCTGTCAGTCTCTTTCGATATATATATATATATATATATATATATATATATATATATATATATATATATATATATATATATATATATATATATATATAAAATAAAAATAGAATTTAAGCTTGATTTATTTGTGTTCGTGTTGATACGTGTTCTATTTCTATATTAATACTATGGTTTTCTCATTAGTAAAGCCTTGAATGTATTAGTGGGGAACTGTTACTGGGCTGTTCTTCAGTAGTTACTGGTTATGTTCAGTGGTGGACAGTAATAAAGTAAACTTTACTGTAAACTTTACTGAAGTATTTCCATTTGGGGAGACTTCAACTTCACTACATTTCAAAGTCAAATATCGCTTTTTACTCGACTACATTTTGCGATGTATTTCGTTTTTACTTATGAGTAGTTAAAAACTTAACTAGTCAAGCATGCAGCAATCCACCAATCAGTGTAGAGCGCTCTGTGCTTGTTTGGTTGCCACTTGGCAGTGTTCACTTACCACCAACGCATAGTTCAGCGTCGGTTCAACAGCAACCTTTTAAGAACATTTTAAGAGTAATAAATGATTAAGAAGCTCGCGACTCTTGTTAAAAAGAAGGTTTTGGGATAATGATAATTTGAATAGATATCAATCAGTGTTTAACTCATTAATATCAATCTATTAATAGATTGGTGCCCTAAGAGAAACAAAGTCTTTTCCTATAAACTGAGTTGATTGAGCAAAGAGTCTTGTGACAAAAATAATAATAGGAACATTATAGCCATAATAAAATTATAGTACTTTGGATATTTAAGTACATTTGAAGTACAGCAAGTATTGAACTTTAAGTAAAAGTACATAGTTTGTGTACTTCGTCCACCCCTGATTATGTGGAACAGCATGATACATGGCAAATTGTGCATAATACTACACTATTCGATTTATTGTCATTTTTGAATACAAATAATATGTTTATGTAGAATATATGGATCTCATTGCTAACTTACAGCCTTCTACATTAGTGGGTCTATAGACTTTGGCACAGTAAAAACTACACAAACATAGTGTTTCTTTGAGGAGATCTATGTATGTAATTACATTTTCAACACTGTGAAAGAGATTGTGGTATATATGGTAGCTATGTTATATTAATGATGCTATGATCAATCTACTAAACTAATGAGTAGTTATTAATAAAGGGTCATAATTGGCTAGTATTCTGCAGGACAAATGTAAGACTTGTATAGGAAATTAATGTTCTTTGGTCTCATGTCACGTGATCCTGGGTTCCATGGTTATTGTGGATGGACAGTTAAAAATCTATAATAATTAATAATGAATGCAATATTATTGGGGGGGTTGATGCATAACTTAACACAATATGAAATTAATTTTTATACACATGATATGGTTTATTTATTCATTTATTTATTACATTTATAATGAAAATTTAATAACTGAAATAAATGGAAATGAAAATAAGCCTGGTGAAAGATGATCCACAGTTTGTAGGTTGGGGACTCCTGGTTTATTGGATAAAAAAGATTATTTCTTTTTTTTATATTTGAATATAGTGATAGATAATCATCTGTAAATCATCTGTTTTTGTGTGTTTATTTTTTCCTTTTAGCAAATCCAACAAATCAACATGGGCCTTTTGGTAAAGTGGAACATTATGGCACTACAGAACCATGGCTTCTTCTTGGTGGGCAGAGAAGACCAATCAGCATTTTGCAATCAATGGTAAATTTTATGTGTATATAAAAATGATATTTTCTGTAAAAAAAACAAAAAAAAAACTGACTGTACGTCACAGAAATCATTTTGTGAACATATTAAGTCATTGTAATTGTGGTGTAACAGATTCAGAAAGTTGAAAGGGTGTGCACTTCTGTTGATGCTCACAATGCAAAGACATGAGAACATGGTGTGGCAGATACACGGATGCCTGTGCTTCGTCATAACACTCATTTTGGAACCTGTGTGAGTGACCAGCATTCTAATTCACAGACTGGAAATAGTTTTTTTTATAGAAGGAACAATGCAATTAAAGTAAAAGTTTTGCTCATATTTGGGTGAATGGTTATTACATTATGCAGCCCTACTTATCATACCCTTTTTTGAAGCTATAGGCCGTTTACTAAAAAGGAGCACTGTTTCCTAAATAAATTTTCAATTCAGTAGTTTGGCTTATCATTTCTGTTCAAAATCCCATGTTTTGTTCCGCAATAAAAAGAACAGTCTGCCTAAGAAGCAGTGGTCCAAAAATTATTTTGTACTGCGTTTAATCAAAGAGAGCTACCTCTCCATCCAGCTATTCAAATCCTGCAGTTCAGCAGTGGTCTGAATCTATGGAAAATGAGAGCGAGCGAGAGAAAATATGAAGGAAAAAGAGCTAAACAGGAGAGAGGAAAAGAACCTGCTGTACTAATGAAATATTTGCAATTCAGGATTCTGTGCTGTATATGGAAGTGCTTTGCCAGGTATGAATCATGGTTCCAGTCCTCCAGCCATCCGTAAAACACACTCTACAATTTCCCAGCACTTTTCAAACTCTATTCATCAGACCGGTCTGGGTTTTTTTTACCCCGTTTGTGAAAATTTGGGGAAAAGGTATGCATTACTCAGAGAAGTGCATGTTGTGAGGTTCACTTTACCAAATACAGTAATAAAAGCCAACTTATTTTTTTACAATAGAATTTATTTTTTATGCTAAACTTTTCTAAACCAATGCAGACGTGAACATTTTGAGCGGATGACCGTCTCTGCTGTTGGTCTTATGAATAGTGAGCTCTGTGGGGAGGAGGATTGCAGTTAACTACAGTTGCAGTTAATTATAGTCATCTTTTTGTGCCACAGTAAACATTTAGCTGTCGCAAATATGCTGAAGTAAGGCATTTATTATAGTAAGCTTCCTGTGTGTTGTTTTCATGGTGGAGTCAATAAAAGGCAGCTTTATTATTTAACATGTGCATTGCCTTAAGCAATAGGTGTGGGGAAAAAGAAAGACCACCCAGATTTATATATTTGTGTTTGTGTGTGTGTGTGTGTATGTGTGTGTGTGTGTGTGTGTGTGTGTGTGTGTGTGTGTGCATGTGCATGCAATAGTAGCCTGCAGATTATGTTAAACAGGCATCGTCAGCCATGTATAATATGTACCAGTCTTTTTTCATGATTAACTGCAGTCAGTTTATGAAAAACTTACCATAACTGTTTAAATAAAATGTACTTGCAGTCCACAATTTGGTAAACACGTGAGAGATATGAAAGTCTATAACACTTTTTTTTTTAAAGCTTTACATAGATTACCACTGTGACTGTTACCACACATTATATGGACAAAGGTATTGGGACACCTGGCCGTATGTGGTTCTTCCCTGAACTGTTACCACAAATTTGAAGGCACACAATTGTATAGGACGTCTTTGGATGCACCTGTTCCAGCATTGCAGTGTCCCAGTGCAAAAATCCAGCTCAATGGTGATATATAGGGGTTATATAGTTTGGAGTGGAAGATCTGCTAAAGCGCTCTGACCACAACCCTATTGAACACCTTTCGAATGAAATAGAACGCTTAATGCACCTCACCTACAACAGTACCCTACTTTACTAATACCCTTGTGGTTGAATGAGCGAAGAATTTTACAGCTACACTCAAAAATGAGGTGAAACATCTTCCCTGAAGAGTGGAGGTTATTTTTTTTTACAGCAACTAAATGGGGAATTGGATGTTCAGAAAGCACACACCAATCTTATGGGCAGGTTTCCACAAACATTACAATATCCTAATTATCCAAAGATAATAGACAATTTACATACAAATAATATACAAACATATAAAGATATGTGCTATGTATCTACAAGTATATAAAATTATGTAGAGATATTACAGAAAATACAGAACAAAGCAGAGCTGAAATTTGATTCGAGGCAGTAGAAATATAAGTGAAACATCAGTGTCTGAACTTCGTACAATTTAGCAGGGCAATGGTTGTGGGATAGAAGCTGGCCCTGAGAACGCTGGTTCAGCAAATGCCACTTGTCATATGCTACATTTCATCGCAACTCTATTTGTTGCGAAGTTTACAGCACCAACATGAACAGTGTGTCATATTTGTCATAATATACTCTACATGGCAACTGTTATTGCTGATTTGTAGCATATGAGACAACAGCCAACAAAGTGGTACAAAAATGACAAGTGAAAATGGTAAGAAAAGGCAATGAAGCATCTCTTATGGTATTATTCCCATGATTGCATACAACAGAGGCTTTGCACTTGTTCTACTTCCTCATAACTGCAACAGCAGCTCAAACTTTTTAGATTTCCAAACATCAGTAAAGTTATCATCATGGCAATACATGCAACTATTGCTTTAGTTCAAACTCTACAGGTGTTTTCTTGTTCTGTTCCAGATTGAACCATGCCATTTAGAGGCATTGTGGCCTATTCGTTCTGTGTCAATCCCAGCCCCTCATTCTTATGTTTCTGTTTAGCACCACAGTGAAAAATTTGAATAGCGATATAGCCTGAAATGATTTCTATGCTAGTTGCCATGGTTACATTCCTTTATGGTTACAGGACCATTTATGTAGAGTGACAGTTGTGCTATTTATTGTATAATGACCACTAGGATTGTCCGGCGGTCCTAATTATACAAAAGGCACCTTCGAGTAATTACATCTTAGCCAAAGAGACATTCAGAGACTGACCAGTGGGACGTGAGATAATGCAGGGCTACACATAATTGAGTTGCTGTGCATTTTTTAAAGTGTTTCTAACTTGCATTTATGTAGTTATGCAACAAATTGTATAGAAATGCATTCAGTTTTGCCGGTGCTGCTGAAGTGGTGTAACAGGGGCTTACTGAATGCTTCCTTATCATTCATAAATTTGAAAATTTTCTTCTTCACAAAACAAAATACGTAAAAACATTCCTCTGTAGTATTTTAATACTTTATGTCAGGAAAAAAGAGAGATATTAGACTTATGAATCCTAGAGCTTGGTTACCCCCTAATCTGTCAAATTCTAAGCATCCGTGACGCTTCTTTTCTGTTTTCCTTCTGTCATTCGCTCTCTGTCTCTGATTTTAGGGACATCCTGCATCACTGAGGCTCCAGATTGAGGCTGAAGGCAAACAGCTGCTGCTCATTCTGCAGAAAAACGAGTAAGCTCCCATCCCTCTCTTTCTCTCTCTTTCTCACACATTCTTGCTTGGTTGCTCTTATCACTTGCTACAAGAGGAGCTTTTTCTGATACACAAATTGGTGACAGATGTATTTTGAATCCAAAATGCTCTAATCTCCAATATTGATGAAATCACCTTCCTTCTTACTCACTCACTCACTCACTCACTCACTCACTCACTCACTCACTCACTCACTCACTCACTCACTCACTCACTCATTTCACCTTCATTTTTGTGATTGCTGCCTGGTATATAAACTTTAAAAACCAGACACGATGAAAGCACAATCCTGAAAATCAATTTTTTGAGTTTTGCATTGGGTGTGCTGTATTGCTTGGTCTTCATTTTTATATTACTTTTTTTTTTTTTTTTTTTACATTGCATGGGAAAAAATGTTTTATCTTTTCATTCAAATAAAAACAATGCCCTGAGATTCACTTGGCCTTTTCTTTTGCAGTCAACAATATCTTTCTCTATTGCTAAACAGTTGGCTGGTTAGTAATGCAATATCTCATACAGCAAACATTGGATAATTTATAGCAGAGACCAATTTATGTCCTTTTTTTATTTATAGGATCTTCTACATCAATAAATTTCCAACAAAACCAGAGACAATATTTCTGTTATCTTCTAATGCTAGTGACACTTAATATTTTTATATCATTGCTCTTGTCATTGTTCTTGTCAAAATTAAGTTACAGTTGATAAAATTGTAATTTAAAATAAAGATGAAGGTATATTGTTTAAATTAACATTTAGCTTAAATTATTTATGATAATGATAATGATTGATATGGGAAGCTTTCTGCAAAACTGATTACATTTTTACATTCATTATTTATGAAAGAGTCTCCAGTGTAAATACTTTGTAACTGTATTTGATTTGGTTTTCAACACAGAATGTTTACACGCTTTTTTCCCCTCTAACTTCATAGAAAATAGAAAGAAATAATGGCTTAAAAAAAAGGAATGACCATTTATAGCTACTACAAGGTAAAGACTAACAAGATCTAACTTGTCACATAGACAAAATTATACATTGAATTCAATAACTAAAAACATTATTATTATTAAAGTAATATTTTTTAGGAGAAAACTTTGAAAAATATATAATTATAACCTCAGCGTGGGAACAGTATCACCTGTGTGTTGATTGTTACTATAACTACTGTGTTTTATTCCTTATGTAATACATTATAAGGCCGTGGTATTTCAACTGCCAGAAAGGCATCATGGGTCTTTTGAGCTAATCGGAATCTTATCCTCTCTCACTTATGGCTCGCCCTGAATGAAAGTTTTGGGCAAATGAAAACTGAATAAAATTATCAGCTTTAGTTTTCAGCTGTTAAAAGAGAAACAGTGATTTTCATGCATTTTTCTTTTCTGGAACTTTGGCCCCGTGTCAACTGGATTGACTTGCAGCTTTATACAGAATTTCCTTAAGCGTAAGATGGCTGGCATCCAATGGATACTTGACTAAAATGCCAAGCAGACAGGGGCTTACTGTAGAAATGACACACATCTCGATCCTTTTTGTGCACATGGTGTCCAGTGACATGAAAAAAACTAAATCTGATCTGTTGTGTAAAAGGCTGTGTTGTAATCCTTTGTGAACATTGTGCCTGTCTTCATTTTGCTGAAGAAGACTTTATTTGCTTCAGCCTAATTTATGTGTCTTTTTTTGAAAAGAGTGACCTCTAAAGAAAAAAAATCTAAACATTCACACTGACAGATTCCTGCCCACGGCTTTGAAAGCAACACAACAGAATCTAATTACAGAATTCTGCACATGAAACTGCATGAAGTTCACTGTGTGTGTGTGTGTGTGTGTGTGTGTGTGTGTCTTTGTGTGTGGTAACAGCCAGATGCTTGCAAAGCTCATTTTGGGTTGGAGTGCCTAACCTGCAGAGTCAGAGAGACCTTGAGTGAGAATGTTAAAACATGGACCTGATAATGAGTCATTATGGGAGTAAGAGGTCATGATGGGAGTTGAAGATCTGGAGAGTGGTGTATCTGAGAACGCTCTTTTTTAAACATGTGAAACCAGGCTCGACTGCAGGAATAATTGGAAAATGTGTCTTATTATTCAGTGCGCTCTGGAAAAGTTAGTGACAAGATTATAGTCTATGGTATAAATCCCTTTTTATGCAGTTAATACATTAAAATGCATAATGAAATCTATAAAGGACGACTTTTTAAATGGATTTATTTTTTCCCATTATGACAAGATAAAAAACTTAAGTTTGCTCACCTTGTAATTTATACTCTAGATCTTCATGACTCAGACACTGACAGATAATTATCATACACACTTTTGCGTTCAGCTACATAAAATTGCCTGAGTTCACTTACTTTAATGGAGAAATGTAGAAATATATTATATAGTGAATGTTCTGGATGATCATTTTAATTATAATTCGCTGGGTATAAAGTTTTATCAGATTGTAGGAGGAAGACATGAAGAAATTAACCACAACCATGGTCCTCTCTACACTACACAAAGACTGTCAATGATTTCTTCCAACAATAGTTTTAATTAAAAATTGAGTCAGGCATCTGGAGCGGAGATCATACTAAACCTTCCAAGTTTAGAGATTCACTGAGATTTACAAATGACTGAAGTCTCAAGACTTAGGAATAAATTTGATAACATTTGATAACGTGTTTGGACGTCTGAATATGAAATGTTGGGCGTCCCTTTTTGAAATGTCAAAATATTGGGCAAAAAAATTCATGTTTACAGTCTGGATGTAAATGTATCATATTAAAAGGCATTTAATTAAATTACATTTAAAAGGCATTGAATTTTAAACTTTGCCTATATGATTTTTATCATAAAAAAAAAAATACATTTAGCACCTGTTTGTGAACACAGATTAGAAATGATCAGATTACATGAGGCTCATCAGTTTATAAAACAAGCTTAGTAAGCAAAAAAAAACCTTTAGTTCTACTGTTTTTTTTTTTTTCAACTAACCAGGACCAAATGTTTAAAGTCTGATTAAACAAGTAAAATTAGTTTAGTAGTTTAGTACAAATTGCAAATACCCCAGACTATTGCAAATATATTTTTGAGTAAAAAACAAAATGCAGATGAATAACTTAAATTTGTATAGAATAGTTTGTTCTGCTGCATAGATCACTGCTTGTTCAATTATTTTTTATTTACAGTATGTCAGCTTTCTTGAAAGCACTGTCCACAGTGTCGCTGTGACTGACAGGAAGGAAACTCTATGTTCAAATATATTGTCTTGGAACTCTCTCGTCAATAGGTGCCCATTGTGTTGTTGGGATTTGTGATCTATTGCACCACTCAGGATCTTTCTACCACTGTTTTTAAATATGTCACAAATCCGCTCTGTTAGCATCATGTACATTTTCCTGCCTGAGCTAGTTTGTTGGTTCTTTTGATTCTAGTCAATTTTCCCGTCCTGTTATTGGTTGGTTGTCATCTTACTTGCATATTTTCTTCTTTTCAATTCCTTGGTAAGTTCGCCTGTTTATACCCTGTTTTGCCTTAGATGCTTGCCGAACTCGAAGTTGTTAAGCTGTGATACCTTTCACCTTTATTTTCTACTTTATTGTGTAGTATTTAGATTCTGTGATATTTTCTCTATTTTATGGAATATTGCTGTCTGTTTGTGTATTAAACCCTATTATTTCCTATCACTATAATTTTCATATTTGTTCTAATAAAATGAAGAATTTTTACACTTGTTTTCTGGCCTTGATAAACAGGCATTACACTGACTAATGTGATCCAAAAGTCATCATTTCCTCGATTTCATCATTATGCTGGTGGTTTGTGGGGGAGTGGTGGCTCCAGTGGTTAAGGCGCTGGATTACTGATCGGAAGGTCGGGGGTTCAAGCCCCGGTATTGCCAAGCTGCCACTCTTGGGCCCTTGAGCAAGGCCCTTAACCCTCTGTGTGCTCCAGGGGCGCCGTATCATGGCCGACCCTGCGCTCTGACCCCAGCTTCCAAGCAAGCTGGGATATGCGAAGAACAACATTTCACTGTGCTGTAATGTATATGTGACAAATAAAGGCTATTCTGGCTATTCCATTATTATTATTGTTCAACGGCTTATTAGCACCTCTGATTCCAAAGTATGCTCAAAAGGTTTTATTGTAAGACTCAGCAGGTGATATAATGTGTTACATAGTGTAGTAGTAGAAAAGGGATGAGGTAGAAAAAGGATGAAAGGCCTGATCAAGCCCAGTTGTTTAAACATGACTGAAAATTGCAAAAATAGGTGGAAAAACATCTTTTGATAAAAAAGAAAAAAACTATGAAAAGTGAAAGCAATGATTTGTATTGTAACTTCTTCAATTCAACCAAGCCGTAGTTCATGCTAATATAAAGCCGTGCTTTCTGTACAATCTGAACACACAGTAGGAGGTGAGGGACACAAACCTGGTGTGTTTCATACTGAATTACAGCTGATTTTAAAGGACAAGAATTTTAGCAAATAGAGATCGCCTTTCTATACCAGTTTTTTTTTTTTTTTTTCGTATACCAGGCCACCCAGAATTTCACTTGGGTATCAATTAAAGCTTTCTTGCCGTTTAGAAGCAGCTGGATGAAATTGATGCTGTCGAATAGAATTGTTTCTCTGTCTTTCCTGGCAGCGTTTACCGGAAATTATATATCACCGGCTTTATTAATTTATGTGTGCTATTTCAAGAGTTGATGTATTTTTTTTTTATTTAGATGAACAGATAAACTTGATCTGATAAGAGTTTCTTACAAGGAATTTAAATGAGTGATTGTATTTTGTCACATTTCCTACAAAAATTATAGATGTGAATGCTAAGGTCCCTAACCTTATAATAAAATTCTCATCTGCTGATAAAATAACCTCCCCTCTCCAGTGAAGATGTTCCACTAGATTATTGAGTCAAGCTGTAAAAATCTGTGCTCATTCAGCCACAAGGGTGTTAGTTAAGTCAGGTACTGATGTAGGTTGAGGAGGCCTGGGGTGCTTAGGTGTTTAGTAGGGTTGAGGTCAGAGCTCTATAGCAGACCACTCAAGATCTTCCACTCCAACCCACGTAACCCATATCTCCATGGAGCTCACTTTGTGCAAATTGCCATGCTGGAACAGGATTGGGTCTCCTAGTTCAAGTGAAGCGAAAATGCAATCCACAGCATCCGAAGACATCCTATACATTTGCGTGCTTCCAACTTTCTGGTAACAGTTTGGGGACGAACTACATATAGGGTGTCCCAATACTTTTGTTCATAGAGTGGTTGCATTGGTAACATACATTGGTTCCAGCTGTTAGTGACTTTCAAAAGTACAGACATAAATAACACTATACATTTAGCTTGGACTATACAAGACAAAACAAGACAAAATATACTATATGAGACAATAGAGACAATGTGAGACAATATAGAAAGTACGAGTATTAAATAGAGATACAAAGTATATGACATCAGCGATGTACATAAAATGTGAGAGTGCATGGTTGTGCGTCAGATACAATAAAGAGTTACTTGTACAATATACAGCAGCAATAGTGTGTGTAACATGTACAGATGATGTGATGATAATGCAGTACTTATAGATATGAAGCAGAGAATATAATTATGTTGAGTTGGTAATGAGAGTGATTGCCTGGGGAAAGAAACTGTTCCTGTGTCTGTCAGTTTTGGAAAGCGGAGCTCTGTAGCACCAGTAGAAGGGAGGAGCTGAAAGAGGTTGTGTTGAGGGTCCGAAGGGTCAGTAGTGATATGATTTTGTGAGTGCACCTCCATTTAACACTTTAGACACCAGAAAAAAAATCACATATGGTTCAGAGATTAAATATAATTCATGAGTCTATCACCTTAGAAAGAGGATGTAAACTACCTATATACTACTACTATATACCTTTACCTATATAAGCATGTCTGTGCTAGAGAGATATCATTGAAACCCAATATTTATTTAAATCCAGTTCACACTGGATGACTTTCTGATTTTTGTATTAATTTATTTATCTTTTTTTTTTCTTCCGCATAACAGTCCTGCTTTTTTAAAAACAAACATTTGAATTCTGTTTGTTTTTGATGATGTCTGTTTGTTTCTGATTTCAGGCTTTGTTTATTTTCTTCATAGGGTTCCACATGCTTCACTTTTTAAAATATCCACTGAAATCACACAATCCATATTTTTAATCATAATAAACAACTACCATATCATTATTTTTACCCTACCACCCCACAATGGTTGTTTATTTTTAATCATAATAAACAACCATTGTGGGGTGGTAGGGTAAAAATAATGATATGGTAGTCATTGATAACCAGAATAATTATCTCCTGATTATGCCCTGTTCTACTATCTAACATCACAATAGTATTGAGATATTGAACCATGCTTTAATAACAGCTTTTCGAGCCATTGCTCTCTCCAAACCCTATGTTTTATTGGCACAGTTAAACATTTACGCAATAATTCCAACGAGATTGTTTTCTTGGGGGTTCTACAATATGGCCTAATGTTGATGGATCTTTTTTAAGCTTTGATAGCTAGATGTGTTAGTGGGTTCAATTGAAATAATTATTTACAATAAACTATTTCTTCTTTCGGCTTCCCCGATTAGGGGTCGCCTTAGTGGATAAATATCCTCTTATAAAACAAAAAACAAACAAAAAAAACCCCAAAGAAAACCACCACCACCATCATCATCAACATCATCATCATCATCATCATCATCATCATCATCATCATCATCATCATCACAACAACAACCAGGAAACAAAATGGGATGAAGAACGAAGGCATGGTGATTCAAGGCCATTTCCATGGCAACCTTAAGCCCTCTTGGGAGAGAATGAGGATGGGGAGATGTGGAGAGGAACGGATAGAGACAGATAGATAAAGAGAGAAGGGAGGGATGGAGGAGACAGTGCTTACGTAAAGGTCCACCCCCTCAGTTTTGGATGGGGAAGGCTTGTTATTATCAAAGAGAAATGACAGCCAGGGAGAACTCTTTGTGTATGTGTGTGTGTGTGTGTGTGTGTGTGTGTGTGTGTGTGTGTGTGTGTGTGTGTGTGTGTGCATCTGTGTGATGGTCTAGCTCTTCCACATCTTAACACTTTAAAGTGCTAACAACTTCACCACTTACCTGAGAGAGATAAAGGGGGTCTCGTAATCTCAGTTTAGGGCTAGGAGCAATAAAGGGAGTAAGTAAAAGTCTGCTGTAAGGGTGAGATATAGGGGCAAATGTTAAAAGCCTGAGTGTTGGAGGTTGAATGCTTAGAAATGTAAAACAGAGTGATAAGAAGAGTGTGTGAGAGAGAGAGAGAATGAGTGTGAGAGTTGAACTGGAGAAATGACAGATAAGATTCTTCCAGAATGTTCTCACAGACATGCAGCAGTGCTACAAGTCAGACTCAGAAACATCCCGAGTGTTTGCAGGGGTGTCGATCTTGAAGCCTGAGATATGTATGGTTAAGAAATAAGATATGCAAGTCTGGAACATGTCTTGGCTTGTGTCTGGAGTTGAGTTAATGAGTCGGAGCAAAGCGTATTCGAGTTTGCCTTTACAGAAGGAAGCATCATTAATCTGCTTACTAATATTAGTCTATTTTCTGAAAAATGTCTTCTCTATTCACCAACCCTCAAGCTGTAAATGAGCTGGGGGCCATTGTAAGCTCACAGACAGACGAAATAAGAATTACACTTATCTCATTTTTTTTTACATTTAAGTGTAATTTTATGGATAAATATTTGAAATCACTGATGAACAATTGACTGTGCTTCTGTGTGATAGGTCCAGTGCCTGTGTTTTTTTTTTATAGAGGATTACTAATTACAAATATATTATTAAATATATAAGTAGCAGATCATTTGTTGTGAGCACATCTGAATACAAAAGCAGAATACAAGGTCCCATATTTGGTTTTGTTTTTGTCCTGAGTGTGAAAAAAAAAAGAAAATGTTCAGAAATGTATGGTACAGCACCCTGCACAAGCAGTGCTACATGAGGAATTTACAATATTTATTTATTCATCCGTAATAACTGCCCTGTCACGTTTGCATTGGTTTAAATTAGGTTTCATTTTTGTGAAATTAAACCAAATCATTTGTTACTAAACTTTTGCTTGAAGGTATTATTTGGAGCACAAAAAATAAAATATATAAACATGGACAGACCTGAGGTCTACTTGTACCATCTTATCTCCAGGTTGAATCCAATTTATTTGGTTGTATAAAAGCCTGCCCGCTCTTTTTTATTAAAGCGTATATAGAGGTACATTTGTTTTCATTTTCTCTAAATTTCTTTATGTCCTGTCTTCTCATCTGTTCATCACATTGGCATTATGCTCTAGTTAATGTTTCTCTGTCTCTCAGTCTGGACCGGGTTGGTTTTTTTTTACTTGTATTGTGTCGAATAATTTACGAGCTTGACTTGTCTGCATAAACAGGAATAGAAGTGCAGACAGCACAGTCTGTTGTAATCTGCTCCTCCTCACCTTTTAGGCTGGATGAAAGGATTGAATGACCAGTAGAGGAAAGGATTTAATAAGGTATACAGTGACAATGGCATTATTTACTGTATTACACAATATTAATAAATCATTACATATATATAAGTCTTGTCAGTGCCATTTCTAAATATTGTTGTTGGGTTTTTTTTTTAGAAAAATGCATATATTACATACTGTATACTGTATATGCTGAAAATCGTACAATGTTTTACTTGACACTTTTCTGAATGCAGTTTTTTCCCCACAAATTAAAATAGCCATTTTGACATACTACCCTACTCCCATTTTACTCCTAGCTTTCATATGATATTCTTTGAAGTGCTTCGTAGCTTGGAGTGTTTCATTTTCAGAAAACTGATGCTTTCACACATGAGCTAATGTATTCTTTGATGTTGCTCAGGATCTGGAACCCTGGAAGCTTTACATGCCCTCTAATGCCACCATTTTGTAATACCATTTGTGCATAAATAAACGTGAAAACTGGATCGTAACTGTCAGTCTGATTGTTCTTTTCGCCTGCATACTTTGCCCTGGTAATTTACTGAACGTCTATGCTGGCTTTTTCTGTACTTATATAAGAAACTGACTGCTTGCTTTCGAGGTTGCCTGTTACTGTAGCTTTCTCAATTAACAGTTGTTTTAATAAGCCCCAGGGTATCTTGCATCTCACTGAGATCAACTGGGGTTCCAAACATGGCAGATACTGCATTCAGTTTTAAGGATAATTGTGTGCTTGTGGTTAAGAACCATACGGTAACAAAATAAATCTTGAATAGTAGTTCTAATGTGGTCAGAAATAGATGAGCAGTTCTCACAGTTGGCTAGATTGCATTGTAAGCAATAAAGGCTTTTTTTCCCCAGACCCTTTAAAGCTTGCTACACAGTATGCATGAACAAGCTGTGTTTGATCTCTTCTGATCTCAGTTGCCCATGGTCTTGGATTTTTATCTGGCTTAAGTAAAGCCTTGGTGCACAGCATTTCTCCTGTCTAATGTTTCTCTTTGAGATCTGTGGCTCCATTAAATATCAGGAAACGCACTATGAGAACCTTCCGTATATGTAAACCACTGCACTGTCTTTCATTAATTCATCACTTTGACCCACTTTATTCTTTTGTCCTGGAAAAACACCCTGCATGGAATGCCAGTTTATTACATGCCAACATCCAGACACATTCTGGCATGTCTTTGGATATTGGTAAAAAAGCTGAAGACCAAACTTACATGAATATAAAGAGCAAGTGCAGAACTTGACACAGGCATTAATCCGAGTTTAGGATGGAATTATGGTTTAGATGCGATCCACTGTATTGTGCTGCTTGTCATTTTATTTCAAATAATGTAATAACGCGCTTCTGATAAGATCAATCATTGGCACCATGTCTTTGTGTCAGTTAGGGTCACCATGTGGTGCAGGGTTGTGGTGTGCACTGTTGTCAGCATGAATTTCTTCACCAGCAGAATGGAACAGCAGTCTAAGCAATCGATGAGGAATTTTGAACAATGGCCAATAACCTTGAGTACAAGACAATTTAACTGACCCTTATGTCTGGGTTGAGAGTGATGACATTTGTCTTTCTTTTGCTCAAAAAATATATCTGTGATTTTGCATGAATAGGTGTAAGAATGTACTAGTTATTAGGGTTAGAATTAGAAATCACAACAAATTAGGAGAAATATTGGGTAAATAGAAAAACATAATTATAAAGGTATAACAGAATGAGTCACTGTGTATCTATGTACTTGGCTGGATCAGTGGTTTATGGTCAGTGATCAGATGAACTCTCTTGGTTATAGAGATATATCAAAATAGTGACAGGGCAGACCTACATGTTCTTACTCGGTGAGGACACGCTTGGAATAAACTAGTGAAATTAGAAACCTGTACTGTTTGTCTTTGTTTTTCCCCTTTGGTGAATTTGTTAAGGTTTTATCATTGTTTCATATCAGAGAGAGTTTTAGCTAGAAATGTATTTGCAGAGAACCTTTACTATTAAAAAATGAGTAATTATTGATTTATTTAGAAGAATATACATCATTTACTCTTTTAAGTGCATGCTATTAGTGCTGTAACTTATAGTCTCTGCATAGACTCATATACATTGATTGGTATTATGCAACCTTGAATAACAGCTCTTTGACATGCTCAAAATATTTGTATCTAAATCACACCCATGCAATTTTTCTTTCGGAACCCCAAATAATTGCTGACCCACTGATAAAAGGTTAAAGTGTTCCTTTCCTATCCAAAACTCCTCTGCAACTCTGGGAGGTCCTCATAGTGCAAGTTGCCTGATTGCATCAACTTTGCCTAAATGTAACCTCATGCATTAAATATCCTATGTCCAATAAAAAAAAAAAAAAAACTGTCTCAGCTGGAGTACAGCTTGTTGAGCTCAGGTTTCTCCACACTGAGCGGAGATGTGTGTCATCTTTGCAGCTTTATTTTTGTAATATTCCATAAAATTTTATCGATTTAATTAAATTTTGTAAGCGATCAGAAAGCCTTACAACTATTTTTGTAGTTGCAAATATGCTCATTGCAACTTGTATTAGAAACTCCAGGAGTTTGTAAGGAACAAAAGTATCTGCTTTTTCCGGGCCACTGTCCTCTTTGTTAAAGATATACGCTTTCATAGATGACATAATTATTTTGACAAATGCATTCGAATTTCTGTTGTACTATTTCTTTTTATTCTCATTCAATGGAAACAAAGAGTGGCTAAAAATGTTCATTGAATCGTGTCCCATTAGATAAAGCAGGGAATGTTTCCTATTCAGCTTATTCTGTGAGCTAATGAAAAGTTCACGGCTGAGTTCAAGTTTGCCATGTTATCTGCTTCTCTCACAAAAAAACATAACTTCTGATATGATGTCAGATCAGGTTAAAATATTAAATTTCGATTCATAGGCATGAATTACATTTACTAAGCTACTCATACAAGAGACTGATTTTTTTTCTTTTCGTGCACTGGTTGACATTATTACACAGCTCTAACATAGTGCCATTAGTGATGTATAACTGGTTCCTTATGTTGTATCCTTATGTGACATTGGTTACCTGTGCAAGAAAAGATGGATCACATGAGTATGGGTAGACTTGCCAAGTTCTCTTAGTCACTGGAGGGAACAAGGGATCAAGATGAATAAGAAGAGCCAGCCCATAATTTCAGGCGTGTCTTTTCCTGTACATATGGTGTGCATTGTGGACTGGTTTAGCAGATGGTGTGGTTTATCATGGGCTGTTGTCACTTTTTTTGAAAAAAAAAAAAAGAGGTTCGTGTTTGTTTGAGGTTCTTAATCTTCATTCTTCTACATCTTCCATGAACTTGAAAGTTAATGACAAAATTATCTGCAAGAATATATATCATTTAAATAGAAAGAATTGTAACAAGTAATGCTGAGTGTGTTTGTATGCTCTGGCTGTGCAGTATGTCGTTTTGCTGGTTAGGTTTCGGCTGTGTGACGTTGCAATGTCTATATATTGTGGATTGTAAAGATTGCTTATACTGGCATTACCTACAGAATGACAGATTTGATTGGTCTTTTATGACGTTTAGACACATAATATTTCTGAACATCTTTTTAATGACACTATTTTTGCCACCATTCAAATGAATAGGAATAAGAACCTCTAAAAGTAGATTACACATAATGATTCTGCATTTCCACTTACACAATGAGAGAAATGTAGAATTGTAACATGTAAATTGTAGCATGTATTCAGTAGATCTGTTCATTGTCCACAGCTTTGTTAGACATTACAGGAAGTGTTTTTGTATTCTTCAGGGGAGGCTCCTACAGTAGTAATAGGACTGGCTATAACTTTTGAATGAATATATATATATATATATATATATATATATATATATATATATATATATATATATATATATACACTATAGTCTACTTCCCAAATGACAGCACTGTGGCCATTTCAGGTCTCTGGTTTGTTCTTGAGCAGTTTTAGTGTTCTCCTTATGTCGGTGTGGGTTTCTTTCTGGTTTTCTGGTTTCCTTCTACTTCCCAAGAACATGCCACTAAGTAAACTTGTGACTTTAAATTGCCTAATTTAAGTTGTTTAAATGTGTATGTGCATGGTGCCTGCAGAAATACTGCTACCCTAAACCTTGGGATAAAGATATCCTTGAGCTTGCTATTAATGCTATAATGCTTTTACTGTGTGTGTGTGTGTGTGTGTGTGTGTGTGTGTGTGTGTGTGTGTGTGTGTGTGTGTGTGTGTGTGTGTGTGTGTGTGTGTGTGTGCATGCTTTGTGATACTCCAAAAATATTTGGCCAAGTAAGATCATCCAGGACAACCAAACATCGGTCACTGGAGGGGAAACATGACCTTAAAGATTTAAACACCAGTCTATTCATGCTATTTCAAACTCTGCTCTTAATGTGTGGGGTATAACAGTCAGAACTGCACTCGTAATCTTCCAAGAGAGACAGATAGCTTTTGGGTGTTTGTTAAGCCATATGATCTATGCTGTTGTCATATTTTGTGATACTCTCTGTGTTTATTTCCATCTCATTGCTCATACAATCACACACACTGCCTGACCCCATTCGATGCATCCTGCTGTTTTGTGAAGGTCACTCCCAATTGACCTTTTACCTCTTCTTCACGGTGTCATTCTCTGGTGAGCCTGCCTGGAGGACAGCATTTTTCTCCAAGTGTTTATGGGGGATGTGGGAATCTGTCCAGCACAGCAACCCATCTTGAAAAACAAAAGAAGATTAAGGGAGGGGGGGGGATTGTTTGCATCTGTGTTGATTCACCAGCACAGCAGAAATCTCATTTCCCGTAGATTTGAAGATAGCATTGCTTTGGGATTTTATCAGCTGCTATTAAGTTTTATTTGTTAATTAAGTTTGTGGGTTGAATTAAGGCTAGAAGTCAAGTGGCTGAATCTTTCAAGCTAAGGATTGGGAACTAGATTTAATTTGGGTTTGTGCATCTCTCCTCACTAATGGTCCACCCGGGCTGTACCACAGACCAAGATAACAAGAGCCTAGTCTCTATAATTAGTTGTCTTTTTCATACAGAAAGCAGATGTGTTGGCTCAGCCTCTGCTGTGGTTCCCGCTGTGAGTGTGAACCTGGCTTTGGCTGCTGAGTTCCCTGATGTTCTATAAATGGGAATCTGCCAGAGAGAACTTTGAGATCCGTAATGAAAACTAAGCAGCCACCATGGGAAAGACAGGGAGATACAGGGGGAAAGGTGTAAGTCTAAATGTGACTAAAAATGATAGCAATCAGCATTTAATTTGCCAATGGGATAACCATTATAATGCTGTACAAATGCAATGCCATACATTACAATGCTCCTGATTAGTTGATTAGACACAAAACTCTTCATTTGGAACCAAATGCAAAATAATGCACTAAAAATTCCAGCAATGATGAGCAGTCAGTTTGTGCAGGTTCTATGATGACATTTGGCTACAAAATGTGCAAGTGGACACATGGGGCTTGTCTCTCTGAGAATCCTACATGACCGATACAGAATCCTACAACAGTGTGTTTCACTATTAGAGAGGGTTTAATGAAACCCCTTAAGGAAGCAAGAAACCGTTTTAGTCATGCTAAGACAAACCTTAGGCTATAGGGTTCCTGGTTTGATCCTCAGCTTGAATTGCTGTATTCTCCGTTTGTCTATGTGAGTTTTCTCTAGAGTGTCCAGTTTCCTTCCATGACCCATCATCCTTTGGGTGTGAATTTATGCTTGATCCCAGGGGAGTAGTCCTACCTCCAGCTCTACCACCATAATAATGCGCTGTTGTCCACTGCCTCACTGTTCTCTGTTTACATAGAGAATATATACATGAGCTCATTTCATCATATGTAAAGTTATAATTGCTAACCCCACTTTTTCCCAATACACAATGACACTTGAATGAGTCTAGTCTTAGTATTTGTAAAGCATTTTTCTCATGTGTCATGGTTTGTTCAATGGCTGTAAAATGCTGGAATGTGCTGGTGATTGTTCTCAGGGTCGTGAGACTGTTTTAGCTCTCGATTGGGTGAGCCATAAAGGTCAGGAAGACCAACAATAAACCTGTTTCTGACATCAACCAAAATGTTTCTCATCACTGGCAAAATTATTTTTCATAGTTCTCCTGTGCACAGTCACATTACAGCTGGATGCTTCAGTTTACTTATTCACTATCCAATTTGCTTCTCTTTGCATTCTTTTTCTCTTGTGCCCCCTGGAATTATTCTGTGGTGTAAAATGTTTTTTTTTTTTTTGTTCTCTTAAAGCTTTTCCTTATAAACTAATGAACCATTCCCTTGCCATGCAGGCACGACTTGGAAAGTTTAAAAAATGCCTGGTTCCTATTTCAGACCTCAGATGAATCATACTGCCGAAGAGAAAATTTATGCTTTCTCCAATCATGTCATACAGGCTTGTCCTCCATCTAGAGCCAAAGTAAACATGCAATCTAATCAACAACAGCAACAAAAATCCAATATGAGAAAGACATTACAAATTATTACTGTGGATAAACAAAGAAATGTGAATTCTGCCCTTGCTTAATAAAGAAAGTAACAAAGCAGACAGGTTATCTTAAATGATAAGCTGGTATTTTATTCATGCATGTGTTTTGCTGCACCCGCAATAGAGGTGTAGCTTTTGCGATAATGCATCCTTGCTTGTTACTTTTTTTCCAGGTAACCTTATGTATGTATAAATTATGGCAGTATAACCTAATGTGATTACATTTAAAAAGACAGAAAAAAACTAAAACATAATATGTTTTTCAATCTTTATACACTGTATGGACAGAAGCATTGGGGCACTTGTCTTTTTCAGCCATTTGTAGTTCTTCCCCAAACTGTTGGAGAACCACAATTGTATGTCTTTGTATGTGGTTTATCCATATATTAGCATTCAATTTTTCCTTCTCTTGGAGACTAGGAGACCCAAGCCTGTTACAGCATGGCAGTACCACAAAGCAAGCTCCATGAAGACATGCTTTACATGGGATGGAGTACAAGATCTCCTGCTATAGAGCTCTGATCTCAACCCTATTGAATAGGCCTCCTCACCCAGCATCAGTACCTGACTTTACTAATGCCCTTGTGAATAAATCTTCCAAATCTCCACAAGTAATCTCCAAAATCTAGTGGAATATTTTATGCATTCAAATATATCCTATACAATTGGATGTCCCCAACTTTGAGGTAAATGTTTGGGGAAAGAACCCCATATGGCTGGGAAAGTCAGTTGTCCCAATACTTTTGTCCGTTTAGAGTATCACCCTGTCATGAGCCAAACATGAGCCACATTCAATCCAAGCTGAAGTTGAAGGAAAACCTTGGATGCTGATGTTTCTGGATGTTTCTAGTATCCAAGCCCTTTAGCTCTCAATAACCATCTGAGCTCTGCACAATCAGTAAGAGAGAATTGCTATGTGCAAATCTTGTAAAAGGATCAATTCTGTTCCAAGATTCTCCAAAATCCTTCCAAGAACTGCACATCTCTCAAGCTTTTGCCTTTTACCCTAGCAATCATAAGGATGTTTTCAGCTGCAGTAGCGGATGATAAAACCTAATGGAAGCCCATTCTGGTGACATTAAATTGGCAGACATACAGAATAACATTTCATATCCCTCAGAATGGGTTTCGATCTTCTAAAGAGCAAATGTCAGCATGCCAGCGAGAGGCGAGAAGACACTAGGCAGAGAAAGGACTCAATCAAAAAAAAAAAAAAAACAGACAAAAAAATACAGGAATACTCAAAACCCTAATAAAAATAGAGTAAAGAACATAGATAAATTATTCATTTTTGTATTCAGTCTTTAAAATGAACAAGAGGCATTAAAATAATTAGTCAGTTATATCATATTTCAGCGGTCACCAACCTTTTTGAAACTGAGAGCCACTTCTTGGGTCCCTTATAATGTGAAGCGCTACCAGTTTTATAGACACTTCTGAAATAACAAATTTGCTCAATTTACCTTTAATGATATGTTATTATTAATAATTAATAATATTCATCTATATCTAGTTCTCTATATTTTCATATTGTCATTTTCAAATTCACACCAATGCAAGTGTGATTTAAAAAAGAATAGCAACAAAAACAATTAGATGCAGCTCACTGGTAAGTGGCGCTATAGTGAGCTATTTTCAGAAAAGGCCCACGGGCGACTCATGTGGTCCTTGCGGGCAACCATGTTGGTGACCCCTGTGCTATTTATTGCATCTGGGTTAATCCATGTCTCATTTATTTTTTCCAATTAAGTTCTGATTTGTCTTTTTGGATGTAATTTCACACACACACACACACACACACACACACACACACACACACACACACACACACACACACACACACACTGGAATACATTATAAGATAAACATTTGAATAATATACATGCAATAGCATAATTAAACAAGGAAACCCTGGAACCCTGAAATATCGTTTATTTAAATTCTCTCAAAGCAACAAATGTGGCATTAAGAATATGACTTAATTATGACATTACAATAACGAAGCTACAGTATACTTATTTAAAATAATTTGTAACAATAGCAGATTGTACATATTTTCAAAAGTACAAATTATATCGTTAAAACATTAAATGTGATTATCACAGTAAGAACTGACAATTAGTCTGAAAATATATTGTGACTGTATTCACAATATAGTCAGCTATAAATAGATATTTCTATAGTTTGCCATTTCTATATATTTATAAACTGAAAAAAAAAATTTTGTCTTTTTTTTGGGCTTCTTCACTTTTGACATTAACTGACAGCAAAAAAGATCTGCTTTATCACTATGCATGTTTCTGATAATAATGCTTTAAAGGCTGGTAAAGATGCTATGGAAACATGCCTGTGAAGGAAATCAGTGCACAACATTTCAAATGTTAATTCTGTGAATATTTGCATAGCCATCAGTGTAAATAGCAAACTTATTTTGCAGACTTAAGTCAACATGACAATTTGCACAATCTGCCTCAGCTACACACTCAAGCTGTTGTGCTTCCACTGTCCAAAACATTTGGTGCTGACAGATGCATGCGTTACCTCCATTGCAGACCTAATAAGTGCGCTGTGGCCTGGTCATTTAGGGTTTGACCACTAAATCAGTGCACTTTCAGTTCCACATGACAGCACCCACTGTGATGCACTCTGTCAAAGAACTAGAATTCTTTTTCTTGGGAAGATAAGAAAATCATTTACATAGAAAAATATAATCCTAGTATTTGTGGCTCAATAGATCCATACATTTGCATTTACAAAATAATTAGTTTTGTAGTAAAATAGTTTGATCGATGCATGTAGATGCACCCGGAAAGATAATGGGGAAAACTTTAACTGTGCATCAAGCTTTCAGTAATCAGTAATCAGGGATGGCATGAATTAAATTCAGCCTTTCAGCTGAAACTTTGTATTAGTTTCAGGGATTGTAAAATACACATGATGAAGTCTTCTTGAACCTGTTAATTTGTTGCTGTTGCTGCACACATGAGCAGCATTATAAAATAAGACACAGTTTTCACAAGAACTTAAAATATCTGTTTGTTTTCACAATCTGGCATCCCTCATTACAGTAGTGTGAATGTAAACACTGTGTCTATCTTTTACTTCAATTCCATCCTGAAGAATATGTTTGCAATCACAGCACTCAACTATTCTCCATGAAGTCTAGATCATCTGAGATCATCTTCACATTAGACAGAGGCTGATGTTTGGGTTTTTACAAATGGCACACACAATAGAGAAATTACAACTGGAATTACAACACACCAAAACTGTGATTTACAGTGTGAGCCAGACGGGATTGTCGTAGAATTATCTAAGCTCTTAGCGACATAATTTCTTGGTTATGAAAGCAACAGCCGGATTTCTTCTAAGCGCCATGTCATCCTACTGTAATTGGCTCCCTCGTGTTTGGTCAAAGGGGAACCTCCTCTTGTTTCTTTTCTTTGGCCCATGGGACTTCAACTCTCTTCTATGAATGAAAGAGACCTTGTGTGCAAGTGTGTCGAGATGTGTCCTTCTCTCTAAATATTTCATTTGGCTTGTGCTGTCTGAACAGCAGGATGGACAGCATTTCCAAGTACCAAGTCACATCTCATTAGCCTTCTCGATTTCAACAGCATTTATAATAAAATCATCTCAATGTTGTATCTTGCCTCGGAAGTATTGGAAAGTCTTTGCTTACCTCCTGATTTAAACAATTATCAATGTGTTGAGAAAGACACATTTATATCCTGTCTATGCATAACATCTATAGTAAATCTGTTTATTGATTGCTACATATACATACATTATATGTGTTTAAGTAGGATTTTTTTCTACACAGAATGTTAAAACTGTATAAATCAATAAACTAATTAATCAACTAATAAAAAACATTTGCAGAGCCTAATTATAATTATTACAAAATATAAAAAAATCACGTTTGATTGTATCTGCAAGAGTGATTGTTTTCACAGATCTGAGAAAAGATGCTTTTTAAAGTATTGGAAAGTGTTATCTTATTAGATTGGGAGGTGGCAGCTTAGTGTTTAAGGCATTGGACTGAAGTTGTCACTTTGGGGCCTCTGAGAAAGGCTCTTAAATCCATAGCTGCTCAGTTGTATAAATGAAATAAATGTATGTCGATCTGGATGAGGGGGGTCTGCCAAATATTGTAAATGTAATGTAACATTTAAAAACAAGCTGTTTTTCATATTAATTTCAAAAGAGATATCAAAGAGCGTATGGTAAGGAAAAATCAGTTTTATATCTGCTATACCGTATATGATAACAAGAACGAACTTCTTTTGCAGAAATTTCAAAATGTTAATTATATCTATAAATGTTAGGTAAAACAAAGTGTCATTTTTAACTTAAATTAATATTGCAAAAGAAATAAAACACTTTGGGATGTGCTTTTATAGGAAAACAATTCATTTTCAATTGGTATTAGTAACTCTGCTTTACATCAGCCATATCACACCATCACCTCATTAGTTTATTTTATTGTCACATTATTCCTGGAAACGTGTTACTCCTTACTTAATGTACTCTTAACCAAAATGGATGAATCAAATACTGTGGATGAACTCCTAAAGAAACCTGTAGGAGAATGCCTTTGCTTCACAACAGTTGAAAAGGAACACTTAAAAATATTTTATATAACCATGAACTATACAGAGCTATACAGAACACTTGATTAAGACATATTTGTAGATACAGTGGGGCAAAAAAGTATTTAGTCAGCCACTAATTGTGCAGGTTCTCCCATTTAAAAAGATGAGAGAGGCCTGTAATTTTCATCATAGGTACACTTTAACTATGAGAGACAAAATAAGAAAAAGAAATCCTGAAAATCACAGTGTCTGATTTTTAAAGAATTTATTTGCAAATTATTGTGGAAAATAAGTATTTGGTCACCTACAAAAAATCAAGATTTCTGGCTCTCACAGACCTGTACATTCTTCTTTAGGAGGCTCCTCTGTCCTCCACTTGTTACCTGTATTAATGCCACCTGTTTGAACTCGTTATCAGTAAAAAGACACCTGTCCACAACCTCAAACAGTCAGACTTCAAACTCCACTATCACCAAGACCAAAGAGTTGTCAAAGGACACCAGAAACAAAATTGTAGACCTGCACCAGGCTGGGAAGACTGAATCTGCAATAGGTAAGCAGCTTGGTGTAAAGAAATCAACTGTGGGAGCAATTATTAGAAAATGGAAGACATACAAGACCACTGATAATCTCCCTCGATCTGGGGCTCCATGCAAGATCTCACCCCGTGGGGTCAAAATGATCACAAGAACGGTAAGCAAAAATCCCAGAACCACACGAGGGGACCTACTAAATGACCTGCAGAGAGCTGGGACCAAAGTAACAAAGGCTACCATCAGTAACACACTACGCCGCCAGTGACTCAAATTCTGCAGTGCCAGACATGTCCCCCTGCTTAATCATGTCCGGGCCCATCTGAAGTTTGCTAGAAAGCATTTGGATCATCCAGAAGAGCATTGGGAGAATGTCATAAAGTCAGATGAAACCAAAATAGAACTTCTTGGTAAAAACTCAATGTGTCGTGTTTGGAGGAGAAAGAATGCTGAGTTGCATCCAAAGAACACCATACCTACTGTTAAGCATGGGGGTGGAAACATGCTTTGGGGCTGTTTTTCTGCAAAGGGACCAGGACAACTGATCCATGTAAAGGAAAGAATGAATGGGGCATGTATCGTGAGATTTTGAGTAAAAAACCTCCTTCCATCAGCAAGGGCATTGAAGATGAAACATGGCTGGGTCTTTCAGCATGACAATGATCCCAAACACACCGCCCGGGCAACGAAGAAGTGGCATCGTAAGAAGCATTTCAAGGTCCTGGAGTGGCCTAGCTAGTCTCCAGATCTCAACCCCATAGAAAATCTTTGGGGGGAGTTGAAAATCTGTGTTGCCCAGCGACAGCCCCAAAACATCACTTCTCTAGAGGAGATCTGCATGGAGGAATGGGTCAAACGACCAGCAACAGTGTGTAAAAACCTTGTGGAGACTTACAGAAAACATTTGATCTCTGTCATTGCCAACAAAGGGTATATAAAGTATTGAGATGAATTTTTGTTATTGACCAAATACTTATTTTCCACCATAATTTGCAAATACATTCTTTAAAAATCAGACAATGTGATTTTCTGGATTTTTTTTTCTCATTTTGTCTCTCATAGTTGAAGTGCACCTATGATGAAAATTACAGGCCTCGCTCATCTTTTTAAGTGGGAGAACTTGCACAATTGGTGGCTGACTAAATACTTTTTTGTCCCCCTGTAAAAGATAATTTTTTTTGATTTTCTTATAAGAATGAGTCAAAAGGATGAGGTTTAACCAGAGTTAAATTATCTCTTCATTGAGCTGCAGTCAGATGGTGGGATGAGAACTTAATGTCTCATAATGGAAGTATTGGCCGGGTGTTTCTCTGTCAGCATTAGCTCACAAAACCATAAAGAGGCACAATTACATTACCTCAGTAATATGCCTTAAACATATTACATATAGGTATACAACAAAAAAGTCACATTTGCAGTGTTTCTTAATCTGAGTTTCTTGTGTAATGGGAACTGTATACACAAGTCTGTACTTGGTTCTGGGAAATTCAGCAGTCAGGATTTCAGCAATTTCTTTTTGTTATTAGACTTCATTTTTAGTTACAGAACATTAGTTCTGAGTGAATCAATATTGTCAGTAGCAAAATGCTTCAGAATGTAATGGACTGTATTGACATCAATTCTGATTAGATCCACTAATTTAATACTTGCTCTTGGTGCTGACTTTACATGTTAAACTATAGGACACAATTTGTACTGAAGGTTATCACGATTAAGGATTTTTCATAACATTGCAACAGAAGCCCACAGAGGGCAGAGATTGATACCAGTAGGTGTCGGATCAATATCAGGTATCGCCTTTCACTCAGGACACCTGCACCCTTATAATTGGTCTTGTGTGTGCTTCGCCGGTGTTATTTGTCACCTGCACATTAGCTGTGATGGAGCTCTATCGATTTTCTTTGCAACCTTCCTGGCCTTCAGGCATCAATGTGCAAGGAGACAGTCACCATGGTAATGGTAATGGGTGGTTTATAATAGAGATTTCAAATGACTGATCTATCTCAAATTATGGACTGGGGGATTCCGATGACAAGAAAACATTTATGATCATTTTGTCTGGAAGCTGTGACCTCGGTAATCCCCACAGAACAATAAACTTCACTTTGTCTTGAAGGAGTCGAGCTCTTCACCACAGGTGTGCGATCACCATGATTTTACACTGTGTGGCCCAAACTTATTTCAATTCTGTCTTTTTTCAAGTGGATTGGTATAAGTGAGGAAAAACAGACCAGATCTACAACTTGTTGGATCTGCTTGGCCAGGCAGTGTTACCAAGTGAAATATATACATCAGGGTGTTTTAATAAAAATTTGTCACATTTCATGTTTCGAAGGCTCAATGTTATGACTAAAACAACTAACTTATGCTAAACCATTAATGACCAGATCAAGGCTATTAGACTGAGTGATTATGTTTAATTCACACTTGGTATTTCACATTACCATTTCTGAATAATGACACACACACTCAGAACAGAATAAAGCTAATTTCTCTGTTCTATGGTAATGTGTTTAATGTCCAATCCTCATTAGATTAGTCAAGGTTAACATGCACAGTTTAACATGCACTGTAGGAAACACATCATATATATGTGTTTATTTTGGTTCGGAATCACTACCAGGTTAATTATCTACTAAATCTTCCTTTTTTTGTACATTTGAGTACCGTAAATGTTTGCCTTTGAATCCAACATGTTAAAAGGATGCATGTCCTTGCAAATAAAATGACTGGCTAGTTCTATTATTGCCTTTGACCACCTAGAGAGCTCGGAAAGAAACCGCTATAGTGCTAGTGTTACCTGTTGCATTTATATCTGCAGGCTTCCTTCCAGTTAACATCGCCCCATGCTGTCTTCATAGGTTTGTAGCAAGATTTGTAGAGCTGCCAGTATTCTCTTGCTCTGCTGCACACATGCAAGAATCAGCAAGTGTGCATACATTTTCAATAGAAGTATTAATTTTTAAAGAGTTTTCTTTTTGATATGAAATGGATCTACACTTGTAAATCAATACTGCCATATACCGGAGACTGCTGGAGACTTTTCCACACTTTTCTTTTTTTTTGTTTTTTCGTTTATTTCAATTTATTTTACTATAGTAAAAAACATTGCAAAATTCTCTTAAAAAAAAAAAAAAAAAAAAAAAAGGCTTTTAGTGGTTTTTATATTTCTTTTTTCTTTATCTTACTCTTGTGATTTGGACAATAATCACTAAATAATATGTTAATATGATAGACAGACATATTGATATTCTGCTGTAGATTTCACTTCTCATTTAAGGTATCTGAAGCAAATTTGCATGATCTGACAACAGAATATTGTTCCAGCATGACTTTGGAGCATCCAGATGGTCTCTGGAAAATTTTAAACAAACACCAACGGTTTTTTTTGGTTTTCATTGTGGAAACCCTCCAGAAACACCATACTTGTTCAAGGTTTTTAGGGTAAATTTAGGAGACACATGCTATCGAATTTAACTGATGCCTGCAGAGCATCAGCTGTCATTACCAAGTTTTGGGGATTCCGTTTTGTCCTTGTATTGTTTTTTTTTAACGAAATCTTTGTACGAAGGCCACGCCTAGAGAGAGTTACATCAGTGCTGAAGTTCCTGTTTATCTGATCTGGTCTTTACAATTTCATTTAAGGTCAAATATCTTTTCTTCTCAGGCTGTCTGAGTGCCATTTGGAATATAATATTTTGCATGAATTCCATTATGGGGGGCAAGAAATTGAAACTGTGCAAGCGGGTCAAACCCACATCTGCAATGATTGGAGCACTTAACACTAATTTAAGAAGTAATTATCTTTTATATACTTCTTTTGGTTAAATGCAGGTCTATTTAAAATGGTTCTAATGGCTTCCTTTTTCTGTTGGATTATGCATAATGTAAAAAAAAATCACAAAAGCCTGCATAAAATTATTGTAGGACTTTGTGAAAGAAATTCACCTTTTTATCCGCACTCCCTGATCAGGTTATTATGAAGTTCTAATAAGCTGCTGGTGCTGGTTAAATAAAAAAGAAAATCATTTAATATTGATTCAGCTGTTTAATATACAGTGATAATGAAGACTTTTGGGTTCTGGTCACCATTATTGGTTGATTTGTATTGTAGGGTCATGCATTCATGTCTGTCAGGGAATTGACAAGTGTTTATTGATATTCAGAAGATCTGAGACATTGGAGGTGTTCCATTCTGAAGGTATTAAGAAAGACATTTTATTCGGGACACCATTCAAAGTCATTCTGCATCATTATTTTTTGACTTGATGTGGAAATGACACTGTTTCTTTACTACTCCTTCTCAAATTTACCTTAGACAGTAGCCCTATCCACTTTTTTTTCTTAGCCAGTGATGATAACCTTGTTTTAAAGGCTATAACACAAAACTATTTGCAGTGGAAATTAATTTATGAAAGTCATCATATAGCAAATTCGATTTGATTCCAGTATATGTTTGAATTGTCTCTTTCTTGGGAAGCAAGCGTTTTGTGTTTGTTGAAACATCGATGGATTGAATAAAATTATTGTATTATTCTTAATTATTTAGAGTATAAGATGGTGCTTGAGTCAGCCTAGGAAGCTAAGTGTTAAAATATATATAATAAAGCAATGTTTGTTGCTGATTAAGTGCATATTCTTGGTAATCTGGTCATTGCTATTATAGATGAAACTCTTCTCAACTCATTTCTGTGAAACTTTGGCTTTTTAAGGTATACATTTTACAATTCGCTTTCCAAAACACGATCCTGACGTTACTCTCTGAGCTGGGGTTAACAGCACCTGGAATGCATCGCCTGGTGACCCTTTCTCCTCTTTGTTACTTTCATGCTTTGAGATGTCAGGAGTCCTGGAAAAGTGATAGCAGGAGACAGATAACTGGCTGACCATCTTAGCCTCTGTCTGCACCTTTCTTTAGGCTGAATCCTAAGAGACTAGATCAAAAGTGGTTCTTTAGGTTTGAAGTCTTTTCACAGCAGATCACACACTTTTAGCGCAAAGCTCATCCTGGCTTCTTGTCAATGAGGAGACAAATTACCTCTGACATCCACTTGCGTGCACATTCAGCCTTCTGTTTTGTTCTCTTTCTACAATGAAGTACTATGTCACCCTGACTGTTTTTTAAAGACTGACTTTAATGCTGTCATCATTAGAAAGCTGTAACAGTGGACTAGTTTGTCTTCATACATTTTTATTTTTAATGGTAAAAGTCATTTTGACTGGTTTGCATGGGGTTATAGGAGGTCATTTCTGTGTTAGACATTCAGTCTACGTGGTGGCTTTAATCTCTTGGACAAAACTGCTTCTTCTTTAAATGTTCAGAGTTGGCAACTTTTAGTTTGTTTTAGTTTGTTTAGTTTGTTTCAGTTCTTTAGATATTGATTGCCTTCAAATGAAAGCAATCTCTTTACCAAATGCTACATTTCAGATAATTATGATTTATTTCACCGTGCATGGATGCACGTATTAAGCAAATTTAATAAACTCTATATTTAGTCTGGCTACATATTTACCTGTTTCTCCTTAAGAAACATCTGGAAAGGCACAAAAGGTTCAGGAGCTGCTTACAAAAGGACAAGCCTATATACTTTTGGATCATAGATTGCTGTTAATTGGAATTGTGACTTATTCAAATGACATTTTATGACAATCGTGTGCACTTTCTAGCTGGTGACATTTTAGCGGCCGAAAAAAGCAGAACGGAAAATGTTACCATGGTAACATATTAAAAGTATGTGGGCTTGTTTAAGCTTACTATCAAGTGAAGATGTTACATTTATTACCTCTCATGTCTCCAATGGATCATTATATAAAATTAAAAAAATTTGATTTTTTATTTTTTCTATAGTCAGATGAGAATTTTACTGTAGTTTCAGGGATGGATTAAAGCCAACTTCATGTAGCTAACGTTTAAGGCTAAATATACCATCCATCCTTCCATCCATCCATCCATCCATTCATTCATCCATCCAGCCATTAATTAATTAGTTTATTTGTTTATTTGGCTTGTTGTTTTCTGGTTACTTCTTATTATATGTACTTGTAGATAAACACATAAAACATCGTGCATTTCGGCAATAAATTTGTAGCACATATTTCTTTGATGCTTTTATTTGGAAGACTTTAATTACATTCATGTGTTTGTCCTAAAAGTGAACATTTAAATCTTTTTTTATGCGCTTTTGCTGGAAAGCCCCAACATATCCAGTAAATATGTTCAAGTCTTAAGGTCAAGTTCATTAGATTGATTGATCCTAAGAATAGTGCACTCTCAAACATAAAGGTACCAAACTGTACTCTTTCTTTGTAGCTGGAGTAGAGTGGTTAGGGAAAACATTAGTCTGAATTTGTGTTTCGGAAGGTGTAAATGCTAAATGAGTAACTGTTAATACATTAATGTGTTTCCACCTGGACACTAATAGACAGAAGATTGCTTCATAACTGCAAAAACAGAATAAATTTAAAATTAAACATTGCCTTACTGATTTATAAAACATGATTGTTTGAGTTTGATTTAGTTCAGCTGAACTCTGCATGAGCTCTAATAAAATTAGGCCTTAGTGCAGCATGGCCATTCTCCATCTGACTCATAACCTTAAAAACAAGAGAATATGAGCTGCCCAGTGGCTGAGCGTGAGAGTGAGAAGATTTTGCCTCTCTCAGCATTAGTCATAATTTTTTATTTGTTCATTGTTTTGTCGCCTTTTTCGTCTGGATATTACTAACCAGACACAGTTATGGGGAAACACATGCTGCTAAGAAGAGGATATGGCTGATTTGTGTTCAGAAAGCCACTCAGACTTTCTGGATTTAATGATAATCATGAGAGAGAGAGAGAGAGAGAGAGAGAGAGAGAGAGAGAGAGAGAGAGAGAGAGAGAGAGACTTCACTTTATTCCTCCAGAAGGCCTGTGTGGAGCCAGTCAGCTACAGGACAGCTCATATGGTCATGTTTTTCAAGTCTATAAACCTTAGGTATAATCATCATGATGTAATACTGATGCAGGACTCTGTATATAATCAAACTCTTCAATGGATGCGTAATAGGAATCAAAGACATCTGAGATTATACAGCAAACCTTCAATTCTCCACTCACACTGTGGAAAATATATCACTCCACTAAACCTCTGGATCCTGTGTTGACCTGCTGTGTTCATTTATCCTGGTTTGCATCATGATGGCTTTACTTGGTTTTGATGTGTTAGATCTTGATGTTCCATGAACCACGTCTTGACTATATTGACTTTAGATTTTTCCTGTAAGGTTGTTCATTTCGTATTAGATTATAATTTGTGTGTCAATTTGCCACTCGATTCGCAAAAACAGCATGATGATGTTTCCGGCATGATGACTTTGGACGTCAAAGTTGCATAAACCCTTTATTTCTCTTCAGAATGATGTTGCAGAGGGATCAATGTGTATCTGTAGTTGTTTTTTCGGGGTTTTTTCTTATTGATTGATTGATTGATTAATTGACTGATTGAATGATTGTCTTTCAGCAGTAAAATTCAAAATGTCAATTATTCAGTTACAACCGTTTTTTTAATCTAAATTTTACATACACATGAATGCTCTTTATTTGTCATTTTATTAAATCAACCCAGATTAACTCAGATAGCTGGTATTCTTTTCCATCTGAACTATTAATCATAAATGGTTCATTAGTATCAATTGCATTAATTACTTCATTAAATTCATTGTACTTCATTTATTGGAATGTTGCTTACAAATAAAAGGATTTGGGCTTTATTTTTACTGTTTTAACTGTCTGTGTCTGTTGCAGAGGGCTTTTTGCCAGTCACTACACAGAAACACATTACCTGGATGGAGGGAGGCCCGTCATCACCTCAGCCAGCTCCAGAGTAAGATCTTTGTCACATAATCCTCTGCCCCCATGTGCTGAAATCTTACATACACCTTTTTTTTTATTGCAACCTCAGAAACATTTAGCAAGCATCTGTCATGGTTTTGTCCTGACTCGAAGACGAAAGCCATTGGGAAAGTTAATTACCTGCTGTAAAAGAGTTTATAACTCCCTTAGCTAACATAAACACTGCCTCTCTTTTTTTTGTCTGTGCAGCGTCTCTCATGAGCTTTCAGCCAGACAGTGAAGAGTGTTTGGAATTAAAGCAGTTGACGTGTCAGTTAATACTATTGATTGCTATTATGTTGACCTTTCACATCACTTAATTATTCTAATCACAAGAACAAATGGCTTCTTATGTCCTTGGTTATATATTTGATCCCTCTTAGCTACAAGTCAAGTCTTGACTTAAAGTATTGTGCTAACCTTTTTTTAGGCAGGAGGAGGAACTGTGTGTGTCTACAAGGTCTGTTCAGGGTCAGTGAAACATAGGGCATGTGGTTTCACAAGACAGGAGTGAGATTTGAGGAGCTGCATGTTTTTTTGTTTTTTTTTCTGCTGATCCATTTTTTGCTCCTCAGAGACAGGGTGTGCTAACAGTGCACTTTTTGGCTCCTTTATTTTAAGGTGAAGCAATGATTGCAGGTCACGTCGTCCAAACTCTTGACAGCTCCCTGGTCAGCACAGTGTGCTGCAGGCCACTGTTACTAAGAATTCTCATTTAAAATTGACTTGTGGTTGAAGAAGAAAAAAAACATCACATGAAACAGAGCCAAGGTCTGTCCTGATTAGGAACAAAATGATCAACCTGCCCTGCTGAAACAAAACAAAATAGAGTGGGATGATTAACTGTTGAGAAGACTAGCTGGTAAAAACTGGTTATTGGTGGTTTGAAATAATATTGTACATATGAACATTTAGATAAATTGTTAGAGCAATCAATGATGTACAAGGTATATTTAAATGTAAAATTTAAATGACATCATTTGCAATGTTGAGAGAGAAACCTCCAAGAACTGTACATTTTGTGGTTGTAGTTGCAGGTTTTACTTCATATGTTCTGTAGTTACAATTGTAAAAACATGGGTAGACCAAGTTCCACATTTGTAAATCAACAGTATTCATAAAAAACTGATTCATAAAATGTGCATACTCCAAATCAGCATGCAACAAACATTGTTAAATTCCATACACTTAAAATTGGTTTTCTCATGCATAAACACACTCATTTGCCCTTAAAACTCACCCTATATTGTATGCTTTACAAATCCTAGTACCCTGCTTGTGGCAATGCTTGTTAGGGATAACATGACAAAGGTTATGAGAAGATTCATCGTACTTCACGACAGTGATGTGTAGCAAAACAAAGTGAAGTTTAAATCAAATTTCTTTTCAGTTACATTTGGAAAAACTGTGATGGCATGAACATTCTTCGTATTATAGCAAGATTAATATGAATTTGCACTATTTAACCTGTAATTAATTGATTCATAATTATCTGTGATTAAAATCTCTAGAATAGATATCAACTGGCCAAAAGGTAAATTGACTGGTGAGTCAATACTCAAGGTAGCAGAGCTGAAGATGTTGAGATTTTCATTGGGAGTAATAAGCGTGGACAGGATTAGAAACAAGTTTATTAGAGGAGCATCGGATGTAGGATGTTTTGGAGAGACAAGGTGAAGGAGGTGAGATTGAGATGGTTTGGACACGTGCAGAGGAGGGACATGGGGTATATCGGTAGAAGAATGCTGAGGATGGAGCCACCAGGAAGGAGGAAAAGAGGAAGGCCAAGGAGGAGGTTTATGGATGTGGTGAAGGAAGACATGCAGATAGTTGGGGTAAAAGAGGAGGATGTAGAGGACGGGGGGGGGGGGGGGTATGGAGACGGATGATTAGCTGTGGCAACCCCTAATGGGAGCAGTCGAAAGAAGAAGATTCCTTTTTGCACAAAGCTGAGTGTGACAAATCGTCAAGCAAGCCATCATCCAATCAATATATGAATGCGCTTTTACACTTCTACTTTAGATCTCCTCTGTGATTTCAGTCTGCACCTTGCTGTGAGCAGTGAAAACCGGAATTAAGCTGTCAGTTATGCTGATATGACTGACAATAAGTGGGATAAAAGCTCCTGATAATCAGTTTACCCTCAATTTCACTTTTAACCGCTAGGTTTTTCATATGCATGGTCAGGAGTGAAAATAAATATACTCAATAAACTTGATCAATCAAATTCTATGCATGGAAATTAGCATTAGTTTTTTTTTAATATTGTGTGTACCACATAATAAACATAAAGCAAACACAAACACTGTCCCTTTTAAGTTGTACTGAGTTGCTAGTTTATCAGAAACATCTACCACATGGTAAAACTTTATAGGTTTACAGTTACTGGCTGGAGCACATCTGCTGCAATAGACAATTTGTCATCTCCATTGTCCATCAGTGAAAAATGACTGCGAAAGGACCACCACTGTCCAGATGTTATTTATTTGGTGGACCATTCTCATTCAGTCATTTTTTTTTTTACATTTTCTGCTGAAGGTCAAAGTGCCAACAGGATGATAAGTTCAGTCCAAACTTATCAGTACATAGTCAAATATTCCAGCTCCTCCAGGGGAGTTCCCCAGATATTATCAAGCTATCAGATATAATCTATCTAACGGGTCCTGGGTTTGCTCCAGGTTCTTGGTCTTTTTGAATGTGCATGATACAGCTGTAGCAGAAACTAGGGTCTCTACTCTGAGGTTCTCCCAGTTTGCCAAGTTAATTGCCTTAAAATTATAGATTTGAAAGATTTTGGAGTGTGTTTGTGGAAATTTGTGCTCATTCAGCTACAAGGTTGTTAGAAATGTCAGGTACTGATGTACGGTAATGAGGCCAAAGATGTAATCTGTGTTCCAATTCATCACAAAGCTGTTCAATAGGGTTGAGGTCAGAGCTCTATAACAGGCCACTTAAGATCTTCCTGCCCAAACCTTTTCAACCCATATCTTAATGGAGCTTACTTTGTGCACATGGGCACTGCCATGCTGGAGCAGGTTTGGGTCTCCTAGTTGAAGTGAAGGAAACATTATTGCTACTGCATTCAAAGACCTCCTACACAATTGTGTGCCTCCAACATTGTGGTAACAGTTTGGGAGAAAGAACAAATATAGCAAAAAAAAAAAAAAAAGGCAGGTTTCCTAATACGTTTTTCCAGATAATGTAGATAAATATTTATGCATACAATATACAGTACATAATTATAGTCTATAAGGGTTTGTACAGGATAACCCGGTAACTCAGTTTATAGAGCAGTCTCTTAGAAAATGAACAGTGAAGATGTCTTTCCTAATGGCTTTGTGCTTCAGGATACTGTATTTGAAAAGATTAGTTGCTTTCATTTTATGATCTGGAACATTTACAGGCCTGTAATGCAGCTTTTCCTTTTTTTTTTTTTACTAGTGTTCACAGGATTGCTGTGTTAATATTTAATATTTTGTCCATGATTAATACCCATTAACCTTGACATGTCTTGAGACTTCATGTTAACCTTCATCTGCATTAAAAATCAATTGATGTTTTCTCGCCTCTGTGGTCATGCTCTTTTAAATGTGGAGATTTAAACAAGCCAAAATCTAATCAATTCATTGTGACTACACATTGTTTAACCGCTAGTCAACAGGGCGGCTTATCTTGTCCATTATAATGGAATGAACTGTTCTGGAGGATCTCAGAAATGCTTGGGAGGAGTCCATGGATCCATTATTGCGTATTTACAAAGAGATTTGCTTATTGGGGTGTGCATTCTTTGTGTCAAAGAGCATCCATCCATCTGCCTCATTTTTATTTTGCTTTAACCCAGAAAGCCTTACAATCTCTTAGACATAAATCATTTGAAGTACACCACACTAGTTGATGCACTATATGAACCCTGAACAGATTTCAGATCCTGAATGCAGTCAGTGAATTTGCTGTATTAACCAAGACATAAAATAGAGTTTTTCCTCTCAGAGTGCTCCGTTTTTTCTCTTCTTTTTCTCTGATAATAAAAGTAGAACCTTTCCCCTGCAGTCTGCAGTAATGACTCAGCATTGCCATTGAAGATTAACATACTGTATGTAAAGACCATTTCTTCTATTATAAAGCACTGGGCAAGGCTTATTAGCATTCAAATGAACTATTGTGACATTAGCTATCATTCAGAGATAATGTCTGATGATAAATGTTGAACAGATCAGGAATAATTTATGAAATTATGTAATTATTTCTATGTTAAATATTAGGGCTGTAAAGCCTTCTTCATCAAAGCCATCTCATTGTGCTAATCACAAATATGTTAGATACTCTTTGACATTTCTTTATAATTTTAATCATTCTTGACATTACATTTACTGATGTTTTTTATTTCTATATTGTGAGGTGCGGGTGGAAGGTTTTTATTGATTTCTTTAAAATAAAATTAAAAACCATCCTGCTATATGCTATAAAAGTAATTTATTAATTGTTGAGCCAATGCATCATTGCCCTCAATACTGTGAGAGACTCCTGTATCATGTTGACTGAGGTGTTCTGTTCAGCCCAGCTTGTCTTAAACCCTGGAATTTCTTGACAGCATGTGCCTATGTGGCCAAATTAATACCAGCTGGAGGAATGTTTATTTTCATTACCCGGATGGCATCATATGACATCCACACGTTCATGACATCAAGAGCGTTTGCTAAATCTGACCCTCTTCTTGATCCTCTGTCTGCCGCTGTGTGTTTCAAATTGACTGCAACAGCCCTCAAATGTCTTTCTTACCTCTGGGCAAACAGGAAATAAGGCTCCGGTGGACATGACAACTCGAAGCTGTCCTCCGTGTCAGCTCATGCAGACCAGAGTGACAAGCTGACAAATTACGGGTCGAGCAGGGAGACATGCTGGGGCGTGAGAGTGAGACTGAGCCTCAGCGCAGAAATAATGATCTGTGAATCTGAAACCTCTTCGGGATGATAGAGCAAGACTAAAATGAACACATCGCCTTTGCTGGCTTTTTAAAAGCATCTTATTTCTTTCTGAAATCCTGCAAACAGATTGAGGTACAGACAGAGGGAGTGTGAGCATCTGCATTGTGTTTTACTCTGTAGTTGGGTAAATGAGCCAGAGCTCAGTGCCAGAATAGAAACCCCAGGCTTTCATTCCAAACCACACAAGTCCTCCCTTCTGAATGAAACAAACCAGGTCTGTGATGAATTATACTGTTTTGGTATACCTATGTATCTATTTCTCTCTGTATTTTCTTATTTTTCTTTCCGGCTAGCTTTGTACTATGTTTAAAGATTGATGGTTGCCATGAGTACAGTCAACGTAAAAAATAATGGCACCCCTCAAGAAAATGACACATTATATATGGTGATATTTTGAGATTCTCTGTAAGACTTCATCTTTGTTGAATATGACTTGTAGAAACCTTATCATAACAGTAAAGGTTTCAAATGAACTTTATTTATATTGTTAAAAGTTAATTATTTTAACTTAACTTAGATGTACATTTTATTTGTTTAAAATTCCAGATTTTTCTAAATTTTAAGTGACTTTACCGTCGTAAAGGTTAGGCTTAGGCTAATGGAGAGCATTTGTGTAAATTCATAAAAGCCAACACAGATTTCACTTGCATGTGTAAATATAGTTGATTAAATGAAAATGTGTGTAAACTGTGTGATTTGTTACATTTGTTTGGAAAGCCAAACAAACCAGGAACCATGGTGCTGACATGACAACATGCCCGCTGTGCCACCGCGTCACTCCTGCCAATTATTAACACCCCAGGCAATAACAAATTCTTGCAACTGACATCGGCTGAAAAAAAAAAAGGACTATTTGATTGAGCTGCCAATCATTTTGAGACAATATAAAACAAGCTTTAACGATCAAGTGCTAAGTTCAATGTTGTTATGTGTATTTGATACATTCGTTTTCTTTTTATTGTAATAATGATTGAGGTCAAATATGTTGTATTAACTTCCTCTAGACAAATTTGTTAAGGGTTGTGGATGCAAATTGAAAATAAATATGGCTGTCTGCCAAACCCCCAGACTAACAAGTCATTGAAGAAAACATCAGTGTCTCATCTGCAATCACTTCCTTCCCACACTTATATCTCACCTACTAAATTTGAGTAAATACATGTCAGAAGCTGTCAGTCCTTCCTTTAATGTATTTGTATTCTCTGAAATGTTTTAGGTGAACTGTTACTACCATGGCGAGGTGAAGGGCTATCAACACTCCGACGTCATACTCAGCACCTGCACAGGACTCAGGTGAGGCACCAGAGCAATCTGAATCGATGTTCATGGCATAAGCAGAATCCTACAAACACACACACAAAATATCAGCATTGTGTGATCTGATACTGGTGAGTGATGGTATTAATAAATGTAGCTGCCAAAGAAACATGTAACCCAGGAGTATCTGTCTGAATCATAAAGATAAATTAAAATCAATGGAATGTATCCAGGAGTCATATTATCAGGAAAGATCTTCATATAACTAAGATCAGTTAGATTTGGAAAAACAAATATTGTAGTGATACACATTTTCACGCACACACACACACACACACACACACACACACACACACACACACACACACACACACACACACACACACACACACACACACACACACACATGCCGTAGCATGTTGCTTCAGAATTATTAGTATCATAATTCTGCTTGATAGCATCAGGAACATTATCCTGCAAACGGGTCCAAACTCTCTCCCTCAAAACCTGTCTCAAGCCACACAGTCTGTCTTCGAACCATGCAGCACACACACACACACACACACACACACACACACACACACACACACACACACACACACACACACACACACACACACACACTTTCTCTAATAGTTTTCCCCTGACTGGATTTGTGTTCCTTGGCACTTCGGCCAAAACAAATTAGTGTTGATTTTGGTTGGCAGTATTGGTGTAAGTGTGGTTTACACAAGTGTTTATGTGGTCTAGTGTGCACTATGGGTTTATTAAGAGTCTCTCCTCTGCAAAGAAGCACGTCGCTTTAAATCACCCTGCAACTGTAAAGTGTGAGAAAAGCTTGTTGAAGCGAATCCCATAACCACTAAACATCGGGAATGGAGCTGAAAGTCCAGTTGTTTCAATAAAATATTCCCAAAACTGACGCTGTGTTCACCAGCAGTGCCTTGGATGTTAAAATAACCCACTTTCCAGACTGTTTTTAAGCTGTGGGAAAGTGGAAATGTCACTTCCCTGAAGAGCAGTCTGTCCTATTTACACTTTAAGCACTCTTTTAACACTTTTTCTCTTTTTTTGAAAGAAACACAGGTTTCTTTCAGTCACTATAGTATCAACTTTCTTTTCTTTCAGAGGGCTGATCACACTGAAAGATAAAGTGTTGGTACTGGAGCCAGCACAGAAGCCCAACAGCACTCTACATCATATCTTTAGAGGAGAGCATCTCACCCTGAAGCAGGGGACATGTGGACACGGGCACAACATCTCACACACTGCAGGACTCTCAGACACTACAGAGAGCTTTTTTAGCTCACATGGCAACAGGGTAAGATAACCAGGACCAGGCAAATGTACCATGGTATTATATGCTTTAACAAAGGGCACTGCTGTGAACTTATGGCATGCTTTCTAACACATATTTGTATGACAGTTATATAATTATAAAACTGAAACCAGAGTATCTGCAGGCTGAATTGTGTGAGTCATCATCTTTAATGATTTAAACAATGGAAACATTGCTTCCAAAAACCTCAGTCAGAACACTGATCAATCAAAGTATCATTATTGTGCATAAAGTGATCCCGAAATCTTCCCTAAAGCACAGAAAATACTCTTTCATGTGTACACACATTAAAGGTACATTTATACATCATGTGGCATATTCATGGCATCACTTATCTACAGTATCTTGTAGTAGTCTGTATATTCTATGTGACTTAACAAGGCTTATAGCAACTTCTCTACATGATAGAACAAAGTAAAAAAAAACATGTCTGATTAGCAAAATAACCAATACCAAAACAGATAAAAAAAGGTACAGAAATGACAGTTCATTCACTTGATCAAGCTAAAAATCTGCTGGATTTCTGTCTCTGTACATGGTTTTCCAGTTTTCCAGTTTGCTCTTGACATATTACGCTAATACTGTTTGACACATGGTGAACAAGTTTTCTTATAAGTATGCCTAATATGACTTTTTTGTCGTTTTGTTCACTTCCTTCGCAGATGTCATGGTACTGTACTGGCTTCTGTTTTGCACCAGTGGTTTTGTTGAAATGTATTTGTGTGCTAAGAGCAGCGATCACGGCCGCTCTCAGTGTGAAGAGTATGACTGATGTACACATGTTTTTATATTCATTAAAGAAATCAAATACTGAAAACAAAGGGAAATGTTTGCTATACAAAATCAGGAAGCCAGCCAACTGTGTTTTTTCCTATCAGGTACAAATCTCATCAATTATATAAAAACTTTTTTTTTTCCTATCAGGTACAAATCTCATCAATTATATAAAAACTTTTTTTTATATATTAAAAAAACTAAAAACTTTTGCTATTGCTGGTTCTATCAATTTAAGTCCAGTGATTTTGTATTCTTAAAGTTTTTTTGTGGGCTTTATTAAAACCAAGAAAAATTAAACATTGCAGAAAAATTATCTATAGATGTATGAAGAGGGATGAAGATCCCTAACCCTAACCTTTGCAGCATAATTTTGTATGAGACCATGATAAAAAAAAAAAATATTTGCAGGGACTTGCATATAAATTATTGTGTAGATGCAATTATTTAGTGCTTCAAAAACACATACAATATCCTCAAGAACTAGATCAACAATACTTTCTAGCTATATTGTTAGTACAAAAAATGTTTTTAATTATTTTTTTAAAGCCCTTGTACTGAAGGTCTAACATAAACTGCAATACAAAGAGATGGCGGTCTAACAAAAACTTTGAAAAAAAAAAAGGGTCCAATACAGTTATAGAAAGCTGAATTAATTTAGAGTTAAAATGGCGAACTCTGGTTTTAAGGTAAGAAAAAGTGCACTTGTAAGAAAGTGCACTTGTTTTCTTTTAGAAAAGTTTATATATATATATATATATATATATATATATATATATATATATATATATATATATATATATTCTCAATCTTTTTTTTGCTTAGGCATTTTACTTTCAATTTTTCTATACATTCCACCTTTTTACTCCTCATTTCTTTTACTCTTTACTCTCTCTGTAGTACAAGAGACAAGCCCAGAGTAGCACTAAATATGTCGAACTGATCATCGTAGCAGACAACCGAGAGGTATGTAACTAAAAATACACTTTCATACATTTTCCTTAACCATAATAAACAAAGATTATGATGGTGACCTCTTTAGTCTAGTAAGAGAAAAACGTATTAAAATATTTAGGTTTTACAAAACATTGTTCGTTTTTTTCTTGGCTGAAATCATGGGAATGCAGAAATGGTGTCACAACAAGGTCATGAGCGTATAACCCTAAGGTCCGAGTTGTACCTCATGAGCTTTTGTTAGGGTGCTCAGTTGAGGAAAAGGCTGTTGAAGTGCAGCTGCTGATTATTTTGGTAAAAGAAGGGAGTTCATTCGTGTGGCTCAGTCGAGTGAAGGATTGTTTAAGTAGCACTTTAGTGTCATTAATCTGGACTATGACAGGAAAAGACAACCTACAGCTGCAGCTACTTGACCCTTGTCTAATTTTTCTGTTTAAAATTGGACTTCATGTCCTCTAAAGGCAGTACTTGAAAATGATTTTTCACAAATTGGTTCCAGCTGAAACTATAAGGTGTTACTTTGTCCCTGTGTGTTCTAAATACAAATTTAGACCTATTGGTTCATTAGACCAGATTATTATAGGGTCCAAAGAGCTGCTTATAACCTAAAGCTGGAAAAATACTCATTTAAAATGCGCTTTGAAATGATAAATTAATACATAAAAAATATTTATTTTTTTCAATCAAAGTGCACCAAAAAAACAGCCTTTGGAAAATATCTGGATTTTGTTACCTAATATTTCTTGTGTGTTGTGGGTCCAGTACATTTTCATTTCCAGATCTGATCTTAAAACTCAAAGTTAAGCACATCTGCAGGTGGTGGATGTCTTTTGTGGATATCAAATGTTTCCTGTTTGCTAACATTTCACCATTATCCCTTATAGCCAGTTCAAATCACCTAGAAATCAGAAGTCACAGACTCAGGTTGAAGCAAATGCCAGAAAACAGAAGGAATTCATAATTAAATGTAAGCCAGAAATAATGTACAACATGCTTAAACTTATCAAGTCTTACACACAACTAAGGCGTAAGTATCGTAGCAGTTAAATGTTGGTTTTATTTGCTACAATTACATACCCTTTTACTTTTCAGGTGTTTTGCGCGCACACACATTGCTCTGTCTTTCTGTCCCCCCTCTTATCCACTCAGTTGCTCACTGCAATCGAGGACACTTGTTAGTCAAACCATGCCCAAGTGTGTGCTCTTTAACACTTGCTTTCTCTGGCTCCACCCTCCATTTACAAACTTGCACTTTACCAAAAAAAATCTGCAAGTGTGCCCAAAAACTACATACTCTAAATAACTTTGGGTACAGATTTTTTTGGTAAAGTGCAAGTTTGTAAATGGAGGGTGGAGCCAGAGAAAGCAAGTGTTAAAGAGCACACACTTGGGCTTGGACCTCTTACATTATTATGTCAATTTACAACACATCTCTGACTTCCCACTGTTCCAAGCAGGCATTGCAGGCTTCAAATATGTCTGCCATGGACTACAATACCCACACAGCCCCAGCTATCTCAGCCATTTGTGCTGTTTAAGTAAAAGAAAGGTAGACCGCATCGGTGTTTAATTACTCAGGCCCAGCCTTGATTGATATATATATATATATATATATATATATATATATATATATATATATATATGTATATATATATATATATATATATATATATATATATATATATATATATATATATATATATATATATATATATATGTGCTGTTTAAGTAAAAGAAAATTATTGTAATCAACAAACCAAACCAACTTTTATTCACAACCAGTTCATGGACGTCTAAATGGTTCAAACATGAGACATGTTTGTGTTTAGAAAAGCTAATGCTTGAATACTGATGATGACACAGCAAGGGGAGTGTAGATATTGTGGCAGCTTCATGTGGGCCAGAGAAAGCACCCTTACATCCCCAATTTATTTTTATTTAGTTTAATTTATAAGCTGTAAGTTCATGAAATTTAACTAGATTTCTTCTTAAAGGAAAAATTCAGGTCCTTGAATTATTACAGAATTTTAAGTGATAACTCAGCTGTTGATAATTATATGTTTAGTATTTTATATAGGAAACCCAAAATTAGTTAATAAAAAAAAGAAGGTTTTGGTGAAAGACTAACGTTTATTCCAAAATGTATAAGAACCCAGTATTCAGGTACATCACTGTAAATCAATGACCATGTATATCAAAGTATAACAGTAAAGAATTCTCGTCAGTCATACTTTGTTTAACCAAAGCAGAAAATTAGTAACCCACAGGGACAGGACTTATGGAATTATAACCTAGATGTTTTTTCAATAGTCAGTGGGACTCTATTAGTTGTGCTGAAAAATAAAATGATGAATGTTACGCAAATCTTTCTTGGAACGACAATAGCAAACGAGACTTACAAGGTTCAGCAGTTTCTGATTAAAGTTACAACCCACGACTCACAACCCTAAGGGCAGTAATCATACAGAATGTGGAAGAAACGTTTCCATTCTTTGATTCTGTACAACATCTTTTATATTCCCTCGGCTGATTGCCCAAAATAAGCTCAGCATGTCCAATCTGCCAAAATATGAGAAAGAGCCTTAACATCTGTGCCGAAGTGAAGTTTGGAACTGGACACTGGAAAATTATTTGCCACATGTGACATGCCTCATTTGAGTAGAGTAAAACACATATCTTTTTCATTTTAGTTTCAGAAACAGGGCAAAGATGTGGAGAAAGTGAAACAGAGGCTGGCTGAGATCGCCAACTATGTAGACAAGGTAAATCCAACCGAAATGCCAACACAGCATATTGCTGTAATGTGCAATCTAAGACTGGAAGGACCAGAGCACTGCACAGCAACACATTTTTCCCCTTTCTAAAACACCTGCTTTTATTTATTTTATTTTTTATTATTTATCAAGTACTTTATTTTTAGGCTGTGCTTTAATACTTAATCCAGACATCATTGCTTATGAGCAGTTCAATGGCTTAATATTCAATGCACATATATGAATATAGATAAAACCAAGATGTGTTTTAAAAAGCCTGTAACACCTTGCTTTCTCTCGCTTCAGTTCTACAGAGCACTGAATATCCGTGTGGCACTAGTAGGCTTGGAGGTGTGGAGTGACTCAGACAAGTGTCCTGTCTCTCAGGACCCTTTCACTACACTGCACGAATTTCTGGACTGGAGGAAATTCAAGCTTTTACCACAGAGGCCACATGATAATGCCCAACTCATCAGGTCAGGAGACAAATCCTCATCTCCTGCCTCGTTCTTTACTCAGAGGACAGTGTAGTGCAAGCGCAAGTTAAAGATGTATACTGCACAATCTATAGTTATTGTAAGTTCAGCTTATTAAAGAAATCTAACGTAAAATTAAGCTGTAAAAGTGTACACTTTTCATTAGAAGATTATGGACATGTATAGCTCCACTCCTGGAGCCAGGTCTGGGGTGGTGTCTCAGATAAAATCATAACGCCCAGTGCCCCCTAAGCAAAAGGGCACTATGAAGCTATTTGGAAGCTATCATGGGGAGGTGGATTGACAATCAGGTGGCAGGAAAAGATGGAAAGTCTTAGAGGAATTAGACACATTAGACAACCAAGACCTGCTAAAGAGATTATATCTCATAGTTGGCTTGGGAAAATCTGGGGATTCCCCAGGTGGGGCTGGAGTCTGTGTCTGAGTAATGAGAAGCCTAGATTGAACTTTTCAGCCTGCTGCCACCATGACCCTCGGAAAGGGGAAACAAGAATTAATTAATTCATTAATTCATTCATTATTAAATAAATGAATGAAACCTAGTAAGCTGAATTGTGCAAAAAAAAAATTGCAATGCAATGCAAGAAATGCAATTATCAACCCTGAACATGTCATTAACCTGTGCATAGTTATAATGTAAATCTATGCTGAATTACAGTACTTCTGAATGGACAAGAATATAAGCGTTTTATTTACTTGTACATATCTGTCTGCAGTGGGGTGTATTTTCAGGGCACCACCATTGGCATGGCTCCCATCATGAGCATGTGTACAGCCGAGCAGTCTGGGGGCATCGTCATGGTGAGTGGCATTTCTGTCATTGGTGAAGGATATGAATTTGTGATGCGTATGTATTAAATTATAAAGGAAGTACACAAAGTTTCTAGTGGAACTGAACTTTTTTTTTTCTTTTCTAACTGTCAAAAGAGGTTGATAATGTACATACAGTATTTATTTGCCAGACATCGCTGGTCTTTTCCCAAAAGTCTGTCTAGATTTAGAAAAATGTTGCACAATATAGCTTACAATTTATCTTTTGGTCGTTTGTTTTGGTAGCCTATTCACTTTAGTCACCTCATCCACCTGTGTTATGAGATTATGTAATGTTTTCCTGTTAGGCATAATTTAGTTTTTTGATTTTTGTTTAATTTCTACCATCAAATTGCTACTTAGTTGATTTATCCTTTTTTTTTTTACCATTCTATGTAAACTCTAAGGGATTTTGTGTATGAAAGGCCCAAAAATATAAGTTTTTTAAAAATGCTTAAAAAACAGGGGGCAAAATGTAAAATGAAAAAAAAGGTTTTATGCATGGAGTGATTGTGGCATTTTGGTAGATTTTATATGCAAATGTTACTTTTATTAAAAAAGGCAAAATCAGGTAATATTATGACATACGGCACATTTATATGATATAGAAAAGTCATTGGAATTGTACAGCACCAAAAACCCAATTAGTTTGTAATATTTTACAACTTTTTCTTTTATGTTTAGCTGTTAATCTGCTTGTATTTAAATCATGAATATTCAGAAATACGTTTAAATACAGTTCCCCACCCTGTGTACACCTGCATAAGACATTACGGCGTGACTGTCCATAGATACCGCTCATAAATCACCTGAATGTATTGATTACAAGAGGCTCGGCTGTTACTTTCTAATGAGGCAGAACAAACAAACGGATGGCTGGGGAAATGTCATATCCCCCCAAGAGGAAGAAAACTTGCTGGTGGGAGTGATTACTGACGAGGCTATGGCAGTGTAATAGAGCCCTCGCCCTGTTCTCACTTCAGATCTTTATTAGGCCATTAGGAGTTGGCAGCTCTAGAATGAAACTGCCATTCCAGATCAGGGCTAAAAAGTCTCTCCAGGTTAGCTGAGGCTCTAGTCTGCTCTCAACTGACTGGCTTTTGCTTGGTTCACATTCACAAACCTTGGCAGCATGATTAAAGTGTAGAGCATGCTCCAGTCTGCCTCCTCCATTACAGATCAGCCTGTTTCACTGCACACATCAGTCTTATTTCCCTTGCACAACTCCTGTTGCTGCCGGCAGGAAGTTCTGGCACTGGAGTGATTCTGGACTGTAGCGAGAACTGTTTTTACTTTTCCTAACATAAATAATTTAGGGGAAAAAAAATCATCTTTGGCTGTGCCAAAAGATATCAAATGTTTACATATTGTATGTTTTATACATTCATTCTTTCAGCGGATGCTTTCTATCATGTTCTGCAGACAGATTTCATGAGAAATGTTTTTAAAACATGATTGACTGCATAAATGTGTGAGTGTATGTGTATGTGTGTATGTGTGTATGTGTGTGTGTGTGTGTGTGTGTGTGTGTGTGTGTGTGTGTGTGTGTGTGTGGTTTTATATCTCGGGCAGAAGCAGATGTCCTTACAAGGATAGAAATATCTGATTCTGATCTTGTGAGGACATTCGGTTGATCCCTATAATTTCTGCATTAGTATCCAGAATAATGTTTGTTTACACTTGATTTTTGGGAAAAAGGAATCAAGGGACTTTTGTAGCCACACACAAACCAAAATAAAAGTCTTATGAAGTCCCTAAAGAGTTTTTTTTATAGTGGAGACTTTGCTTAATGGTGCATTTCATTTCGGCAGTGCAAAAATCTTGACTTATGCCTCTTTAATGGGTTTGTGAAAAAGTAATTACATAGGCTGGTAGTGCCTGCATTTTATCAATTAACGCCTTCATGTGAAACAACGCTTTGCTACTTTCAGCAAAAGGAAAACAAACGCATATGTAGAAATGCTAAGAATGTAATCTTAGGAGGGCAGCAGGAGTGTAATTGCCCCTAACCCCTTCTCTGTAGCAAACACGGACGAGTAATTGGGTTTACTCGCTTGGAAATATAAGTAATTGCTCTTAAAAACGCGTGTAACTACTTTGTTTTGTGCCATGCTGCGGAGACATTGATTTATCTGTAAACATGTGTAGAGGCAATTAATATTGACTCCTGCTTTATTATTCTCTCTCTTTAGTATTTTTTTGTCTCCCTCCGCCTCTCAGGACCACTCTGATAACCCTCTTGGTGCTGCAGTTACTTTGGCTCATGAGCTGGGACACAACTTTGGAATGAACCATGACACACCAGAGCGGGGGTGTGGGTGCAGGGTGACGGTGGACAGAGGTGGCTGCATCATGACTCCTTCAACTGGGTGAGTGCTTTTAAGATGTGCAACATAATCAGGTGTTAAATGATACATAAAGACCTTGTCAAATTTTATTTAAAAACATTAAAAATACACACCAGCTGCGTCAGAGGTGCATTAGAGGCATGCAAAATACAAGTCTGCACATGGTACTAGTATTATGTATTGGTTTATTGTTTTATGAGCATTTTTTCACTTGTGTTTTTGACTCTGTTGAAATCTTAAACCCACACTTTCTATTTGCTGTTCAATAATATGCAATGATATCATGATTGTGCAACATGTGGTTGTGTAGCAAAATGGTTATACACTATGTTATTCGAGTGCATTTAATAAATAGCAGAGGTTGTCGGGTTGGCTGAGGGGGAGGGAGGCTAACCCATGGCTGGATTGAAGGATTTAGTCAGATCTCAAATTAGGCTTATTCTAATATTTCTTAAACAATTACTCATAAACAAATACTCTTAATTGAACTAGAAGAGTTGAACTAATGCGAGCAAGCACGTAGCTGTGTCAAGAGGTCATAAGGCGACACTTGTGATGCTATGATTTGAATCTGTGGTAAATCACATACATAAAACAGGTCAGAGGTGTTTGTCTACAGGGATTCCTAATCTTAATTAATCGAAGATGGACAGGAAACACAAGTAAAAAAATACTATGGAGGCTTTAAAGGTGGTTCTCTTACATCATGGTTCAGCCTTGCTGCATGAAAGAACAAACACATACACACCCTTCAGAGAGTAATTAAAATAGCCCAAAGGGTCATCTGAGTAGAACTCCCAGCACCAGAGCATCTGGACATGAAAATCTGTAGGAGAAAGCCTGTGCTATCCTCAGTGACCTTCCCATGTGAGACTTAATCTGTTCCTCTGACATGACATTAAATACAGTCTCTAGTGTTACAGACCAAAATGCATAATAGACCATAAGAATAGACTCACAAATAGTGTCTACCCCAGAACAATGGGCCTCACTGCTGATATATAGGTTCTAGAGAGTTTAGGAATTCTACAAAATCCACAATTATTGTCATTTTTTTCTACCACAATGAACAGAATGTGAAATCAAATCAATGCACATTATGAACAGTAAAATGTTTCAGCAAGCAGGGACATTACAGAAACACTGTACACATGGTGGGTTGAGAGAAGTTGGTGTTCTTTAATTGATTTCACTATCTTACTTTAATATAAAGATTTTTTTTTTCCATTTCCTACAAAATAGAAGTTTAGACATAGCTGTAAAATTCATTAGGGTTTTTTTAGGGGGAAACAATATAGAAATGTTTGCATTTCTATAAAATGATTATAAAAAGGGTCCTGTTTTTTTAACAATTACTTTGGGAAATAAAAGGGCTGGTAATTTCATCAAGCTGGATCACACTTAATAGTTTCTGGTTTAGAGGATCGACAGCATCTCCAGGAAAGTATATACCCTTGAGCAACAACTGAAGACGTTCCTGATTTCATGTGATTTGTAGCATAGACACTGGAAATACAAAGCTAAGACAGACAGACTGGGTAAGTTTGGCTGGACCTGTGCATCACAGGGAATGTAATGTGGGAATTAAAAGCTAGTCAGTGAAGTCAAATTATTAGAAAAACAATAGATTTCTGACATTTTGCCAAAGACAATGCTTTTTGCAAATATATGGAAGTCTTTCTGTTGTATGTAAAGTATATAGTATTCCAAGGTACCTGCAAATATTTTAGATTATGTTTGTGTAACTGGCCTTGTCTAGCTGCAGGCTTTTAGCCGCATTGTTTTGTCTTTATTTAGGAACAGTGAAAAATGTGTCCATTAATGGAAAAACAAGACCAAATGGAACTTGCCAAATAATTTCTGTATTTTATCAAAGGACTCGAGGCCGGAGAGAGGAGATATTTCACTGTGTCCCTGTTATTTCTCTCCTGTTACTGCTGGGTCAGGGAGTAAGAGGTGGTGCTGTTACATAATCATCCATTTTAAAGCAGGGAGCGCTGTCAGCAGAACCAAATAAATACTTGACCAACTTTAAGCTCTTTCCAGTTCACTGTGTGGTGCAGCATAATCCTGTCACTAAGACATATGAAGGATGGCAGAAATCAGAGCTTAAGAAAGTATCTTTTGTGTTTAAATCTTTGATGCTTTTAATCTCGAAGTGAAATAGTGCAAGATAGACTGAGCACTGCTGTGGCTGCATGGCGGAGAAAAATACTCTTTTATTTCCTTTTATTTAACTCTTATCAAAGTAAAGCCACAATGTTATTGTCACGGAATACCAAGCGTCAGAAAACGGGAGTAAAGCAGGGAGAAGTTATTGATCTTAACAGAGCAAACAAAAAAGAGAAGGGAGTGCTGGAAATAATGAACTTAGCTGAAGCGAGGTTCTCGAGAAGGGTAGCAAGGAATACAGGAAACAGCGGGGAACGTGGGATCCGTGGGAAGTCCAAGTGATCTGAGGTATGTTTACTGTAGATCGGACAGCGAGTGAAGGGGAGAGGGATCTTTTAAAGGGTATTCGATAAAGGGGAAACAGGTGTAGGTGATTAGTAGGAGGGAGAGTCTGAGCGGGAGTGTTGAGCGCTAGAGGGGGGTGTGGCTGGTGGTTCTCTGATGGTTATATTAACACATGATTTTGAAAGGGTGAAATTTTAACAGTTTATTTTTTTATGTAAATAAAATGCCTACTTGGTTAAATAATATATGAAATATTCTTTTATAATATTTTATAAAAAATGTAATAAAATAAATCTAATTAATGCAATACACTTTTTATTATATTGATCAAATTGACTAATCAAATAAAATGTCACAAATTATTAAAATTGATTAAATAAAATCTAATAAATGGAAAAATTTAATTAAGTAGTTTGCATTTGTTAGACACCTATTTCGGTAACACATATGTGTGTGTTGGTCGCTCATACCAGATACCACAGTTTCTGTTTGCATCTCAGAGTTGTAGACTGATTCATCCTAAGTTAAGTATTTACCATATTTAAAGTGTTGCTGCAATTTCAGTTTTTGCTGCAATGTCAGATTTAAACTGTATTTTTTTTATTATTTATTTGTATATTACAGTCATATTCCCTACAGAAACCAGTTCTCTTTAGGAGGTTCAAAGCTGGTTCAGAATTTTCTAAACAAAAACTGGAAGAAAAAAAAACTGAACAAAAACATTCTTTGTAAAAAGTTTTTCTTTCGAAATTTCCTGACAGTAACAACGTCATTGAACGAAAATTGAGCTGTAGGGCTTTTAGAGCTTACACGGTTATCACTCTTTAGTGGTGGTACAGAGGCTTTCCTGGACATTCATGGACATTAATGAACTTTAATTCATGCTAGAAATTCATTGCACATAGATGGTAGAACATTGAAGGCATACACTGTGACATATGACCTGTATATTGGATATCTAATAAAATGTCATATTAGTGTAGCTAGAAATTTGGTGTACCTATTTGGCAACTGTATGTTACCAGAAATAACTTGAAGTCCCCATTGAAATAGCTGTAACTTAGTTCTATATGTTGACAGTGTGCTAAACTAGTGTATTGTTCTAAACACAATAGTGTTTGAGATTGTAGCTAAAAAAAGAAGAACAGCACAGTTTTAATTAAAGCTTTTTACTTACTTCTACTGATGCAGAAGCCCAAACAATGTACGTGATGGAATCACATTCGTTCTCGTTTTGAGACATAATTTTCTAGCATTGAAGAAACCCAAGTGGTTGAACTATCTCTAAGAAGTGTCTGCCATATAACTGCTATCAAGTGCTAATTCTGTCCTGTTCAATAAACTACAACCATGTTTTCCTTCAAGAAAAGATGTTTGTAAAAGTGATTAGTGTAAGTAAAGGTGCACAGCCAAAAACACACCAAAAAATAATGTTTACAGCTAAAAAGGTACCTAAAAGGTAGAACTTTCGTAATTCCAGATTTAATTGAATGATGAAGAATTTTCTACTTTTGAATCATCAGCTTTCAGACGTATTTTTTCTGACCTAATAAAAAACTGAATTTCATGGGTATTCACTTGATCTGGAATCTGAGGCAGAGTGTCAGTGGCATCTTGAGACTTCTGAACTAATCAACTCACTACATCACTACACTTAATACTATAGGTGTTCTATTATAGGAGAATATGATGTAAGCGTTTCCTCGCTGCAAAATTGCCCAGAGCAGGAATGTGACATTTTTCTTGATATATTTTACAGGTAAATGAGCACATTTTCCTGTAAAGCTAAATGCTCCTTAGTCTTGCTGTGCATAATAATATACTGACAACCAGTGTTGTGCTCGTTACTAAAAAATAGTAACTAGTTACAGTTACTCGTTACTTCATTCAAAAACTCAGTTACTTTGTTGATTACTTACACCAACGCGTTACTGTTGAAAGTAACTTTTTAGTTACTTTTTTTAAAGAACCTTCTTAAATGTTCTCATTAATGCCCTTTTATGCGTTATGGTCTACAAACACAAAACTGACTTAAACACAGAGTAATTTTTAAACACTATTTTATTGAAGTCAGACCAACACAAACTGAATATATCACAAGGATTTCTGAAATAAATAACAAAACAAGCTGAATAATATATTCACAATAAAAAACTAAATTGGCTTCTGCTGTTGTGTTGAACTCTTAAAAATGTTCCTTTAACAGCTGAAGTATTAAAACTATCAATAAAGTAGAACGTAACACCGGGTTAGCTTCTAGCTTTTGGCTTCTAACTCCTCAGGCATGGAGATTCTGGAGGAGCTTCGGCAGATTGGAGTTGCTGTTTTTGTCTTTATACTCAACTAAAGTGAAATAATGAGCATATTTCAACTTTGAGAAACTCGTTCTGCTCTCGCCTCGACTCGCCATTACTGCCGCACAGACCTGAATAAACGGAGACACGCCCACAGTGCGTCTTCTTCGTGTTTACAGTGGTTCATCCACCAATCCTACAATGCGACGCTGCTGTAAGCAGGTTAGACTGTAGTCTACACTTCAGCCGAAATTAATTCATTTAAAAAAGTAACCGGTAACGCACCATACGGTAACGGAGTTACCTTATTTTTAAAAGTAACGCGTTACAGTATTAGTTACTGTCAAAAGCAACGTTACTAGTAGCGTTACTGCCCAACACTGCTGACAACAATATCGGCTCCATTGGCATGTTATAATTCTTGTAAAACTGTCCTGCTCGTGTTTCATTTCAATAAAAAACGGAACAAATGTAAATGACAGTGAGCATTGCAAAAGTGAACATTCAGTTTTTTAGAGGGAAATGCTATTTCAGAAGATGTGGAAAAGAATGCGGTCTATGGAACATTTGGAAAGACTCTTGAATGTAAGGAACATGAACTGTAATAATTTAAGATGGTCAGTGGAGCGGAGAGTAATGTGGATTATGCCTTCATCTGTTTGCACATTTCATAAGTGGCACTGAATAAGAATGAGATGTACATCATCTGTTTATTAACATTTTGGTTTCATGTGAATTAACTGAATTAAATACATAAACTGAAGATTTTTCCCCATCCCTAAACTTTATTTTCAATACAAATCAATATGGTCTTATCTTAACAAATGTGTATCAATTCAAGTCTCACCCAGAATCTATTTTTAACTGCACCCCTGAAATAAAAACAGAATTTACTTTTTTATAGTCACGTGGAGAATGAAGATGTATTGTATAATGTTTATATATGATAGCCTTAAGCCCTCAGGAGCTGATCCAATCTCTCTGATTTTGTATTGTTGTCTTTCTAAGCTACTATAAAACAGACAGATTGCCTCTATAAGGTGATATCATATAGATTACTTTAATGGCAAAACATATTTTTCTTTAGGGCTTTGTAGTGTATATAATTACCATTTATTTCTAAAATAATGCATGCATTTATTATCAAAGTAAATCAAATAGTGTGTGTGTGTGTGTGTGTGTGTGTGTGTGTGTGTGTGTGTGTGTGTGTGTGTGTGTGTGTGTGTGTTTCCTTCTGGTTGTCATTATTAGTCCATATTCCTCAACAGCATCGGGATTCATTATCATATCTCTATATAGCTCAGACAGACAAGCTTTTTTCTGTAATTTCATGCAAGTGTATGTGTGTGCATGTGTGTGCGTGTGCGTGCGTGCGTGCGTGCGTGTGTGCGTGTGTGCGTGTGTGTGTGTGTGTGTGTGTGTGTGTGTAAGTGTGTTTGGTGAATACCAGGTGATGACATCCTTGGCAATGCAAAATAGCAATAAGCTGTGAAAGAGAATTAATGAATGAGCAGAAATGTTAGCCATGTGTGTCTGTGTGTGTGTGTGTGTGTGTGTGTGTGTGTGTGTGTGTGTGTGTGTGTGTGTGTGTGTGTGTGTGTGTGCCCGTGTGTGAAAAAACAAAGGCAACAAAAATCTGTTTTGGCTATTAATGTGTAATGTATGTCAACATTTGGGCACACAATAGCTTTTAGTTCAGTATAATATTTTGTGATAAACAGATAGAGGCTTGTATGTGTGTGTGTGTGTGTGTGTGTGTGTGTGTGTGTGTGTGTGTGTGTTGTGTGTGTGTTGGGGGGGGGGGGGGTGTTTGCAGGGTGATAGTACATGTTCAGTGTGATATCTCTCAAACACAGGGCTCAAAAGGGACAATAGATCAGGTCTTTGTTGTTCCATAGAATCATATTTAAACACAAGTTTGAGTAAAAAATAATGTTAATGGTTATATATAGGTCAACTTTCTCTCTAATAAAAACATTGTATTTCAATTCATGTGAGATTTTTAGTTTTCAGCTTTAGGAGGAGAGCAATACAAGGTGTAATCATATTACCAACACCGCATTCAGGAACTGATTCCTGGCAATGGCACGGGTTCGTAGGTGATTCTGCCATAACACACATTAAAAAAAGAAATGTTTGATATAAAAAAACATTTTCACGGTTGATGATGCTACTCAAAGTATTTGCACATTCATTAGCATTTATGAGTACCATTAACAATTAATTATCACCACTTAAATGTAAACTATAAGATTTGACACTGCATATACTTAATATTACTGTAATGGCGGTTGGGCCACATTTGCCTTTTCGCATTTTTTCCCATTTTCTGTACACTTTGGTCTTGCCAGCTTTGTTCTTCTGCTTCTCACTCTAAAGGAAGCGCTCTCTGCCCTCTTAAGTGTATACATGGACTCACAAACATCCATGATAAGCTAGTGTTTGACAGGGAAGAGAAAGTGTATGACAGGGAAGAGAGAGAGTTAACACCTCCATTCCACCCTGATGTCATGGTCTGTTGACTGCTGACCAATGATGTTTTAAGACTCGAATACATGATCTTTTAAACATAGAGTGAATACTTGTCGCTAAGCCACTGGAGATAGCTCTGATGGTATTTGTTTGATTGATATACTCATTATACTTTTGTAAAAATGCTAAACTTGAAATAAATATATTTTAACTGGAAGGTTGTGAGGTCAAATCACAGCATCACCAAGATGCCACTGTTGTACAACTGGAGAAGACTTTCAACACTCAACTCCTCAGCTGTTTATCTGTATAAGTCATATAAATATGTTTCAATCAACGTATATATAACATATATATATATATATATATATATATATATATATATATATATATACAGTGAGGAAAATAAGTATTTGAACACCCTGCTATTTTGCAATTTCTCCCACTTAGAAATCAGGGAGGGGTCTGAAATTGTCATCATAGGTGCATGTCCACTGTGAGAGACATAATCAAAAATTAAAATCCAGAAATCACAATATATGATTTTTAAACTATTTATTTGTATGTACAGCTGCAAATAAGTATTTGAACACCTGTCTATCAGCTAGAATTCCGACCCTCAATGACCTGTTAGTCTGCCTTTAAAATGTCCACCTCCACTAAATTTATTATCCAAAATTAGATGCACCTGTTTGAGGTCGTTAGCTGCATAAAGACACCTGTCCACCCCATACAATCAGTAAGAATCCAACTACTAACATGGCCAAGACCAAAGAGCTGTCCAAAGACACTAGAGACAAAATTGTACACCTCAACAAGGCTGGAAAGGGCTACGGGGAAATTGCCAAGCAGCTTGGTGAAAAAAGGTCCACTGTTGGAGCAATCATTAGAAAATGGAAGAAGCTAATCATGACTGTCAATCTCCCTCGGACTGGGGCTCCATGCAAGATCTCACCTTGTGGGGTAGAAAGGAAGGTGAGAAATCAGCCCAGAACTACACGGGAGGAGCTGGTCAATGACCTGAAAAGAGCTGGGACCACTGTTTCCAAGGTTACTTTTGGTAATACACTAAGACGTCATGGTTTGAAATCATGCATGGCACGGAAGGTTCCCCTGCTTAAACCAGCACATGTCCAGGCACGTCTTAAGTTTGCCAATGACCATTTGGATGATCCAGAGAAGTCATGGAAGAAAGTCACGTGGTCAGATGAGACCAAAATAGAACTTTTGGGACATAATTCCACTAAACATGTTTGGAGGAAGAAGAATGATGAGTACCATCCAAAGAACACCATCCCTACTGTGAAGCATGGGGGTGGTAGCATCATGTTTTGGGGGTGTTTTCCTGCACATGGGACAGGGCGACTGCACTGTATTAAGGAAAGGATGACCGGGGCCATGTATTGCGAGATTTTGGGGAGCAACCTCCTTCCCTCAGTTACAGCATTGAAGATGGGTCGAGGCTGGGTCTTCCAACATGACAATGACCCGAAGCACACAGCCAGGATAACCAAGTAGTGGCTCTGTAAGAAGCATATCAAGGTTCTGGCGTGGCCTATCCAGTCTCCAGACCTAAACCCAATAGAGAATCTTTGGAGGGAGCTCAAACTCCGTGTTTCTCAGCGACAGGCCAGAAACCTGACTGATCTAGAAAAGATCTGTGTGGAGGAGTGGGCCAAAATCCCTCCTGCAGTGTGTGCAAACCTGGTGAAAAACTACAGGAAACGTTTGACCTCTGTAATTGCAAACAAAAGCTACTGTACCAAATATTAACATTGACTTTCTCAGGTGTTCAAATACTTATTTGCAGCTGTATCATACAAATAAATAGTTAAAAAAAATCATATATTGTGATTTCTGGATTTTTTTTTTTTTTGATTATGTCTCTCACAGTGGACATGCACCTACGATGACAATTTCAGACCCCTTCATGATTTCTAAGTGGGAGAACTTGCAAAATAGCAGGGTGTTCAAATACTTATTTTCCTCACTGTATGTATGTATGTATGTATGTATGTATGTATGTATGTATGTGTAAAAGCGGTCTACTAGGTAGGTTTTTTCATATAGAAGCTTGAAATGTTTCTGCACAGAGACAAATAAAAAAACATCTAAGGTATAAGAGCATTTTTAATGGTGTACTTTTCTCTTTGCAGTACCTTTTTTTATTTCATTTTTTTACAAAAATACTATCTGGAGAATCTATATGAGTGTATGGCTGTGTGTGTGTGTGTGTGTGTGTGTGTGTGTGTGTGTGTGTGTGTGTGTGTGTGTGTGCGTGTGTGTAAGCTGGCTTTAATGACAATGAAACGCTCAAACCAAATGTATAAATTCAAATTTATATACCCTGTATATTCACTTTCCTTTGAGAAATGATCCAAACAGGACATATTTAGGAACCTACAAACCATATCTATGCGAATAATCCTCAAGGAACCATTATTTGTTAACAGTGCACTCTGTGTAAAACTGTGTGATTGCACATCTGAGGGATGTGTATACTAGAAAGATGAAATATTTACACAAGGTTGTTTATATGCACAAAACAAATCTGATGACTGGAAAAAGTGAGATCTTGGCAAAAACGTGTTTACTTGCATTGAAGAACTTTGACAGTGGAAAACCCCTTAAGGTCTTATTGAGTCAGTCAATAATAATAATAATAAAATTATACTTAAATCCATGACATATGTTGTGATGATCATTGTGCAAACCACAAATAAACCAGTAAACCATTAAAGATGCATCTGACAGACTCAGACTTTATTTGTTTTTAAATTTAGAGCCACTTTCTTAGTATTTATTTTGGAGTTACGTTTGATTGCAAAGTTGCACAAAATAATGGGATTTTTCCAGCTCTTTCTTTAAAGAATTAAAATATGTTTTTCATACTGGTACTTTGTGACAGCTGGTGATGATATTAGATGGGAGATTAATATCTAATATCTGCCAGTGGCTCAAGATTGAATCTATTTAAGTTGAGCAATGCATTATATCACAAGACCTCATTGACAGTGTAATAAGACTGGTGTATAGCAAAACATTGCAGCATACTGTGTAAACTATTAATTTTGTGGAATCACTTGGCATGACTTTGAATGATTCATACAGAATTGGGATGAGGTATTATTCAGTTATGAGGAAAAAGCTGTAAAGTAAGCCACACTTCAAACAGGTGCTCTGGACTGATGAGTCAAAATCTAAAATATTTGTCTGTAGCATAAATATTTGCCAAAGGTTTAGAGAGCGGTACAATATTAAGTGTCTACATACAACAGTAAAGCATGGTGGAGGTTTCCAACAAGTTTGGGGCTGCATTTGGAGGCATCTGATTGGTCCCAAATTTATTCTGCAGCAGGACATCCACAAGAAACATACAGCCAATGTCATTAAGAATTATCTTCAGCATACAATGTAATGTTTTATATAATGACTTTGTTATGGTTTACAAAGTCCTGATCTCTGAGTCTTAGAGTCTGTCTGGGATTACATAAAGAGACAGATTTGAGATTGATGAGGTAGCCTACATCCACAGAAGGTCTATGGTTAGTTCTCCAAGATGTTTAGAACAACCTACCTGCTGAGATCTTTGGAAAACAATCTAAATAAGCAAGACTTTTTTTTAGGCAAAGGATGGTCACACGAAATATTGAATTGATGTGGATTTCTCTTCTGTGCATTTACTTTTTATTGTATTCATTGAATGAAATACACTATTAACACTTACTTTACAGCATTTTTTTCACAAGTGCCTAATACTTTTGCACAGTAATGTTCATCTACATTTTTAAAGAAGTCCCAGTTTTGCTTTCTCATACCTTTGTGTATTTTTTGCACAGCCTTTGGTGGTGCCATTTTTATTTTATTTATTTTACAGATAATCACCTATAATCACCAAACATAACCTATTAGAATATGGTTACGGTATATAAATGCTAATAACCCTATTGCTGTTCTGTAATATGAATGTTTATAATAGTTAATTTGGATAAAACTCATTGTTATATTAGTCTCATTTGGTACACTTTAACAGTGGTTCAGTTGCTTTTAAATTCACAGTAGTGGATTTTAAATTTCGGACTTTTGTGATTATTTATATACTGTCTTTGTTCTTGTGTTTTATTGAAACAAGGACATTATCTGTCTCATTCCCATTCTCTCTATGTCTGTTACTCTCTTCATCTCTCTCACAAAGTTTTTTGCAGTAAAACTGAACTATTGGTCGCAGGAAATAGAAACGTCTAACTCCTCTCTTCGTCTGTAACATAAGCCTGAGGGATGACTTGTGCGAGACAAAGTGTTCGTCGTCTTGTAAATAACTTTTATCTCGGCGTATCTCATGACTCAGCACCATCGTGACACGACACTTGCTGGCACGTTAGCTGCACACTGATGAATTGATTATTGGCATGAGTTTGGCATTCATGAGCAGAGCTGTGGAGATGAGATCAGCAGACATGTTGTGAGAAATGGTGTCCATTCATCTAACTCTGCTCATCACTCAACCACTTAACACTCACTCTTGTCTTCTCGCTGATTTACACGTTGATTGGATTAAGATCCCTCTCGATTGTTCTCTTCTTCCCCTGACTTCCATGTTTGCTTGCTCTCAGTCTTTTACTATTCAGTGCACTTCTCTTTTCAATTTCTTTCTGTTGCAGCACTGTTGAAAGTTCGGTGGAAGAGTATTTACAATGTCAAAGCCCTTCTCTCGCTCTCTATCACTCTATCTCTCTCTGCCTTTTGTCTGTCTCACTAATGCTATATTTGAGATGAACTTGTAATATCCTGCTTCTGACTGGTAAAAGCCACTCACCCCTATTTATGCTATGATTCTTTCACTTCACATGTCTAATGTTTTGAGGTAAGAAACTACTTGCAATGCAGTATTAAGAAAGAATTACTCCTTCCACACTTTCAACTGTAAGTCGCTTTGGACAAAAGTGTCTGCCAAATGAATAAATGGAAACGTAAATGCGTTGTGTTTCCTTTAAAGCATTTAAAGTGACCCCCCCACTCTCTCCTTTCTGCAGGTACCCCTTCCCCACTGTGTTCAGCTCATGCAGTAAGAAAGACCTGTTGGTGAGTTTGGATAAAGGAGTGGGTATGTGTCTCTTTAACATGCCTGAGGTAAAGGTGCTCTACGGAGGGCAAAAGTGTGGCAATGGATACGTTGAAGAGGGAGAAGAGTGTGACTGTGGAGATATCGAGGTACGTCATATCATGATTAATGTGTAGGATGATATTTTATGATTTACAAAAAGGGAATGTTTGCAGTATATTTCAAACAAAAGAATATTTGCATTTCTACTGGCTAATTTGTTCAGTTAAAGCATGAATTCATTTACATGTGCTCTAATCACCTCTAACCTTTTTTTAATGGTTGTACACCGTCCGCAATAAATGAGCAAGATTTATCGTATAAGCCAATGCAAATTTTATTTACTATAAATGGCTACTATATTACCATTCAATAATAATAATAATAATTATCATGTTTTAAAGCAACCCTGCAAATGCTGAACAAGTGGAAACGCTAATGTTAGCTCAGTGTCATGACATGATCTTTTGGATTCTGGAGTAAAACTCCATCATAATACAACACACAATCTTTTATTAGAATTAAGCTCTGTCAAGGATAAAAAATTATGCTTTTAAGTTGTCATGACAGTTGCTAATGTAATGTAATGTAATATGTCATGAGGCACAGTCCAAGCAGGTAATCTGGACTGAAGAGTCAAATTCTTACATGTTTAGCTGTAGCAAAAATGTTTGCTGAAGAGCTGGATGGTTGAACTATAATCAGTGTCTGCAGACACCAGTGAAGCATGGTGGAGGTTTTCCTCAAGTTTGGGGCTGCATTGGAGTTGTATATTGGATCAGGACTAATGGTGTCCTCAATGCTGAGAAATACATGCAGATGGATATCAATCCTGCAACACCTTTAGGGAGGCATCCAAATTTATTCTACAGCAGGACAATGACCTCACTCATCCAGCCAAAGTATTTTAGAACTATCTTCAGCAAAGAGATAAAGGAGTCCTGGAAGTAATACTTTTGTCTTTGTCTGTAAGTTTTTTGTGTCGAACGTCATGACAGTTGCCCATAAGTACATGTCAAGACAGATATGTAATAATGTCACACACTAATCAGGTCTTTTATATGCTGTCTATACATTATTATAAGTGTTCTTGTTTTTATCATGCTAGGTGTCAAAGTTTAAGGCTATGACATCTTATGTCATAGGATGAGACAGAGCTATTTCACATTTTGTGTGACACTGACCATAATAAACATAGAAAAAAACATATGCCAAAACCTGTATCTGTTTCATGAAAAGAACGAAGGAACACTGATACTTTAAAAACCACATGGACATTGCGTTATTTCTTTCTCCCATCGGAGTGATGTAAAGGTCTAATGAGGACACTATGTTTCTCTCTCTCTCTCTCTCTCTCTCTCTCTCTCTCTCTCTCTCTCTCTCTCTTTCTCTCCATCTCTCCATGTGGTTACAGATTGTGTTACACATGCATACAATCATTTTAATTCTGTCTTCCAGTCCGAACATTAACACACCAGCATTAGTCATGACCCATTACAGTATATTATGATCCAAATCTGTGACATGTGACATAAACACACTCTCCAGGCAGATGCTTTGGCCCGGACCATGCTGGTAGAAATCCCCAGGAATCAGAGTCTCATACATACACACATACAAGTGGAATAGACACAGAAAAGCACAGTATGCATGGAAATCCTTCACACTTTAGCATAGTTAGTGACATGGCCCTGTAGGAATTTCAGTGTTCTCCATGTCTGTTTATTGATCTTTATTTCTGGCAGAATGCAATGGCAGCTTATAAGAGCAAAAACGACGCCTCAGTCTTCTGTCTCTATCAATGCTTTGGCACAAATGTGTAAGCCATTAGGAGCACATCTGTAATACTTTTGAGTTTCTCATATACATGTACAGAGTTAATTTACAGAAAACAGAGAAACACCCAGTCTGATACACTTTGTGGTGTGGATCTGAGCATCAACCCACACTTTTAAAAAGCTTTTAGAATAGCGATTTAAAGGTACCTCATTGGTCTTTAAGGTCCATCTGCAAGAATGTGCTTGGGATTGTATTATTCCAGGAAGAGAAAGAGATAAACTTTGATATGTTTTGTTTCTGAGAGCACAGGGTTGATTAGTTTGCCCATCCAAAATCATCTAGAACAGGACTTTCCTTTAAGAAAAGGTTTCAGGGAACCTTCCTTTCAGAAAACCACCCAGGGACTGCTAAGAGCCATTTTTCTGTTCATCTAGTTCTATTTTATATGTGTGCTGTGTGAGTGTCTTTAAAACTGTCCTTATAATGAATCTCAAATCTGGTCCAAGATTCTATTATGATCTATTATTCAAGGTTGCATAAAAAAATCTCAAAATTTGGATTTAGAATATTGGTGGACCTTGCATATAACAAAATTATATATATTGATTATATCACAGCTTCCTAACCTTTGTCCTGGTGCAAAGAATGCCATGTCCTGCAAATTTCTTTGCTCTAACATGCTAAAGTGTGCAGGAAGCTGGTTCTCGAAAACAGTTATTGGGAAATTGTGGACTAGATTGAGACTAGAGCATTGAAAAGAACTAAGTCTAGACTCTTTGAGTGTGTCTGTGGATTCCACTGTGTGTGTATATATATAGATTCTTGTTTCATTTTCTTTTTCATTTATTTCCAAATTCTTTTTTTTCCATGTGGTATTCTTCTGTCGCTGTAGGAATGTATGAACCCATGCTGTAATGCCAGTACGTGCACTCTGAAGTTTAATGCAGTGTGTGCACATGGCCAGTGTTGCGAAAACTGCCAGGTAACACACACACACACACACACACACACACACACACACACACACACACACACACACACACACACACACACATGCATAACAATGATTTATTACTTTTTAAAAGCTTTGCTTTCAATGTCTTTTCATTGATCTCTACTGCTTTTTTTAAAGTGTCCACATGTTCATTGACAAATGGAGTCACCTTGTGTTAATGATCTCTAACCATGTGTTTCAGTTGAAGCCTGCAGGTACACTGTGCCGTGAGTCCACTAACTCATGTGATCTGCCGGAGTTCTGCACAGGTTCTGACCCTCACTGTCCCGCTAACGTCTACCTGCACGATGGTCACATGTGTCATGGTGTGGATGGACACTGCTACAATGGCATCTGCCAAACACATGAACAGCAATGCATCACACTTTGGGGTCAGGGTGAGTCATAGAGGCATATAGGATGATGATAGATTATCTTTTTTGGCAAATACAGATGCTTAGACTTGTCTAGTATTTCTGTTATATGGAATTACTTGTATACTGATAACCAATTTTGCTCTTATGGACTCCAGAATGTTGATGGCTATGGCATCATCAGGTTCTTATATTACATTTAAATATTTATGGCATTATCACAATAGCTCATAGCGACTTACAATTATCTTGTTTATACAAATGAGAAGTTGAGGGTTGACACCCTTGCTCAAGGGCCCAGGAGTGACTGGGTAATGCTGGGATTTTAACTCACAGCCTTTCAATCATAAGTCCAACATCTTAAATATATGGCTACAGCCTTCCCTGTTGTGCCACTTGGGAGCCTTAAAATTATTTTTAAAAGGTACACTATATTGACATCTCCAAGTGTACCCGTAAAAGTGCCTATCCGGCCACACATTTTAAAATTAAGCATCCCTTCTGTTTTACTACATTAGATTGTGTCAACAGAGATTTTCTGTTACCGAAAACACCACAATAAATATGTTTACTCTGCAGCAAATAATTTCTTTTTCTATTGAAATTGCAGAGCTTGAGCAACCGCCCTAGAAATAACTACAGGAAAATGTGTCATGGCTCGGAAAATGTGTTAATAGCATAAAAAAAAATGCTGGAACATTATAAATGCATGACAAACAATTTTTGACAGTCCTAGTATTAAGCTTGGAGAATATGAGGTCACATCTTTAAATTTCATTGAACTGAGTGAACTGTGTCGTGTGACCAAGCAAAATGTGGTCGTAGTTGCCAAATTAACTTTTCACAATAAACATTTTATAATCGTGTTACATTTCAAACAGAGATTGAAGAATATAGAGAATAATTGTAAGCCTAACGGTGCATGTGTGTTTCCTTTTTATTTGTGTGTTTGTGTTTTAGGTGCAAAACCAGCTCCGAGCATCTGTTTCGAGAGGGTGAACTCAGCGGGAGACCCATATGGCAACTGTGGAAAAGACTCCAAGGGATCATTCGCGAAATGTGAAGCACAGTGAGACATTTTTTTCCCCTTATTCATTTCTAATAAACAGAAGAATCTGACATCTAAGGAAAGTAAGAAACAAAAAGCTAATTAATGATTAGCATAATTTTTTTTAGATCATTTGATTTCTAGTGTTATATTCGTTCTTTGACTTGGTTTCCCATACAAAAGCCCACGGTTTCCTGTAGAGCTGTCATGTGTGATAGAGGCAGAACAAAAAGATGCAGTAGAGGAACCACTGCAATTTACATAAACAGGAAGCACTTGTTGAACGTTTTGCTCTATTAGGAAATGGATTGACAGGTACTTCAAGTACTTCACTGAACACTGATCACTTCCTGATGGGTGTAATTGCCCAAATTACTGAAGTGGACACTGATAGAGAGATGAGGAAGAATGGAGAGAGAGAAAGAAAAAAGGAGAGATGATTACTCATTCAACAAACAAATGTTCCTCCTGCACTCTATCTCTCTCTCTCTCTCGCTCTCTCTCTCCCATACTTTCCATCTTGACCATTCATTAGGACATGTGGCAAAATGCATTTGAATGCTTTACACACACACACACACACACACACACACACACACACACACACACACACACACACACACACAAGCTTGTCAAGCCACTGTCTGTTTCATGCTTAATCGTACTGGCTCACACTTGTTTCCATGTAGCAGCTCACTGCAAAACACACACATTATAAATATAGACCACCGTTAATCATGCACAGGTGTACACACCCATTCAGTTACCCACTTCTTCTCCAGAACTCCTCCCACCATTCACATGTACCACAGTAATATGCGTGGTGGTCTGGAACCCTCGTCAAATGTCACCATGGCTAAAAGTCTGACAAAACAAAGCATAACTCCACATGGTCGAGAGGCAAGAGAGCAAAAACTGTCCATGCTGTCTAGTTGGGAGGGATTACGTACTCTCTCACTTGTCAGTCACAGAGACAATGGCCAATTGTTAGTTTCTGTGAGCTTGTGTAGGTGGAAGAGGGTGGATAGTGTGTTACAGTTTAAAAAGTTGCAGAGGCAGGTTTTATTTGTCAGGGTTCTCTTTTGTCTCACCGGTTGCTACCTGTTGTAGAATAGGGGAGATTTGGTTGGGGGGTATGTCTTATCGTGGGACCAAACTGGGAGGAAACAAAAGCTGGTAAATAAAATAAAATCTCTAAAAGTTTGTAAGACTTTCCATTTCTTAGAAAATGTCTGCATCCTATATGATTTGATGATTTGCTAAATATAATGTAATACTCATTTAATAAACTTTTTGTTTTGTTTTGTTTCTAAAAATTTTACAGTTGTTAAAAATGACAAGTTGATTAAAATTATGGGGCAACAAAATCTCTGTTTTACTAATACCTATGCAGGGATGCCAAATGTGGAAAGATCCAGTGCCAAGGTGGGGCCAATCGGCCTGTAATTGGAACCAACGCAGTCTCCATAGAGACCAACATCCCATTGCCGGAAGGTGGGCGTATCCTGTGTCGAGGGACTCACGTGTATCTGGGTGATGACATGCCAGACCCAGGCCTGGTACTAACAGGAACCAAGTGCGGCAACAACATGGTGAGAGTGCTGTGTGTTTATCAGTAAGCAAGGAAGTTTACAACATTTAAAAAGGAGCCTATAACAGAGTCATAATGTATAATTATGTGTTTTTGAAAGATTGTGTCAAAGTCCTCCAGTATGTACAGTATGATAATTAAAGCTGCCAAAGGGCCCAGGGTACTGCTTTTCTCCAGATCCCAAACTTTAAAAACTAGTGGTAATGAACACTGTGGACCTGGCAGAGGTGTGGAAGTGTGCTGGGGCTTTAAGAGGGCAAACTGAAACATTCCATTTTCTGAGTTCAGATTTAGGAAACACTACACTGCACATTGACCTTCTTTGTGTGTGTGAGTGTGTGTTTATTTATTCAGTTTGTGTCCATTTTGTAGGGTTTATAGTCCCATATGTTCGTGTGTGACTGTTTCTGTAATGAGGTAGTGTGCCTGCAGTCTTGGATTTGTGTGTGTGTGTGTGTGTGTGTGTGTGTGTGTGTGTGTGTGTGTGTGTGTGTGTGTGAAAGAGAGAGAAACATAGTGAAATGTTAATAAGGGAAAGAAAGGCCTCATCATCCCCAGCAGTGAGCAGGAAGAACGGAAAGCCTGATATCACACTGTTCCACGGACATGGTTTTACAGATGCGTGTCTGGCCTCTTGCCTCTCATACTGTCCATTACTTATCCCCACGTGTGAGATGACACAGTTAATTACATTAAACATGTCAGGCCTTTCAACATTCAACTCTCCTTCTAACTGATTATTTCACCATCTTGGATTACTCAGTTTTTTGGATGAGTATGTCACTAAGTATCATTTTCTACATCTCATTATATTTGGGTGGAGTGTTTGCGGTCTGACTGTATGAGCACGGGCCATATCTGTAATTAGACTTTGGAGGACTGGTCTCTACAGAACCTGGGTCTTGTTCTGTTTTAGTGGAAAACCTGGAAATCTCTTAAATGCCTCTCTCTCTCTCTCTCTCTCTCTCTCTCTCTCTCTCTTTTCTTTCTCTCTCTTCCTGTAGATGTGTCTGAATCGGCAATGTCAAAACATCAGTGTCTTTGGAGTCCACGAGTGTGCGGCCAAGTGCAGCGGACATGGGGTTAGACACATTTCTTTTTCATGAACAACCAAATGTTTTTTTTTTTTTAGAATGTTGTCATCTAGATAAAAAAAAAAAGAACAGCCAACCAGCCAACCATTACCCTCAATACTTTGGTATTCAATCTGCTTTCATACTTCTGGTTGGAACCATAAGAAAGTTATACAGAATAGTAAATAGTTTATTGTTATTTTTTTTGGTTTGGATTCATATTTGCATTAATTATGTATGGATGAATGTGTTGTTTTTATATTTCAAATGTCCTAATGCTATAAACATTACTTTATTTAGCTGGGTATTATTTATTCCCTTTGATATTGATATTATTATTTTCCGTATTTTACTTCACAGTATCGAAACAAATTATAATTATAATATACTAACCATTACTCATAGCTACTTTTTGCTAGACTGTAAGCTTTGCATGCAAACTAAAAATGTGTTGTTTCTAAAAGATTGTTACAACATGTTTTGTATTTACAATGATTGTATATTATTTGATATATTTATTATTAAGACTGCATTAACAGGGTGCAAATGGATCACCACTGCACCAAACTATATATCACATATTAAGGATGTGATCATTGCCACATTATACTTCATCTCTTGGTGATGACTGGATTCCAAAAACATTTAAAAAATTAAACAGATATTTACAGCCTGATACGTCACATGTTTTAAAAAAGGAGATGCTTTAGAATATGTGAGGCTGACATTTTGAGCTACATTATTAATAACGCTCTGGCTTCTGAGAGCTGTGTGTCGGTGTTGCTTCCGGACATTAAAAAATGGCTGTGAAATTTTATTAGTTTTGAGGGACTTGGTCATTTATTTAGTGTATTGATGCTGAGCGAATTCTGCGCCGTGTTTTTTTTATCCCTTCTCAGTGATTTTGTATTCAACATCTCCTTAATATTTATCCTTCTGTATTATCTCTTTTTTTTATTCTCAACTCATAGTCTGTATATATGATTTACCTTAAAAATGAAACAAAACCTTTCTTTTAATATCTCAGTCGGAAGTTTTCTGACGAGAATGGTTTCTATTTTTTTCTGAAGACAATCAAGTCATCCTTGTGTGACGATTTCTGAGAATGACAGAAGCACTAATGAAGGATTTCTATAATGTTTTATTTTTCCCCACAGTGAGAAACAAGGCTGGCTTTAAGAGTAGGAAATTGAAAATGTTATGTTCTTTCTTCTCAGACAAATAGAAAAAAATTTATACGCATTTTTTCCCTCCGTCATACGTCAAATGTGTGTCTTTGTTCTATTTTGCCTGTCTGTCTATTGTCAGGTGGGATCAGGTTGCAAAAATGGAAATACTTCGAATTCTCAGCAATCCTTTTACACAGAATGTGTATAGGGCACGATATACACACTTTCTGTGATGAAGTTATTATAAAACCGTCTAGTCAGTAATTTATTGGACACTGATAATGCTTGTTTGCTTGGAGCTGTCTGGAAATTAAATGTATAGTTAAGCTCTTATCAGCTGTACTTGCAGCTATTACCACATCCCATTCCAAATAGCACATCCGTGCAGAAAGAAATGGATGTAAGTATACAGTATAGACAAAGGGACATTTTGATGGACGAGTGGAGAGGTTCTTTACACTAGGTTACACATCCCTAAATCAGTTCTGCCCCGTGGATCTGCACATCTGCTCCCCATCACCTTGCTGTAGAAATGGTGTTTAATAATCTGCACCATATGGATACAATGTGTGATAATGTGAAGTTACAGAATGGAGGAAATGCGGCATTGGAGCCATATGGAGACTATTGTGGCCGTTTGGCAGGCTTTGTTGAGATGATGAAGGACAGGTGGTAACTAGGTGTGTTGTTTTGTACTTTCACTACACCAAGTGTAATTATCTTCTAACTGTTTGTTTTTGCAGAATTAACTCCAGGACATAATCTCATTGACTACATTTACACCTGGTCATTTGATGTATCCTGTTAACCCAGCCATTAGGGGGGCACAAGCCAGTGTACTCTTAGTGCCGGTCCCAAGCCCGGGTAAATGGGGAGGGTTGCGTTAGGAAGGGCATCCAGCGTAAAACATGTGCCAAATCAAATATGCGGATCACAAATGAGAATTTCATACCGGATCGGTCGAGGCCCGGGTTAACAACGACCGCCACAGGTATCGTTAGCCGACAGGGTACCGGTGGAAATTGGGCTACTGTTGGCCGAAGGAGGAGAAGGAGAGGAGGAAGGCGTCTACAGAGACGGCAGGAAAAGGAGCAGTGTAGGAGAGTAGAGGTTCGGGTTGGTACTTTAAATGTTGGTACTATGACGGGTAAAGGGAGAGAGATAGCTGATATGATGGAGAGGAGAAAGGTAGATGTGTTGTGTGTTCAGGAGACCAAGTGGAAAGGGAGTAAGGCCAGGAACATTGGAGGTGGGTTTAAACTGTTTTATCATGGTGTGGATGGGAAGAGAAATGGTGTAGGGGTGATTCTGAAGGAAGAGTACAGTAAGAGTGTAGTGGAGGTGAAGAGAGTTTCTGATAGGGTGATGATCGTGAAGGTGGAAGTTGAAGGGATGATGATAAATGTCATCAGTGCCTATGCTCCACAAGTTGGCTGTGAGATGGAGGAGAAGGAAAGATTCTGGAGTGAATTAGATGAAGTGGTAGATGGTGTACCTAGGAAAGAACGATTGGTGATTGGGGCAGACTTTAATGGGCATGTAGGTGAAGGGAACAGAGGTGATGAGGAGGTGATGGGTAGGTATGGTTTTAAGGAGAGGAATGTGGAAGGGCAGATGGTGGTAGATTTTGCTAAAAGGATGGAAATGGCAGTGGTGAACACGTATTTTAAGAAGAAGGAGGATCATAGGGTGACGTATAAGAGTGGAGGAAGGTGCACACAGGTGGATTATCTTCTGTGTAGGAGATGCAACCTGAAGGAGATTGGAGACTGTAAGGTGTTGGCGGGGGACAGTGTAGCTAGACAGCATCGAATGGGGGTCTGTAGGATGGTTTTGGAGGCGAAGAAGAAGAGGAGGAAAGTAAGGTTTGAAAGAAGAATAAGATGGTGGAAACTGAAGGAGGAAGAGTGTAGTGTGAGGTTCAGGGAAGAGGTCAGACAGGGGCTTGGTGGTGGTGAAGAGGTGCCGGATGATTGGGCAACTACTGCAGGAGTGATGAGGGAGGCAGCTAGAAAAGTACTTGGTGTGACATCTGGAAATAGAAAGCAAGACAAGGAGACGTGGTGGTGGAATGAGGAAGTGCAGGAGAGCATTAGGGGAAAGAGATTGGCAAAACAGAAGTGGGATCGACAGAGTGATGAGAAAAGTAGGCAGGAGTACAAGGAGATGCGGCAGCAGGTTAAAAGGGATGTGGCGAAAGCCAAGGAAAAGGCATATGAGGAACTGTATAAGAGGTTGGACACTAAGGAAGGAGAAAAGGATTTATACCGATTGGCCAAGCAGAGGGACCGAGCTGGGAAGGATGTACTGCAAGTTAGAGCAATAAAGGATGGAGAGGGAAATGTGTTGACTAGTGAGGAGAGTGTGTTGAGAAGATGGAGGGAGTATTTTAAGCAGCTGATGAATGAGGAAAATCAGAGAGAGAGAAGGTTGGAGGATGTGGAGTTGGTGAAGCAGGATGTAGATAGGATTAGTAAGGAGGAAGTGAGAGCAGCCATTAAGAGGATGAAGAATGGAAAGTCGGTTGGACCAGATGACATACCGGTAGAAGCGTGGAGATGTTTAGGAGAGATGGCAGTGGAGTTTTTAACCAGATTGTTTAACAGGATTCTGGAAGGGGAGAGGATGCCTGAGGAATGGAGAAGGAGTGTGCTGGTACCGATCTTTAAGCATAAGGGAGATGTGCAAACCTGCAGTAACTACAGGGGAATTAAGTTGATCAGTCACACCATGAAGTTATGGGAAAGAGTAGTGGAAGCCAGGCTGAGAGAAGAGGTGACCATCTGTGAGCAACAGTATGGTTTCATGCCGAGGAAGAGCACCACAGATGCCTTATTTGCTTTGAGGATGTTGATGGAGAAGTATAGAGAAGGACAGAAGGAGCTGCATTGTGTATTTGTGGATTTAGAGAAAGCGTACGACAGGGTGCCGAGAGAGGAGTTGTGGTATTGTATGAGGAAGTCAGGTGTGTCAGAGAAGTATTTGAGGGTGGTGCAGGACATGTATGAGGACAGTGTGACGGCAGTAAAGTGTGCAGTAGGTACGACAGACTGGTTCAGGGTGAAGGTTGGACTACATCAAGGATCGGCCCTGAGCCCTTTCCTGTTTGCAGTGGTGATGGACAGGTTGACGGACGAGGTCAGACAGGAGTCTCCCTGGACTATGATGTTTGCAGATGATATTGTGATTTGTGGTGAGAGTAGAGAGCAGGTTGAGAAGAGCCTGGAGAGGTGGAGATATGCGCTGGAGAGAAGGGGAATGAAAGTCAGTAGGAGTAAGACAGAGTACATGTGTGTGAATGAGAGGGAGGGCAGTGGAGTGATGCGGTTGCAGGGTGAAGAGGTGAAGAAGGTGGAGGAGTTCAGGTACCTGGGGTCAACAGTGCAAAGTAATGGAGAGTGTGTTAGGGAAGTAAAGAAAAGAGTGCAGGCAGGGTGGAGTGGGTGGAGAAGAGTGACAGGAGTGATTTGTGATAGAAGAGTATCTGCAAGAATGAAAGGGAAAGTTTATAGGACTGTGGTGAGACCTGCGATGTTGTATGGATTAGAGACAGTGGCATTGAGTAAAAGACAGGAGGTGGAGCTGGAGGTAGCAGAGCTGAAGATGTTGAGGTTTTCGTTGGGAGTGAGGAGGATGGACAAGATTAGAAATGAGTTTATTAGAGGGACAGCACATGTAGGATGTTGTGGTGACAAGGTGAGGGAGGCGAGATTGAGATGGTTTGGACATGTGCAGAGAAGGGACATGAATTATATTGGTAGAAAAATGCTGAAGATGGAGCCACCAGGTAGGAGGAAAAGAGGAAGGCCAAGGAGGAGGTTCATGAATGTGGTGAGGGAAGACATGCAGGTAGTTGGTGTAAAAGAGGCAGATATAGAGGACAGGGTGGTATGGAGACGGATGATCCGCTGTGGCGACCCCTAATGGGAGCAGCCGAAAGAAGAAGAAGAAGAAGAAGATTTGATGTATCCTGTTGGGTAACAGGTTTATAATGCAATAGTGACTGTATCCATAAAGATGCAGGTGTAAAGATGCCTTTTTAACAAATATACAAATAAATGCTGTAGTTTATTGGGCGTTGGAGGTACATCTTCACAAGACACATGCTTTTTGACATTTTCTTTTTTATTAGTTGATTATATGTCCTGTAAAATAGCCGTTTTTTTACTACGGAATACACTTTGCATAGACCAAAGTTTATAGGACTGTGGTGAGACCTGCGATGTTGTATGGTTTAGAGACAGTGGTGTTGACTAAAAGACAGGAGGTGGAGCTGGAGGTGGCAGAGCTGAAGATGTTGAGGTTTTCGTTGGGAGTGATGAGGTTGAACAGGATTAGAAATTAGTTTATTAGAGGGACAGCGCATGTAGGACGTTTTGGAGACAAGGTGAGGGAGGTGTGATTAAGATGATTTGGACATGTACAGAGGAGGGACATGGGGTATATCGGTAGGAGAATGCTGAGGATGGAGCCACCAGGAAGGAGGAAAAGAGGAAGGCCAAGGAGGAGGTTTATGGATGTGGTGAGGGAAGACATGCAGGTAGTTGGTTTAAAAAAGGCAGATGTAGAGGACAGGGGGTATGGAGACGGATGATCCGCTGTGGCGACCCCTAACAGGAGCAGCCAAAAGAAGAAGAAGAGACACTTTGCATAGATCAGCTGGAAAATAAAGGAAAATATTTTACAATACAGATGTGAAATGACCAATGTGTCATCAGCATGTCTTACACCAACCTTGGAGTAACCGTGTCAGATTGCAGACTGTTTCTATAGTAACAACACTAATATTATCTAGTTCTTCAAACATGGCATGATTATCTTGTTATATTTGCACAGAGCAGGCTTTTAAATGGCAGAGCGTTATTATAGATCAAAAGAGCGCACTTCAAAAACTTCAGCATGGACATAAATTATTAACACACACTTGAAGATGTACTGTACATACAAACCTGAACTTTTTTATGATATACCTGTTAGTGTTTTCCATGCCTTTTTAATTGCAAAAAAATGTTTTAATTATTTTATTGTGTCTTGTAAAAACAGAATGCTTGGTTATTGGGTTTGTTATTGTTTACTGTATGTTTGCACAAGCAACAAGTTCTTGACTTAGATAATTGTTCTTAAATGCTACAGTATATGTGCAGTTGATGATATTTTTATCACTTGTCCTTTACAAGCCACTATTTCTCATTTACACATTATTAGCCAGGTTTCCTAAGATAGCATGTGAAAGATTGGTGAACTTTACATTAACTGCATTATAATGTCTTTTCTGAAAGGTACAGGACGGGCATTGCTATGTTATTTCTAACATTTAGCGTCTGATAAAAAAAAAAAAGAAAAAAAGTGATGCTTTGAGGAAGTTTAACCTTTAAAAGGTTTAGTGACCCATTCTTGACATATTTTGTGTGTGTGTGTGTGTGTGTGTGTGTGTGTGTGTGTGTGTGTGTGTGTGTTGTCTTTCTCTTCACAGGTGTGTAATAATAAAAAGAACTGTCACTGTGAGGCACACTGGGCTCCCCCTTTCTGCGACAAAGCTGGATTTGGAGGCAGTGTAGACAGCGGACCACTGAGACAAGCAGGTGTGTATATGTGTGGGTGGGTGTGAGGGTGTGTCTGTGTTTGTATGTGTGTGTGAGTGCATGCGTTGATTCTTCATGCGGTTTTTCTTCAGAAATCTTCCTATAATGAAAAGTCAAACTCTTACTACTGAAGTTAATTATAAACAACAACCCAATGTTAGCTAAAGTTTTCAAATAAAAGTATTTAGCCAAGTTAGCTAATGATTTTATGAGTAACACTACAGTTATCTATTTATCTGGAGCACCCGTATGGCAGCCAGAGATAAATGTCATGTTAACACTGATACGGTGCTGAAGTACGACACCTCTTAGCCATTGCATATCACATGTTTTTGTCACTTTTTATTGTATCCTGCTTCTGTTGTTTCTCAATGATTCATAGTCTTTGTATGTTATATATGATCCTATAAATACATGTTTTAGCCTCATTTGCTTCACTATGTGGACAAATGTTCGACCATAACGTTCATGTGGTTTTTGAACATCTCATTCCATTATTGCTGTTATAACCTGTGAATATCCACTAGATTTTAGAGCGTGCTTGTGGAGATTGGTACTCATTCAACCACAAAAGCTTTAGTGAAGTACTGATTTAAGGTGAGGAAACCTGTCAGTGTTTCATTTAATCCCAAAGGTGTAGTAGGGTTGAGGTTAGAGGTGTATAGCAGACCACTCAAGATTATTTTCAAAGATCCTCGCCTTATAAACTATGTTCTATACTTAAAATAGTATATATACTACAGTACCTGACTTATGTTGAGGAGGCCTGGGGTGTAGTCAGTGTTTAATAGGTTTAAAGTCAGAGCTCTATCTCAGGCAACTCAAGATCTTTCACTTCAACCTATGTAAACCATATCTTCATGGGGCTTGCTTTGTTTACAGGTGCATTGCCATGCTGGAACATCTTTGGATGTCTATAATGTCTGTTTTGATATTTTAAAAGCCTGCAAATTTAATAATAGTGGGTAGACTTTTTATATCCACTGTACATGTATTATTTTTTTTTTATCTTTTTGTATTATTATGAAGTGTTTTATTATGTAATGCCATTTTCCTTAATGACATTCAAAATTTTTCTGACATTTAATTGTAATAGGTGTTTTGTTGTAAAAGTAACATTTGTAAGAAAATTGCTGCTTTAAAATATACGTTGCCAAACATTTTCCCACAGTACAGTATGTGAATGAATTAGAGTATGTGTGGGATAATTGTGTGTGTGTGTGTGTGTGTGTGTGTGTGTGTGTGTGTGTGTGTGTGTGTGTGTGTGTGTGTGTGTGTGTGTGTATTCCCTGTGTATAGATGGTGAGAGTATAAAGGTGGGCATCGTGGTTGCATTCCTGTGTTTGCTCTGCGTGATCATGATTGTCTGTGTTAAGAGGAAGACTCTGGTCAGCCTGTTCATCAACAACAAGAAAAACAACATAGAAAAGCTGAGGTAAAAAAAGTTTTTCACATGTATAAAAATAAATACAAATAAAGATTATGACTAGTGAAAATGTAAAAAAAAACAAAAATAATAGCTGAATACTAAGATAATGCATTATTGTTTTAGTGTATTATTACCTGAAGCTTAATAGACAGTTCAGTATCAGTTTCTTTGCCTGAACTGACATTCCACTTTACAGAGGGAAAAAAAAATCAAATAACATATAACCTTATAACATTCCTTTAATTTATATTTCACCCTGGTGACCAAAATAAAAGAGAAATTGTAATTAATTTAAATATTACTACAACTACAACTACTAACAAGTATAATAATAATAATAATAATAATAATAATAATAATAATAATAATAATAATAATAATAATGCTGTTTCAGGTCAGTTGGGCCGAGCAGGCTGATGGTTCAAAGACACACACATTCAGTCCCCGAGACCCAAACACGCCCCACATTTCGAGCATCACCTCATTGCCAAGCTCCAGCTATACCACAAAGTACCAGCATTTATAAGGTGCGCTTCTGTGTGTGTTAAAATTAAATAAGTGACGATGTGTTTTGCGTGCGTGTGTGTGTGTGTGTGTGTGTGTGTGTGTGTGTGTGTGTGTGTGTGTGTGTGTTTGAGTGTGTTATGGCTAGCGGAATATATATTTCTGTTTGAGTTTTGTTCAGAGTTTATCAAAACTTGACCTGCGATACCCCACATTATATTTTATACATGAAGCATTTTTATAAATAAATGAGCATGACTACATATAAAATAAGTTATATTAATAATGTAATAAAATAAACTTTTATGTGTAATGAACTGTACTGTACTGTACAGTGTAATGCTCAGTCACCGTTCGAGAAGGTGACGCAGAGCATTAATCTTAATAAAGTCTGCATTCAGGACCCACTCTGGCATCTTAAACTCATTTGAGCACTGAATACCCCATGGAGTTATTTGACAGATTATAAGATGACATTCTTTTGATTTGTGCAACCATCTTGATATTGCACAATTACCACACAGTATGCACACTGTGGTTCTAGGATATAAACCCACAACCTTCTCATCAGAAGGCTAGTATAAATTAATCACTGAGCTACCACTTCATGCTCTGTGGTGGAAACGAAATGTTCTTGTTTTATAGCAGATAACAGGCATCTAATATTTTATGTTGTTGACTGTATAATAGAATTACATTAAAAACCCACTAGAGACTAGCCTATAGCATAAGTCAATTGTGTTTAGCTTTTCAACTTAATGTAGCGTGGTGTTTTGTCGTTATTGATATCTTCCTGCCTCACTGAATTCTTTGGTCTCAAACTGCTGGTGGTTGCTCCATTTCTGATTCTTGATTTGTGTGAGCGAGTTTGTGTGTGTTTTCGTCTTCTGTCAGAGGGTTCACACAATCAAGCTAAGTATGCGTACACACTCAGACACACACATACGCACACCGCCAAACATCCCTCTCTAATGCCCCTTGTGTCTTATGAATGTCAATGACAAATTTGTCAATAGTGCACTGTTGCTTTCAGACAACATTCTGCATAAAAGCCAGACAGTGGACAAACAATGTCAAAAAGCTGTCCGGTTTCATTTCGATTATGCCCTGCGTGCCAAGCCTTTAATACACGGCATAACACAAACACAAACACACACACAAAAGTGAATCCAGGCTTGAAATAAATAATGATTGATCTGGATGTGGACTTCTGGGAACTTCGTGGGTGGGTGTGATTAGTGAGCGTGTGAATGCATGTTTAAGTTTGAGTGTGTGCATGTGTCTTTGGGAAAAGAAGGTATACCCAGGGTACTAACAACAGAAAATGTTTATGAAATGAACTTCTGCAGCTCTGCTCTGCATTATAGCTTCAGTAGCAGCACTGGGCAAATCCAGCTGCCTGTTTGACTTGTTAAAATAATTAAGTGGAGATGTGTTTTGTGCATGCGTGTGTGCGTCCATGCGTGTGGGCATGTGCATGGGTGCCTCTGCCTCATCTGCCTTAGACAGTAGACCCTTACTAGACTGTTTTCTGCATTAGAAGTTATTTACAGCTGGTACTGATTGTGTGTGAGTGTGTGCGGGTACATGTGTGTGTGCGTGTTGTTAAGAAGAAAGGGGATGTAGGTCTGTTTGATGTCAGCCAAGTGCATATGAGGTCATACTTCAGACAGACTTCACAGAACATGCAAACATTTACACACACACACACACACACACACACACACACACACACACACACACACTTTCCAGCATACCACTCATCTGTAAAGGTGTGTGTGTTGTGAATGTGTATATGTTTACATGTATTTGAAAAAATTAAATGTTAGTGTTAGATATAATTCCTGCTTATAATAAATGTTATTTCTTTATTTCTTTATTTCTTTATCTCTCTCTCTCTCTCTCTCTCTCTCTCTCTCTCTCTCTCTCTCTCTCTCTCTCTCTCTCCACCCTTTTTTCCACAGCCGCATTGTTCTATCCCAGTGTTGAACTCTGTTGTCGGCTCTCACACTCTCCACACTTTGCCCCAGTGTCCTCCACTCCACCTGAGCCCACTGTTACCATTGCCATTTGCCCCACCCACTCACCGTGCACCTCCACCTCCTCTGCCACACACACCCTCACCCAACAACAAGGTCCCTCCAGTCCTGTACACACACTCCCACCTGCAAACTCCAGCACGAGGAGCCTCCCTTCTCACCTTAGGCTGCCAGAACACCTGCAGGAAGGCCATGGTGAGTGCACAAAATACACCAGTGATTTTGTTAAAGAGTAAAAAATGCAAGAAAAAAATCATAGCTATATCATGCATCTGTACTTTACTGAAGTATTTCCATTTGGGGAGACTTTTACTTTAACTTCACTACATTTTAAAGTCAAATATCTTTTTACTCAACTATATTTTGGAAAATCAGTCATTCTTTTTTATGAGTAGATAAAAACTGTTGAAACACACAGAAAGCCACCTCAGGGTAGAGCACAGCTTCTGTTTCTGAACTTGTTTTGATTGCCGCATAGATATCAATCAGTGTTTGACTTATTCATATCATTCTATTAGTAGATTGTTGCGTTAAGAGTAACATTAGAGCCTTTTCACATAAACTGCATTGATTAAGCAAAAGTCTTGTGATAAATATGATAATAGGAACATGATAGCCATCATGGCCGCAGGAAGTGGGGGTGCTGCAGCACCCCCTATTGGCGAGAGAGATTTTTTAAAAATGTAGGCCTATTAAAAATATTTTGCACAATTCCTTATGAATATTTTAGGAAATGATTTTGACACACGTAGGCTATTAAGTGTATTTTGGATTTTAATGTAATTATTTTGAGGCCTAATCAACACAGGTTCGGAAGGTTCGCACCTATGATCTACCTGAAGAAAGAAAGTGGATAGAAGGAAGAGACAACTGGATGTCGGCCACTATACAAAATGAAATAAATCTAATTATTTTTAATAGCCTACAGTTTGTGCTTGTTATTAATTAGACATATGATAATTGGTAAGGCGCGTCAAGTTCATTTGTAAAGCGCGTTTCACACGCACAGGTGATTTTAGTTTGGCTTTCTCTGGCAGCGCGCAAACATAGCCTAAATGCCTTGCCCTTGTGGAAGATAAAATTAGCTCTTCATACCTTTTACAACAACATGAAGATATCAGAAAAAGAGATCGGTGGTCTCTTTCCTGCTTGTGTTCCACATCCCTCTCAAAGCGCAGAGCGGGAGGCTATAACGCGTCTTTGTGTGGAAATATAAAACTGTTTTTTTTTTTTTTTTTTTAAATAGATTCAACTTTATTATATTATTTAAGTTACCAGTATTTACTGATATTTATTTCAATGCTTTACAGGCTTTAGTGTTGTTTCTTTGTTTTTTTTTTATTTATTTCAAAACAACCCCCCAACCACCGCAACACCGCCGGTATTTGGTCCATTACCACCGCGGTGGTAAAAAAAACTGCCATCGTCACAGCCCTATGTATTTATTTTTAAAATGTATTCTAAATAGGCCCATAGGCTCATTGTTTTTTTGTCCAAAAAAAATAAAATAAAATTCACAGCACCCCCTGTTCAAAATTACTTCCAGCGGCCCTGATAGCCATAATAAATCATAGTATTTTCGATACTTAAGTACATTTAAAGGCAAATACTTTTGTACTTTTACTCAAGTGAAAGTTTAAAGGGAGCACTTTTACTGGAGTCATATTATGCCTAGTGTATCTCTACTTTTACATAAGTACATGGTTTTTGTTTTTTGTCCACCACTGCTGGTACCTAAGGCTTAGACCAATCATCAGGTCTGAAAGTCAGGAATAGGTGTCATTTCTCGATCCCTTTCAGTATAGATGCCTTTCAATTCACAAATCCCACCCTTTTAAGGTGTGTAGTTTGGTGGTTTGATTTTTGGTGGAACTCTTAACGAAGAAGACAATACTTTCAGAGTGGGGTTTCAACTATTCACGCATGGTTCAAACACTTGCATATCCATGATCATTCTGGAACACCTGCTTAAATATTATAAATATAATAATGAAATATTTTTCTGCAAACTGCTGCTCACAGATACTGGCAGGATTGGAACTCAGTGTGGTCCTTTGCTGTCGTAGCCAAGTTTTTTGTGCATTCTGAGATGTTTTTTTGCTCAATATACTGCAGTTGTGGTTATTTGCGTTACTGTAGCTGTCATTTGCCCACTCATATCTCGTCTCTCTCTCTCCCCAGAAAGCATTTCCACCTGCAGAACTGCTTTTGGGTGGTTCTAGTTTTATTTTTTATTTTTGCACCATTTTGTGTTGTATCTAAATAATAATCTGAAATAATACCTGTCTATCTGGCACCCCTAAAAAAATTCCAAGATTGCATGCCAATGTTGGATGCAAATATATAACTGACTTGGAAAAAAGGTAGCTCCATGCTTAAGATTTTGGAATTTTGATCAGAAGGTTGTGAGTTCAAATCCCACCACCACTAAGCTGCCACTACTGAGCCTGTGAGCAAGGCCCTTACCCTCAACTGCTTAGCTGCATGAATTAGATAAATGTAAGTCTCTCTAAATAAGGGCATCTGCCAAATGCCATAAATGAATCTGCGTGATTTTATTGCATTACAGCTCTGCTACATTGGCTGACTGAGTAATTGAATGAATGAGATGCAATAAGGTTGCCAGTCAGATTCTTATGTCAGATGTATAATGTGTGCTCTTCTAGAAAACCTGCAGGACTGCTTCACTTGTGCACTTGCCCCTCTGTGATAGACTAACTGAGTGTGATACTGGTGCTTTTCCTGTGGTGTGAATGGAACAGCTTCATCAGACCTTTGGGCTTTATAAAGTAGTGTGTGCATGTGTTATCTGAGTCTGAGCCAGTCCGAGTCCAGTAAAAACAGTCCCTGAACAGTGGGGTCAGTCAGTCACGAGGAAACCTTGGAATAGCATGCGATAGAATAGAATACAGTGGAAAAGCTGTGAAAGGCTGGTAATAGAAATGGCAATGGTGTGAGCAAAAAATCAGCAGACTGTGTTGGACAGGAAATGACACTGTTATAATGTATACCAACTACAACTTGTTGAAGCTGAGATGGCTAAAGTATAAACTAGAAGTCTTTTTTAATAAAGAAAGAGCAAAAATCAGATGGTGGCTGAAAAAATGTCCTACATGTCTTTTTCAACCAATTGTGTCATTATGCAAGTTTAGGTATTGTGTGAATGTCAACTGCTGATATGCTTTTTCAGGTTTATGCAGAAAGTTTATAAATTACTGGGAATGAACACATAAATAGATATGTGAAAGGATGGCTGGCTCGATAGATGGATGAATGAGTAAAACACCAGAGGATCCATCACTTAATCCTAAAAATGTATTACAAAAATGCATGCAAACCCTGACAAACACAATATTATTAGTCACACAAGCTGAGAAGAACAGAACAATTCCATATAAACATAAAATAAAAAGCTAATTCAGAGTGAGGAATTCTTGAATATACACGATTTCATTCCAACCAATCAAGTCCACAACAAATTCTAATTGTTTAAATATAATGTAAATATAAAGATAATACATTTTAATTTTCAATGACAATCAGGTGTGGCCCTTGATTGTCTGGGATGAAAACCTGCACCCATCCCGGCCATTTGTGGAAGAGATTGGACACGCCTGATCTAAAGTAACAACATACAGGTAGTAATGCTGGCTAAGGTGGTAGTTTAAGGATAAGATGCCAGGTTTCTAATCAAAAGGCCATGAGTTTAAATCCTAGCATCACCAATCTCCTGGTCCTGGGCCCATATGTATAAATACAGTAATTGAAAGTTGCCCTGGATAAGGGTGCCTGCCAGGTGTCATAAATGTAACATGCACAGGGACTTGTAATGTCTGAGGAGGCGAATACCTAGATTTTTATTTATTATAATAACTGTTGACATGAAAGTTCCTGTTTTAACATACGTGGTAACAGGAAGTAGTTTGTGAACATTTTCCAATCTTACAAAAAATTGATAAGTATGACATTGACTGATAATGAAAATAATAAAACCAAAGACTTCATGACCCATGCTGTTATGGTCAAATCTTCATTGTAGCTAAGAGTTGTTGTTTTATTTTTCATTAGCACACCATGCCATGTTTTACCCCATATACAGTATATGACAGGTAGAAGATGTGGCCCAAAATATGACTCAGAAGCTGTGGGTTAGAACACGTATTGTATATGTGTATACTTTACATATCCATTTTGAGACAAGAAACCTTTTACAATGTATGTCTGGAGTTTGAATAAGGAAATCTATAACCTTCCATTAAATGATAACTCATTTAGCATTACAGTGCACAGCTCAAGAAGCAAACCTCAAAATAAATTCTAAAGGTTTTCTGTCATATAGTGCTCTATATATGTATGTTTGTGTATGTGTGTGTTTTTAAGTGTTGTATTGGATTTGAAGTGGATGAAGCCAAAAACAGTTTTTGTCCCTCCTAGAGTGCAGGACAGCTGTATCCCTTTGAATCAAATTGACTCTGATATAAAACACACTTCCTGGACATATGCGTCTTCATTGAGAAGCACTTTGATGTGTTAATAAGACAAAGAGATTGATGTCGACGATTCAGCAACATAAAAGTGATGAGGAAAGATCTTCTCCATATGTCTAAACATTCTCATTTATTAAGACCGAACAGGTAAGAACTGACTGTAGATCATAGATTTTTCAGCAGCAGTATAATGAATCACATCCATTTGTCTTATCAGGGCACCTTGTGTCCTTTCTAAACTGGTTCATCATAAGCCCCAGTCCTTGTTCATTATGATCGTTTCTCGATGTCCATGTACCCCCTTTCACCTCACCACACTGAGTCTACAAGGTTATTGTGGGCTTTCCTGCATTTTAGCTGTTTCTGCTTAAACACACATTGTGGAATCTGTATCCGAGACCCATGTTGACCAGGGCAGTGCAGTGTGTATAAACAGCTGCATGGCAATCAGACAAGTGTGGTATTCCCAGACTAAATGGCATTAAAAAGGTTCCTGAGATGTTACATAGTACAACTGGTTAAATGAACAACAAAGCAACAAACTAACATTAACACAGTTTGGGATTATTTAAAATCCTAAATTCCACTCCACTAACCCTGTTAATCACTCTGACCTCTTCTTTCCCAGTCACACACAGAATGATTGATGATGAGAAAAGCCCTGGTTGAGGATCCGACAGTAGTAAATTGTGCGAAACGCTCAGAAAGTGTAGATTCAAACTGTGAAATGATGTATGAATCATTGAGTGATAGATTGTATGAAGAACAGATGTGTAGTAGATAGCAGGTGGTTGACTGTACCTCATCTCCTGCCGGTCCATTTGGAGTACATGAGAATCACTGTGGCAGAGAGCAGAGCGAAACCGAGACACTGGGGAAACACCTTGAGTTGAATTTGGGGTTATATTGTGCTACATCTCCATCTGGTGGCAGATTTATACTCTCAAGATTTATACTCTATGGAAATGTGCTTTCGTGTGATTTTCTCAGGAGAAACCAAACCCGCCTCAGAAGCCTTTGCCGGCTGACCCATTCGGCCGAAGCTCTCAGATGGGACGGAGCCCATTAGCAGCACATCTCCCTTCTCCCAGGTCAGCCTCAGCCATTTTACAGTACAAAAGGTCTGCACACTAACTTCTCCCCAAGAGCTCATACAGACATCTATACAAGCATCTATGAGATGGATGAATAACTCGTTTCTGATAATTAGGAAGAAGTGTGTAGTGAAGCATAGTAAATGCGGTAGGTTGAGACTGATTATCCAAGAGATCCATCCGGAAAGATTATTCTACGATACTGCAGGCGTTAATTCAGCCTTTGTGCAAATTACAGAATAATTCATCAGAATCAGTCGATAATGAAGAGAGCTCATTATTGCTAGATTAAACATTAGACTGATGAGGAGCACTTTATATATTCAGCTCAAATTTTTTTCTTGATTTACATTACCAAGCTTCACATATTCAGTTCACAATATTATATAATAATAATATAGTGTTGTGTAGTATTGTTCTTTTCCTTTTTTCCTTTATACAGGGCAAATCCTAAGCAGCCCCCCACCCTGCCAAAGCCTACGTTCTACACAGGAATAAAGAAACCCTGCAGCTGAGACAGAAGTCTGTGAGACCTGTGGTTCAATCCGTTTTGCACTATGAAACTCTGCTGGTCCTCAAGAACAGCGTCACGGCGGTCAAGGCGGCATGACAGTTCGAATCCCTTGGTGCTACGCCTCCAACCTTATCCGGTGCTATGAGTCAACCCTCAGGTAGACATCGTACATTATTTATGTTCATCAAAAATATATTTATTTCGACATTGTTTAGGACATTCTTTTTTTTGGCAGCCCTGATGTGATTAGATTTTGAACTGCGTAATGAGTCGATTCCCAGCACGATTCCGCAGTGTGCAGGGAGGCACTGAAGTGATACTCAAACCTGTGAAAATAAAACTGAAGACTGTAATGTTGGTGCTTTTTTTATGCGAGAACTGGAAAGGGGAGGAAATGTTTTAAAGAAAAGAGATGTGCTTTGTTGCTGCATAACATAATGTTATAATGCACCACAGTCATGGCACAAGGTTGACAGACTTATCTCAGATCACCCATATTGAGAAAGTTTGCGTCTGTAACTTCATCATACATCTCCTGTAAAGCAGTGAATACAACCACATGTTCGTTCCTGTGATACCATGCTCTCTTATTCATAGAGACACACCTATTCTGAAATTATACACCGATTTTATTGGCAGTTAGACGTTAAACTATCCAGTGTAGCATGTGTGCAATAACCATCTGTTGAAGGCTAATAATTAGTCAATAATTAGACAGGCATGATGGAAAGTACAGCCAAAACCATTCTTATGCATTTGATCCAGCTTTCTAAAACTTCTGCCCACTTTCCACAAATCTTTTTAGGTATCTTCATGCTTAATAATGAGCTTACTTAGTTATGTTAATAACATAACCACATATTTTTATATCTCTGAGAGGAAACATAAAAAATAATTTCAATTTTTAACTCATTCATTAGTTATTGAAATTGTTTTCCTACAAATGTTTCCCTTAGTACATTTTGAGGAACAGGTTTTATTTTTCTTCTCAGTGCAGGAAGATTTTGTGTTGAAATTACTGTCTGAACTGCACTACAGATAGAAATAGTAAATTGCGATAAATTATATAAGAAAACTACCAGTGTAGTCCGTTAAAAAAAACAAATTATTATATATATATATATATATATATATATATATATATATATATATATATATATATAATGCTCTCTCCCGGTGTGCCCGAATGCTCTGGGATTTCTTCTCCTCTAAGAGGTCTGCTTCTGCAGGTTATACTTGATGAAGATTACAGGAGGCGAAATTAAGACTTTTGCACAGCAAGAGGAGGAAAACAACATCGATGAAAGGATTTGCAGTGTTTTCAAAATATGAACATACAAAAACTTGACATCTGTAGCAAACTGGAGTGTGTACCCCAGGGAACTATTTCAGCTGTGACAGTGTGTTTTCACTGAGCCTACATTTATTTAAAATCTAGACAATGTAGAGTCTTATATTTTTTTAAACTTAGCACGTACCATCATGTTACTGTGTTCTTGGCTTGCGTTTGTGTGAAATCTTTAAGAAATATTAGGTATCCTCAGCAATCACAAGCATTTTTTTCTTTGCTTTGCTTAGAAAAATGGATTACTTCAAGTGATATTTTTAGCCATGCTTTCACTCATACACTTGTATAACTAATGCACACCGTTCGGTTTATGATTTTGAGACAGTCTGAGAATCTGTGCAAGTCTGGATTCTTCTTTTATTTTCCAATGGTACTCATAGAGCACTATTGTATGTTAACCATATTGCTTGTCCTGTTATGCAGTCTGTATTTCTGTATTCACTTTTTACCATTTTGTAACTGTATCACTTGTACCAGTATTTCTACACAGTAAAACAAAAAATATGATACTCATTTTTTCTTTTCTTTTTTCCCAGTCTGTGAACACAAACACGATTTGTACGCAAAATCTTTGATAAATCATGTGGGTGTGTGTAAATATCAGTGTTTTGATTACGAATTATGAACCAGTGTTAAGTAAAGTTGTCTATGAAAAATTATTTGTGTTTCACCGAGTCAGTTTTTGCTTTTATATTTTTTTCAGCTCCATTTGCTGAATTCTTCTTCTCTAATAAATGGATGAAGTCCTGAAAGTTTTTAAGAAGTGGATGCTACATAAAATGTAATGATAAATTACGTTGTATTACCCGTTTGGTAAAAGCTGCAGTCATCTCTAAAGCACAAACTGGAAACAAAGAGTGCACAATTCATGCACATTTCAGCACATTCATGCTGTGATTTATGCCAGCATTCTCTAATCCACATCGACAACAATTAAAAACAGCAGGATATGACAGAAGGACAAACTGGTGTAACAGATTTACTCAAAAGTCATAATGTGACAGCAACATCTGGATTGCCTCTACTCTTTTAAATGCATGTGCACAGACATGAGGTCCACAGACTTTAAAAGGGGGTGTGTTACATACATGGGATAGATACAGACTTTTACATGGAAGTTGTTACATACAGGCTTTTAAAAGGGGTGTGTTACATGGGGTTCAAACATGCTTTTAAATGAGGTGTGTTATTTCTTTTACTATTTATTACACCTAGTATAAAGCACTTTAACAGTTTTCATGAATGATGTCTGTGTATGGTGCAAATATATTTCAGTGCTCCAAGCCAGTGTGTGAATGAATTATATGTGCTTTAGAATGATAAGAGGTGATTGTGAGAAAATGGAAAACTTTTTGATTATTTCAAATGATTGATTTATGACTGATATAATCCATTTGTGTAATCTTATGGTTCTTAGAAGTAAGGTCTGAGGACCCTCTTCCTGAGACTTTGGGTGTCAGCATCATGTAGGAACTTTGCATCAAAAGTGTATACTATATTACATTTTGCTAAATACTAATCTGTTCAAAGTTAATTGATAGTCCAGTAAATCAGTAAAATAATGTTTTAATTAATTAATTGATTAATTAATTAATTTCTTTCTTTTACTATAATCTTTTAGCAGTGTTATGATCGCAGACAAAAAATATGTGCGCATGCTCAAAAACCCTGTCTGGTCGTCTCGACTGAAGAAACAAGAACAGTAGAAGGGATTAATGATCACATGATGACCAGACCCATAGTGTGGTTCCTCCTCTTTTCACTAACCTCCTGTAGAACACAACATAATAGAACACGTGGGTGAGGGCAGCCGGGCACTCAGTCCTGAGAATATCCGAAAATCTAAAAACAACAGTAAATCACCGAGTATAAACCATTAAGGTGTAAAATACCACTGGGATTGGATCACCGCAGAAGAATGGTTGATCCAGTTATATATTTGAGCACTCATTTAGACGCAGCTATTTTGCCACTGTGAGTTTTTCCAGACGCACTTATTTGCGCCATGGCGCACAACACTAGCGGCTTTTCCAATGGAGAAAGTGTGGATATTGGTGACTCGAGTTCTCTAAAGGGTTTAGAAGAGGTTGGTGAGGATTTCGGTTTTGGAGATGATCTGGAGTTGAACCAGTTTGATGGCCTTCCCTTCTCCTCCCGGTATTATAATCTCCTGAAGGAGAGACACCAGCTCCCAATCTGGGAATCAAAACAGGAGTTTCTAAATGTTTTGGAAACCATTCAGGTCGTCATCATCTCGGGTACAACAAAAAGTGGCAAAAGTACACAGGTATGAAGGCCTTTAAAAGTGTTTTATTCACAGTATTGAATTGCTGGTATTTACAAAGTGTTTGGTGGAGAAACAAAAGTGTGATCTCCAGGATGCCACTATCGTTGTTGGTTTTGAGTATTAAAACTGCTGATCTGGTATTTACACACACACACACACACACACACACACACACACACACACACACACACACACACACACATAAGGCACAAAAAATACAAACAAATAATGTTTCTGAAGGTGGAAATGCCTTATTAATGACTAAACTGAGTGGAATGGCCAGACTGGTTTGGAGAAAGGCTGTGATTACACAAATAATCAGTCTTTACAACCATGGTGAGGACCATGGTAGGTAAAGGTTTACCAAAACTAAATCGCTGAAGATTAGTAAAGATCAGGCCCTTTTTTTTAAAGACTTTAGATCTCCAGTTTAGGCGAGTCTGTGTCCATGAACAGATGTGGAAACTGACCAAAACATTTAGAATGGGACCGTGTGAGTATTGGTAGGACAGAATATTATCTGATTTTATCTTTAAATCTAAATAAAATATAGTCTGATCATTTTATTAAGTTTTGACTTTGTAGATGTGCTATAGTTACTAGTTCAAAAGCAAGTGTTCATCTAAAATGGCCAATGCTACATTTGAAATCAATATAATTTAGATATGACTCATTAAATAAGAATGAATTGTATATTAGAAATAGACCTTTCACAAATGGGATTTATAATCAGACTTAGGGTGACAATCCATGTGTTTACACTACTGATGGATTTGTGTTTATGACTTCCATTGTGCCAAATGTCCATTTCATGCAATTTTCTTTATTCCAAAGGTGCTGGTTTTATTTGCTCCATGTTAGTTAGTAAATCACTGACTGATCACTGAGCATGATGAGGGCTTGGTGTGTGTAAATTGTGTGTGCAGTGTTAACAAGCTGATAGCAAACCTCCAAATATATAAGGAGGAAACTTTGCACTGCATTTCAATTTGTTATTTTGAAAACACTCATTGACCTGAACATGTGGGTCACCCTGAGCTCAACTTAGATCTGTTTTGCATGATTAAGCACATTCCAGCTGGAATTACCAGAGACTCTACCAGTGACTCTACCTCTCTACCATAGAAACGTTTTGTTTTTATTGAGTAGTTGATACGGATCTGGTTGCTAGTAATATATAAACAATGACTGAACATTATAGACCCCTGGGTTAGAACCATAGTATTGTATTGTGCTATTTCTGTGTGTGGTACAAATCAGAGTGTTACATCTCAAGCTATAGTCTGGAGATCCACAGAAGCTGTAAAGCATAACCTGGAATTCTGATATATTTATAATTAAATTGTTATAGATATTTGCCTATTTGACGATGCACTTGAATTGGATGGGTTTAATCCAAACCTCAAGAACTCGAGAACATGTAAACCTATACATAGTGGATAAAGTATTTACTGTATATTCTGCTAAACAGAATATTATTGTGCTTGATTCACAATAGTTTTGACATTTTCCATCTTCTGACCTAAACTGAGGAAAGTCATCAGTTAAAGATGCTTTCATAAGTTTTCACTTTATGTGTAATGATGTTGCACCCAGAGGCAGCATTTTCCCCTCCAGAATGCCCTCTTACCCCTGTTCATGGGAGATACTGTTGTATAGATTTCCAATTATATCCAAATCCTGAATTGCCAGGGTGACTGTTCTAACTACGATCAACATCTATGTAAAAAAATACTTTATCTGTGGATCCAGCCAGGCCTTAAAATAATCAATAAATGGCTGTAGAGTCAGCAAGCATAGTCAAAAAAATAATTGCAAGAATTGTATCTGGACTCATGAGAAATATGAGCACTCATATCTCAGTGCTTGAGCAACTAAAGTGAGCTCACCTGCAAACATTTCTCAGCACATTCTCTTAAATGCTCCATGTATGTAAACACTTTGGATTGCACTTAATTCTTAGCACTCCACTTAATTTTTTTATTGAACAGGATTGCTGATACTACTCTGTTGGCTGCCCTCATGCTTTCTGTTAAGGATACTGATTAAATGCCATGTGTTTTTTCTTTTAATCAAGTTACTTGCATTGTAGGTAGATTCTGTAGTTCGTCCTGTTGATCATTTTCCACAGAGCTCAGTTTTCTTTGATCTAAAGGCATGAAATATATTGTTTGTTCATTAGCATGGCTACATACTCTTAGGCTTATGTCACATAGTATTCCATAGTATCAGATAACCGCAAATGAGTAAAAACATGCTACCAAAACACTTTCACATGCCCCGGATTGGAGTTCAATGCTGATAAATAACATGAGCTCATTAACAATCCATCCGATCATAAAACCTCTCAATTGTTGAGAATAAAAAAAAGTTGTTCAGTCAAATTTCCTGTAAAAAATAAATAAATGTAATTAAATAAAATAAAAAGTGCATAACTGGGGTATATGTAAATGAAGAAGTGTGTGTTTGGTGTATAGGTTCCACAGTGGTGTGCAGAGTTCTGTCTGTCAGCGCAGTACCAGCATGGAGTTGTGGTGTGTAGTCAGATTCAAAAACAGCAGGCTATTGATTTGGCGCTGCACGTATCAGATGAGATGGATGTCAATATTGGTCATGAGGTAGGCTACAGCATTCCACTGGAGAACTGCTGCTTCTCTGACACTATTCTCAGGTAAATCTGATTTTCTTCTGACATTATGACAAGAATGACAAGAACATTTAATTGAAAATTTGCATGTTTGACTATTTGTACTATTAGTTATGTTTTGAAATAAAACTCACAATATAAACGTATATATGCTATGTGCTTTCTGTTGAAACATTTTAACATTTATACAAACATTTATAAAAAAAAAAAAAGGTTCTCCAGTGTAACAGTCTTATGTCCAACATGATGTTGCTTTTTTTATTCCTTGCGTATCAGGTCATACACTTTAATTACAGTATCTCACCATAGTGAGTACACCTTTTTAGCCTTTTATTGGCAGCTTTTTTGACAATAATAGATGCATGTTGAGTTTTTAGAGGACACCAAATCTGTACTGCTATACAAGCTGCATATTGACTACTCTAAAATATAGCCAAGTTTAATTTCTATAGTTTTGTCTGTTGAAAATTATACTAAAATGATTGCTGAAATGTGAGGGGTGTATTTACTTTTGTGAGATACTGTATATGATGGCTGTTTAACCACATTATTCACAAACTACTATGAACCTAAGGTTAGATTACTAACATCCCCATGTACACTTTAGGTACTGCACCGATGATGTGCTGCTGAGGGAGCTGATGTCCGACCCATTTCTGGAGCATTACGGTGTGGTTGTGATCGATCAGGCCCACGAGCGCACCGTGAGCACTGACCTTTTAATGGCCCTGCTTCGGGAGGTGCTCCTGCAGCGGTCAGAGCTTCGGGTAGTGTTGCTGTCCGTCATGCCAGCCTCACACATGCTCCTCGCACACTTTAGCGGTGCAGCTCACCTGCAAGTGGAGGCACCGTGCTCAGCTGAAGTTCTCCACAGCAGCCGAGGCAGTACAGAAAGCTTCAGTGCAGCACTGAGACTTGTCCTGGAGGTGCACAGAACCAAAGAGCCTGGGGATGTAGCTGTGTTCCTTGCCTCAGAGCAGGTACTGTTTAGTGTTATCATGAATCTCAGCTAATTTAGTTGATTGCAATTGACAGTGCAGGTTTTTGCACATACAGTATACACTTCAATCCAATATTCTAATAGATCTTCTCATAATATAGAACAGCTGTTTCTTACTCACATCAATTTTAAATACTGGTTTATGCAAACTATTAGATCATAAATAATTAGATAATAAAATAAATACATTATATAGACAAAAATGATGGATTTATACACATGAGCGGGAAAGTTGTGTTTTAACGTTTCAGAAATGTCAGTAATTCAATGTTCTGATAAACGTAGCTTTATTTTACAGCACTCAGTGTCATACACATGGTGTTCATCTCTGAATAATCTATATTTAATTAAACAGTGAACATTAGTTATATTGATATTGATCAGATTGTGTTTGTGTCTTAGGAGGTCAGCTGTGCCTGTAGTCTTCTGGCTAAAAAAGCATCCAGGTTAAGCAGTAATCTTGGAGAGCTGGTGCCAGTGGCAGTGTGCTCAGGCCATGCTGGAATCTGCCCACCTATCACACAGCACCCCCAGAGAGGCAGGAAGGTCTTTTTGTCCTGCAGTAAATCCGAAGACATGTTTTGGTCAGTGGATACTGTCAGTTTTGTGATTGACACTGGAGTTGAGAAGAGATTTGTAAGTGATGAAGGTTTGCAGATGACTCACTTGTTTGCTGGGTTGCATTTAATTCAACAGAGAAGACCAATTTTAATTTTAATTTGGATTTTCTAAGTTGACACACAGCATAGTAAAGGTTTTATCCTGGCCTAAAAAAAAACCCATCTTAAATTACAATTATAGCATGTGATTTTTTTATTTTAAATATTGCTGAAAGCCAAAAAAATGTGATTCGGTATATCTGCATGTCAATGATATCCAGCATAATGTCCAACTCCATTATATAATCTCACTTCTGTGCTTTGCAGGTGTATAACCCACGGGTAAGAGCTAGCTCTGAGGTGATCAGACCCATCAGTAGATGTCGGGCAGAGATTCGTAAACAGCTGGCTGGATCAGCAGGTAGGAAAGGCCAACTGGAAAATCACAAAGCTTTACTTAAGACTCATATCTATACCAGTAACACATACACATATACACACCACTCAGCAGTAAAAACAAAACCAATACAATATAAGTATCAGGACATGTAATTAAATTTTTAATGGTGTTTCACTGTTTAATATCCTACTTTACCTGCAAATGTACAAGGAACCATGTATTTGTATCTAATAAAATTGCTAGAAAATTGTTTATGCATGAATAGGGAAGTGTTTCCGCCTTTACCCCGAGGAGACAGAACTCTGTGCCGAAATTCCTGCTCAGATCCTAGAAGCAAACATCACCTCGGCTGTGCTCTTCCTCAAGAGGATGGAGGTAGCTGATATCAGACACTGCGACTTCATCAGCAGGCCGGGTCAGACATGGCGTTAATAAATTTCTAATAATATTGCACTCATTCACATATGAAAGACGGTTTAGCCAGGAATGGATATTTCACTAATGAAAAGAACAAAAGAAAGATAACATTTGGCTAGAGAAGGTGAGATCACAGTGCTGTAAGTTCTTATACAATGGCACACAAGTGAAGCATCATGGTGCCAGTGATCAGCGATGCGTGTTAGCCGTTTTGACAGTGCTAATCAGTTCATTGTCCTGTAACATGAGCTTGGTCTGTGTGAGAAACACCAGAGATTCTGTGAGCTCTGACCCAAATAGCACTCACACAATGAAAAGGAAGAGAGGGTTCAAGCTCCAACAGAAAACAGGATTATGACTTTTATATTTCAAAGCCAGAAACAGAACAAAGGTGCTGTACTTTTTTTAAAAGAATCAAACCTTTTGAAATATTGGTAACAATATGTCAAATAACATGAAACAGCAATTTCATTTGTTTGTTTTTTCAAACACTGCAAAGCGACTGCATTGAAATGTATTGTATCCTATCATTATTGTAACAGATGCAGTGAATTATTGATGCAATGAATGAATGTTTCTCTCTTGCTATTCCCTGCAGATCCTGAAGGATTTATGCAAGCTTTAGAAGAGCTGGATTATCTTGCAGCTTTGGATGACGATGGAAACCTTTCTGAGATTGGGATCATAATGTCTGAGTTCCCCTTAGACCCTCAGATGTCTAAAGCTCTGTTAGCGTCGTGCGAGTTTGATTGTGCCAGTGAGGTGCTGACTATTGCAGCCATGTTATCAGGTACACAGAATAAAATCCCTAGTAATGAGCAGGAATGATCAACTGCATCCAGTTACATTTCTCAGCAAGATTTTGGTGTCTGAACTGGGATTAGCCTAAAAAAAAACATTGCCAACGGGAACTGGTCCAGGTTTAGGCAGATTTGAAAGCTTTATGAATATTTGTATGTTGTAAACTGAGATGCTTAGCGTTAGGGATAATTCAGGTCATTTTATCATAGATCTTAAATTCCTTTTTATTTTTATTAAATACAAGCATTTAAACAAATAAGATTTTAGGCAGCGTATGATCAAGTTCAGTCTGACAGCTTCACAGGAAGCATTTTATTTCAATACTGACCACTTATGCATCCTATTGTCCTTTCTTTCGTCTAGCTCCAAGCTGCTTCCTAGAGCCCCCTGCCGGCAAGGAAACAGAAGCGATGCTGTGTCACATGAAGTTGTATCATCCAGAAGGAGACCACTTTACCCTGATCAACATCTATAACACTTATAAATGCAGCCAGAGAGAGCCATGTAAGTCAACTTGCTTGTGACCAAATCTACCTTTTCATGCTTAAAGCAATAGATTCTGCATAGGTTGATTGGTCAGTCCTTTCAATTACACGCTGAACAAGGATGGGGGTAATGGTGGTGCTGTAAGTAACATTGCTATTAGTTATAGTTTCAGCATTGCCACATAACATAACATAATGTTAATTTTTAATTGTTAATTGTTAATGTAGAGTTTTGGAGCTGTGTGCGCTCTGGTAGGTGGGATTGTGTACATTGAACTGTGCTCAGGGGTGTGTGTGAGTGTGAGGAACTATTTCTTGAGTTATTTACAGATTTTTACACACACATACAAGAAATGGTCATGTTTGGAACTGGTGTAATGTTTATATACTGACCAGGCATAACTTTATGGACACCAATTAGGCATAACACAATGACCACCTGCCTAATACTGTATGGGTCCCCCTTTTATTGCCAAAAGCTGTCCTGACCCTCTATCACATTAACTTTGAGGACAGAATTGAGTCACTTGCTGCCTAATATTTCCCACCCACTAAAAGGTGCCATGATTAAGAGATAATCAGTGTTATTCATTCAGCGTTCATAATGTTATAATGCCTTTGTTATGCCTGGTCAGTGTATTTCAGCTTTAGATATAATTTATCCATATTCTCAAATTGGAAGGTTGGGGTTTCATCCCCAGCATTGTCCAGCTGCCCCTTTTGGGCCCTTGAGCAAGGCCCTTAACCCTCTGTGCTCCAGGGGGTTGTATCATGGCTGACCCTGTGTCCAGACCCGAACATTTCTGGGATATGAGAAGAAAGTTTCACTGTGCTGTAATGTACATGTGAAGAGCAATTATATACTAAGATATAATTCAGCATTTGGGCATTTGGAAAACATCTATTGAGAGATAAAAATTAATGTGATTCAGAATATCATATTCATGAATAAAAAAGGTCCTATGTTTCGTTGTGCCAGATTTCACACAGGGCAAGTGGTGTCAGGATTACTTCTTGTGCTGTGCAGCTCTCCAGACTGCAGAGAGCATAAGGGCCGAGCTGACTGACATACTGAAGAGGCTGGAGCTCCCGATCTCCGAGTCAGCCTTCGGCACCAAAACAAACACACTTAATGTCAAGCGAGCTCTACTGGCTGGGTTCTTCATGCAGGTATATTTGTTTATCTAGTGAAACTAGAACAAATATATTTACCCCATGACAGTTTTTAAACCCAGATATAACATAGTATTAAATATTCAAATGAAATATGACTATATGAAATCTAATAGCTCTAACTGCTCTAAAGATTCAATGAGGAATTGGACTGTCACATTACGGGTGCACTGAATCCCCTGTATTGCAGGTTGCTCGTGATGTGGACGGCTCTGGAAACTATTTTATGCTGAGCAATAAGCACGTGGCACATCTTCACCATCTTTCAGCTTATGGGGCCAAAGCGCACAAACTCGGCCTGCCTGAGTGGGTGCTGTTTCACGAGTTCACACTCTCCAACAGCAACTGCATCCAAACAGTCACACAAATCTCACCCAAAGCGTAAGCACTTAGGGATTCTGTTCCTTTTCCTAGAGCAGGGGTCCCTAATCACCAGGTCATGGGTCAGTACTGGGCTGCATTGAAAGAATAAAAACTTTTATTTTTTATTGTATTTCCATTTTATTGACCCAATCTGCAGGATGTTTTATTAAAAAAATTATTGTTTTGGTCGTAATTCATTTCCGTGCTTCGATAAATTCTGCAGTATGGTGAGTTCCATTATCATTATATATGTAATTAAACATATAACTAAATAATATGATAATATATAATATGTAATATAAATACATATACAAGAGGCAGAATTAAAACATTCAACGCAAAACACATTTATATTTATTATATATTATATTATATTTATTTATATTATAAGTCCTTAATTTACTCAGATATTAAAAAACCTGCACTGAAAATTTATTTTTAATTACAAAAATTTTTTTTACTGATGCGCCAAGTCTCAAATCAAGTACCAAAACCCACCACGATGCACACATCTGGAAATTACAAAAATCTTATTTCCAGTACAGAGTGAGTAGCAACAAGGATGCTGTGCCAACTCAACTTTCTTTTTTATACCCCTGGCAACTAAACAAACCTGCGGTTCGCCACTTAATACATTTCTGAGGAAACACAGATTGCAACTGTGTTCCGCACATAAAAAGGTTTGTATTTGGTACATGTGTACCGTACCGAAAAATGTATATATACTGTAGGTATATAGACACGTTTTTACACATGGCAGCATACGGACACCTTGTCTTGCGTAAAACTGGTTTATAATGCAAAAAGGTTTGGGGACCACTGTTTTAGAGGGTCTTTTTAGAGACTTGCATCATTTCATCGAATTAATCAAATTCTGTTAAATATTTATTCAGATTTATGGGTCGGCTATACAAGATGATCCACCAAAATTATTAAGTAATACTCATTATTCTGTTTGATTTTTTATTAATATGCTTGTATGTCTGTATTTGGAAAGGGTTTTTTCACCACACACTAAGCTTTAGTGAATGCACCGAAATGCTACAAATATCAGGAGTTATGATTGAGCTTGAATTAGTCACTGGACTCACCTGAAAGAGAGAAAATCAAATTTCATTCATTCAAAGACACCCGAACATCAAGTTTGGCATACGTGCAAGAATCCAATTTTTTCCCCAGATGTAAAAATATAAAGATATGAAAATGTCTTTTACAAATGCCTTTATACTCAGATCCCAGTGCGATTACATATATTTGGACGTATAATTGTATATTATCAAATTTACTGTTTTAATTTACTCAGATGTATAGTCATCCAGATGTTTAAGCTATATATTCACTCGGTTTATATATTTATTACAAGTACACCACTGTTACTAACTGCCCTTTTTATAATGCATTGACCATGTATACACTTGATAAGAGAGAAGAGAAATGGTATTTCGATTTCTCTGTATGTCTGCACATATGGTGGCATTGACAATAAAAAAAAAAAACTTAAATATAATCTATAGTATAGTGCCTATACTTGTATTAGGTCTCTAAGCAAACAAAAGGCATGGCTCATAGCAGTGACTGGGTCTCGTTTGTCTGTTTTTGTAGGTTCATCCGAATGGCACCACAGTATTTCTTCTACAACCTGCCCTCTAGTGAGTGTAAGGAGCTCTTGGAGCATATTTTGGATACTGAGGTGGCTGAAATTCATCCTGTTATTACAGACACACCAAAAGCACAGGAGTCCCAGTCTTATGACAGATGTGTGATACAGTAATGTGAATGCTGTAGTTTGAGACGTTGTCTTTCTCAGGACAAAATAAGATGCAAAATGCTAAAAGATGAATGTCTTATGATTGGCCTCACAAACTTGTACAGATGTAATGTAAATAAAAAAAATCACATCTATAGGTAAGATTAAAAAAGCTCCTGACTACTGTGATTTTTGTTGTTCATTTTAAATGATTTCAGGCCAATAAACCACAGTGTAACTGGTAAGTCGCAAATGTATTTTCATGTCTATTTCTGTGTATTCTCTATATTTGTATCTCCCTGTGTCTTTGTCTGTCTTTAGTTCTTTTTCTTTCCATCCATCCAATCAGCCATCTCTCCATCCTGCTAACAATCTGTTCATGTGTATCTGTTTTTCTGTCTTTCTCAATCTGTTTAGCTTGTGCATCCATCAGTCTATCTCCCTCTGTCCAATTATCTTTTAAAGGGAAGTGGTAGCGAAGTCGAAAAACATTGGACTTCCGATCAGACAGTCAGAGTTTCAAATTTCAGCACTGCCACAGCTGGGCCCTTAAGCATGGCCCTTAACTCTTCAATTGTTTCGCTGTATCACCGAGATCATTGTAAATCGCACTGGATAAGAACATCTGCCAAATGGCATAAATCTAAATCCATCTGTGTTATGTATCTATATACAGTCCCTGGGTTACAATGGTTCAACTTACGTTTTGTGATCTTACGGTAGTGGTACAAAAAAAAAAAAAAAAAATATATATATATATATATATATATATATATATATATATATATATATATATATATATATATATATATATAATTTTTCATACGATACATTAGGATGCTGCCGGGGTGTATGCATCTCCTGCCTTGTGAGATGCCTTACTCTCACCAGCGGGTGACAGTTAAGTGTTTTTGGTGTTTCCAAGCCCAATTTGATCTCCCGTTTTCTCCTTTTTATCAGGGTCAGCAGACACACGTCAATGCCACACGTCCGGTAGGGATCTTTTTTTAATTGCTAACGATTATTAGACGATATTTTGCTGAGTGTGTTATTGTGCTGGTACTTTAAGGACTCCCATGGACAGCTGACTCCTAAAATCTTTGATATGCTCCATATATGTTGTGGTCAGTTCACAGCAGTGACTTTTTAATTGATTTAATTGACTTTTTAATTTGAATTTTTAACTGATTAATCTTTTCTAATAATGTTATATATTTTTACCTTATCTATAAACCTTTTTTTTTTTTTTTTTTTTTTTTTTTAAGTTTGCATAATCTTTATAGTCAAATGCTTACATTTAATCAGTCAGTTATATAATAATAATGACATTTTTGCATTTACCATCTTTGCAATACAGAGAAAACAGTAGTTGTATCTGAAGTGGCATTTAGGTGTATTTACACAGTTTATTGCAGCACAGAGGGACATGTGAATGTAGAAATTAAGATTTGATATTTTAAACATAAAACGTTGAATACTGATAAAAAAAAAAAAAAAAAAAAAAACCTTTAAATGTGAAATTAAAACCGCCAGTAGGTGGCAGCAAGTCACTGTTAAACGAGTCGTTTTGATTGAACCGAATCATTTAAACAGGATTCATTCAGGAACGATTCACCATCATGTTTACAGACGCAAACCAATGTTGTGACGTTGTCTGAAAAGTTTTTTCATTGTTTATTGAACTGTTGTATAAAATCAATATCTGTAATCATGCTAATTTTTTTTAGGGGGAAAAAAGGCATGTTTCGTGTGATTCATTATATGAAATTATATAAATGTTGACATTTTGTATCATTCTGAATACATTAATAGACTGGATCATGCAATGAATTGTGCACGAGTCTAACCTACTAGACTTCACGTAATGTATGCATGCACTCTGTTTTGTCTCTCTGGGTTTGTGATATCGATAATGTCAAATCGCACATTGTAAAACACCACTTGCGACATTATCGTAGACGATATACATTGTACACGCCATTATGGTACTGTAAATTGCTATTTTGCCAAATTAATGTAATTTGTTAAATTATTACATTACAGAATACTACCGCTTATTGATCCACCATTCTTCTAGAGTCCTGGGTCGGCTAGACATGTAATATTTGTCTGTTTATCTGACTAGGTATCTTTTCTTTTTTGTGTCTGTCTATCTCTGCATATCTAAATATTTCCAGCTATCCGTCTATCCATTTCTGCTTTTTGTTGTCTGTACACTTTACTGTGTGATATCTAATCTTCTCTAACAGACTCCTCAGCAGGTTTGTGCTTTAGTTTTAGCAAAAGTCCAACAGCAGCTTTGCCGAAACAGACAAATCACGTCATGTCAAATAGTTAATTAACTCCGTAATCTTGGTAAAACGTGTTTAATTGAAGACTTCGAAAAATTTCCCGATGGATAATCTCTCAACACTCGGATGGCTGCGTCCACACTGTAGTCCTGAAGATGTATGTATTGAGGGGAGAGGAAAAATTAGGACACGTTAAAGGAAGTGTTCAGATGGTAAGGTAGTCCTTCAGCTTGTCCATTATTGCTGGCATTCGCTCCACGGGGACCAGACACACTGTCCGGAAAGGTTTCATAGGTACATCATCGAATGACCATCGTCCTGAGTGACACGAATCGGCTTCCTCCTGGACGGAGTAGTGAAACTTCACTACAGCTTGCTGTGAGACAGAAAACATGCTGTTAGATCTACACATAGAACAAGATGTCAATTAAAGGATGAGACAAAAATGTTGTTTAAATGATGCATTATTTTCCCCTGCACCTCGTAAAAGAATTCCTCCTCTGCGTTGACGAACATGGGCAGTTCTTTTGCAGGCACTCGTGCTGGGATGCTCTTCTTGGCTTCCTGGCATGTCTTGCTGATCAACAGACAGTAGTGACATTTCCCACTGGGTTTATTGGTCCTTTGTGCTTCAGACATTTCCTCACTGTCCAAACAGATAGGATACATTAATAACCTTACATATTCAAAAAACATGGCACCGATTGCAGAACCTACAAGAGGCAGTTTCACGAACATGCAGCTCTGAAATCTACCTTCTGCCCATTTATCACCATTTTAAACCAGTGTGGATTCTGAATGACGAACCCTTAAATAAGACATCAAGTTTAACTGTAAATGCTTCAAAAATGAAAAAAAAAACTAACCACATTGTATAAAAAAAAAAAAAAAAGCCATTTCAATTTAATCACAACTTAAATACTCCTTAATATGATTTCAAATTTTTATTGTTTGTTCTTTCCCCTAAAACACTCCATTAACAGGCTTTTAGGAATTCGGTTTCCCATTCTCAATCATCTTAAAGCTGCCATATGCAATTTTCAAAAGTGTTTTAAGATCTGTAATATTACCCAACTGTATCATTCTCAAAACTCCTGAAGAAAAGCAGCAGCGTGTAAAACTGGCCGCATGAACAGTCTGATACTCACAGCAGCTGTGTGTAGAGCGGTAGAGCGATCTGCGGAGGGACGTTGATAAATCGCTCGCTGAGCAGCAGCCCAACGCTCTGAGATGTGTCCTCCAGGACCTGGTGAAACTGCTCCTGTACAGCTGCTGAGCACACTTTCTCACACTGTCCCAAAACCAGTTCCTTGATCTGCTCCACACACTCCATACCCTGCTTAACACACACATCAATAAGAAATATGCTACATGTATTTTTCTGAACGTTCAATAATATATATATATATATATATAAACAATCACTTGCTACAATCTACAATAGATTATTAGAATAGTATATTCAGTGTGTGCAATGTTTTTATCTTGTTGAGGCACCTTAAATGTTCAGTTCTCAAATTCCCACCTGTCAGCACTATTGTTAACAGCATATCATAGGTTGTGTTTTATTGTTTAAATATTACCCTCTTTCTTATTGTGAGCTTTTAATTTAATCTTCTCTTGATATTCTTGATCGTTGCTTGTACTTTGTATGTATGTGAACTGGCTGCTGTAATATTTCCCTTTTGGATTAATAAAATACTCTACACACGAGATGGTGTCAAAGTTTTGAGACGAGCTCTGTTTACAAGAAAGTACTGTATTTATATACATTTACACACGTGTTTAAGGTGATGACCTTCAAAACAGCTCTTTCAGCTTTCCTACCACTTCTACAATATGTCCTGGGAGTCTTTTTTTTAAACACCTTCTGCAATTCGAATGAATCTCTGCAATGGTGTCAAAATGCATCCTTTGATCTGAATCTTCAATTTCAAGAGGAGGTCGAAGTCCGTAGGAGACAAATCTGGTGAGTATGATGTGAGAATCATGTGGATTGTGCTCAGACGATCATCATGCACAAGTTTCTTAATGGTTTCAACATTTTCGGGGGTTCAGCTCGTTAAAGGTCTCCCTCGTCTTCCAGTGATGTTTGTCCGCTCTTGAAGAGCGTGTGCCACTCAAAAGACCTCGAATGACACGTAGCATCTCCGTATTTCATGTCAAATCTCTGTGTGGCAGATTGCCCAGTTTTACACAGATTTTCACATTTGCTATTTGTTCTAACTGTCCTTAAAACACTGTTCTAGATGTGGTCATAAATAAACATGGTCGAAAAAGCACCAATCAGCAACATTAGGCTCGAAAATTTTATACCACCTCGTATTATTTATGTATGTACAGTACAGACCAAAAGTTTGGACACACCTTCTCATTCAAAGAGTTTTCTTTATTTTCATGACTATGAAAATTGTAGAGTCACACTGAAGGCATCAAGGGCTATTTGACCAAGAAGGAGAGTGATGGGGTGCTGCGCCAGATGATCTGGCCTCCACAGTCACCGGACCCGAACCCAATCGAGATGGTTTAGGGGTGAGCTGGACCGCAGAGTGAAGGCAAAAGGGCCAACAAGTGCCAAGTATCTCTCGGGGAACTCCTTCAAGACTGTTGGAAGACCATTTCAGGTGACTACCTCTTGAAGCTCATCAAGAGAATGCCAAGAGTGTGCAAAGCAGTAATCAGAGCAAAAGGTGGCTACTTTGAAGAACCTAGAATGACATTTTTCAGTTGTTTCACACTTTTTTGTTATGTATATAATTCCATATATAATTCCACGTGTTAATTCATAGTTTTGATGCCTTCAGTGTGAATCTACAATTTTCATAGTCATGAAAATAAAAAAACTCTTTGAATGAGAAGGTGTGTCCAAACTTTTGGTCTGTACTGTATATATGTATGATGTACTTCAAATGCTTCAAACCTTTCTGTCAGTGAGATTTATAATACTGATAAACCCAAACACTTCATCCAGGTCCTCATTGTCGCTGTCATCAGGCACCTCGGCTTGCTGCAAACACACACACAGCAAATGAAAATTAATACGTAAACAGATTTAAGTATTAATTTATTTACAGCAAAGTTAGAAACAACATGTGAATGTGCCTTAACTATTTTCAGAAACCGTCCGTTCATTCTGTTCGCATTTTAATGTGCAACTATGCATTTCGTTATGTTTGCTGTAGTGTAGACCTTAAGCAGATAGATTTTAAAATAATAAAAATCTAGTCTTCATTTGAAAACATGAACGAAAAAAAAAAAGTTGACGTCGCACCCTGATGACGCTGCCGATGTGATTTTGCTGGATGATGACGTCAGTGAGCTCAGAGGTGTTCACATGGGCCTTCAGGAAAAGCTGGAGAAATATTACACACACCATCAGACAACAATTTATATTATATATATATATTATATGTATGTGTGTATATATATATATATATATATATATATATATATATATATATATATATATATATATATATATACACACACATACACACACGTGTTTTAAGGTCTCAAATGTACCTGTTGAAGCAGTTTCTTGATGCCACTGACATCGTTGTCTGATATCGTGTGTGCCTCAAAATCCACCACGACTTCCTAAAGTAAACATTTTCACAAATATTGACCAAAATGTATACCATCTGAATACCAATAAACACTGATCACTATTATTAGCAGTGGCTAACGTGAACTAGCTAGTCAGGTCCACGTGGGTAACGGTTAACCTCGTTTATTTCTTCTTCTGAATTTTCACTCTCCTGTCCGGAATCTTCTAATCCCTCATCCGAACTGTCACTGTCTTCAGGATTTCCCCCGCTTCCAATAGCCCTTCTTTTCGCAGATGAAGCCATGCTGCTATCCAAACAGGTTACAACACACGCTGGGAGAGAGGGGAACTGCGCACGTAAGTTTATATATATATAACGTAAACTGGTGTTCATTGGCTACCATTCCGGCTCTAAGGTTACTGGTTTTTGTTATATACGAAACCCCTGATTAGAGCCAAAATGGCTGGCGTTTCATCAGGTACACGCCGAAAAAAAACGGAAGAGACCTTTTTCGAGCGGAAATGGGGGGTGTTAAATATAATAAAAATGATATCAAATAAAAGAAATGTTACATAGCACCTTTTAAATGTTTTTGCGTTCATATTTAAGCGTGTAAGAGTAAAGTCAGTAAAGTAAAGCAAGTAAAACCGGGAACTTTTACCTTATGTAGTATAACGCGTTATAGTTTTTGGTAACAGAATTAAATGAATGGAGGCGATAATAATTGAATAAAATGTAGAAATTATTTAATGGTAAAATAATTTTAAATTTAAACAAATACAAATGATTACAATACCGATTTAAATGTCGGGACATACTGGCTCTCTGAACAAACATTCTCAGCAATTTAATACATGCAAAAGTAGGCATATTTTAAAAACAAAAAAATGTGTAATATGAAGTAATGTAATAATTGAATTAATGTATTTGGGGGGGTGTTATGCTAATACTACCTCACAATAAATTGTATTATTTTAATTGATTAAAAAAGTGATATTCTTGCTTTTTTATTCATTAAAATGAAAGAAAAAAAAGAATATATATATTATATATATATATATATATATATATATATATATATATATATATATATATATATATATATATATATATATATATATATATACAGTGAGGAAAATAAGTATTTGAACACCCTGCTATTTTGCAAGTTCTCCCACTTAGAAATCATGGAGGGGTCTGAAATTGTCATCGTAGGTGCATGTCCACTGTGAGAGACATAATCTAAAAAAAAAAAATCCAGAAATCACAATGTATGATTTTTAAACTATTTATTTGTATGATACAGCTGCAAATAAGTATTTAAACACCTGAGAAAGTCAAGGTTAATATTTGGTACAGTAGCCTTTGTTTGCAATTACAGAGGTCAAACGTTTCCTGTAGTTTTTCACCAGGTTTGCACACACTGCAGGAGGGATTTTGGCCCACTCCTCCACACAGATCTTTTCTAGATCTGTCAGGTTTCTGGCCTGACGCTGAGAAACCTGGAGTTTGAGCTTCCTCCAAAGATTCTCTATTGGGTTTAGGTCTGGAGACTGGCTAGGCCACGCCAGAACCTTGATATGCTTCTTACAGAGCCACTCCTTGGTTATCCTGGCTGTGTGCTTCGGGTCATTGTCAATTTGGAAGACCCAGCCTCGACCCATCTTCAATGCTCTAACTGAGGGAAGGAGGTTGTTCCCCAAAATCTCGCAATACATGGCCCCGGTCATCCTCTCCTTAATACAGTGCAGTCGCCCTGTCCCATGTGCAGAAAAACACCCCCAAAGCATGATGTTACCACCCCCATGCTTCACAGTAGGGATGGTGTTCTTGGGATGGTACTCATCATTCTTCTTCCTCAAAACACGTTTAGTGGAATTATGACCCAAAAGTTCTACTTTCTCATCTGACCACATGACTTTCTCCCATGACTCCTCTGGATCATCCAAATGGTCATTGGCAAACTTAAGACGTGCCTGGACATGTGCTGGTTTAAGCAGGGGAACCTTCCTTGCCATGCATGATTTCAAACCATGACGTCTTAGTGTATTACCAACAGTAACCTTGGAAACAGTGGTCCCAGCTCTTTTCAGGTCATTGACCAGCTCCTCCCATGTAGTTCTGGGTTGATTTCTCACCTTCCTTAGGATCATTAAGACCCCACGATGAGAGATCTTGCATGGAGCCCCAGTCCGAGGGAGATTGACAGTCATGTTTAGCTTCTTCCATTTTCTAATGATTGCTCCAACAGTGGACCTTTTTTCACCAAGCTGCTTGGCAATTTCCCCGTAGCCCTTTCCAGCCTTGTGGAGGTGTACAATTTTGCCTCTAGTGTCTTTGGACAGCTCTTTGGTCTTGGCCATGTTAGTAGTTGGATTCTTACTGATTGTATGGGGTGGACAGGTGTCTTTATGCAGCTAACGACCTCAAACAGGTGCATCTAATTTAGGATAATAAATGTAGTGGAGGTGGACATTTTAAAGGCAGACTAACAGGTCTTTGTGGGTCAGAATTCTAGCTGATAGACAGGTGTTCAAATACTTATTTGCAGCTGTATCATACAAATAAATAGTTAAAAAATCATATATTGTGATTTCTGGATTAATTTTTTTTTTTAGATTATGTCTCTCACAGTGGACATGCACCTATGATGACAATTTCAGACCCCTCCATGGTTTCTAAGTGGGAGAACTTGCAAAATAGCAGGGTGTTCAAATACTTATTTTCCTCACTGTATATATATATATATATATATATATATATATATATATATATATATATATATATATATATATATATATATATATATGAGAGCGAGAGAGACATAGAGAGAGAGAGAGAGAGAGAGAGAGAGAGAGAGAGAGAATTGAGTATAAAATATATAATTGAGTAATATGTAATTATAAAATAATATTAGCAAACATCCCCTTTTTTTCTCCCTGAGGTCGCCATGACAACGCACTGTTGGCGTTATGTTACGTAATCCGGAAGTGCGGGAGCATATTACTGCTTGTCTGTATTTATGAGTGTGCCAGCAGGATTGGCATCAAAGCCGTTCGTGGGTATACGGCGGAGAACCCAATGGCTTTAAACCAGAATCACTCGGAGGCAGGGAGAGTCATTATCAACTACAGTGAGAGGTTCTTATGGAAAAATATAGATCCACCTGACTAAATAAATTGTGTGTAACGTATATTATAGCCGTAGATATGGAAGCCCGATTCAATCACTAAATATTGCAAAAAAACAAACAAAAAAAAAAAAAACGGTTATTGCGAAAAAAATATATCTCACAATTTTCCCACAATTGCGGATTTATAAAAGTCGCAATAAACTTTTTATTTTTTATTCAGTTTATTAAAACGGGCGTCCATACGGAGCTGCTGAGAATTTTATTCTCCAGGTCACACGAACCTTAAAGCCTCTTAACCCTTTTAAGCACCATGGACAAGGTCACTGTAGTACTGAGGTGATGAAGTCATTTAAAATTGTGGGTTGTAACTTTTAATGTTGTACCTTCACCCCACACCTACAACCCAACATAAACTTTAAAACACCACATATTACACCATTACAAACCCATCACAAGTGTTTAATTAGTCTCTGTGATACACTGAACATCTGGCAGCTGGTGTTTAGATGGGATATCAACAAGTGCATGCATAGTGTGGAATTATCCATGTATTTTTTTATGACCACTAGGTAAAACATATTTGTCCTAATTTCTCATCTCTTTAGAGTCTTGATGTCCAATAAGAATGTACAGCTGAAATTCAGCAATGCAAATCTCCTGCCAGGCTCGTTTAGAAAGAGCAGCTTTGGGAGTACCTTTCTCACAAGATACAGAGTAGGTATAAGGAAAAGGGTGGGGAGGGGGTCAATGACATAAAGATGACTTAGAGCTGATCAACTCTGCCAGAATCAAATAATTATTTTGACTGCAGTACTTGAACTATAGCACACCCTTGTGTACTGTATATATATGAGATAAGCCTGGGTTTATACTGGAACAGCACATCAGTTAATATCACCAAATCGGTTTGCATCGCCGTCATCCCCGAAGGAAGCCTCTTTTGAAGTTGGCTCACAAAAAAGCCTGCAGTTTGCTAAAGACAACCTGTCCAAAAGCATAAATTACACAATGTCCTGTGGTCTGATGAAACTAAGATAAACTTGTTAGGCTCAGATGGTGTCCAGCATGTGTGATGATACCCTGGTGTGGAGAACCAAAAAACTTGTGCCTTGCCTACAGTTAGGCAAGGTGGTGGTTGTGTTGTTTGCATCATGGTCTGGGGCTGCATGAGTGCTCCTGGTACTGCGGAGGTACGGTTCATTTCGGGAAACGTGGATTTCAACATGTACTGTGAAATTCTGAAGTACAACATGATGCCTTCGCTTTAGAAACTGGGCTAAACGGCAGTTTGCCAACATAATAATGACCCCAAACACACCACCAAGATGACAACTGCCTTACTGAGGAAGCTAAAGGTGAAGGTGATGGAGTGGCCAGTATGACTCCAGACCTGAACCCTATTAAACACCTGTGGGGCATCCTTATGCAGAAGGTGAAGAAGTGCCAAATGTAACATCCAGCAGCTTGGTGATGTCCTTATGGAGGAGTGAAAGAGGATTCCAGCAACCTCATGCAGCTCTGGTGAATTCAATGCCCAGGAAAATTAAAGCAGTAATAGATAACAATGATGCTCACACAAAATATTGACACTTTGGACACAGTTTTGACATGTTCACTTAAGATGTACTCACTTTTGTTGTAGAGAATGTATGTAAACAAAAATGGCTGTATGTTAAGTTATTTTTAGAGGACAGTAAATCTATGCTGCTATACAAGCTGCACATTGACTACTCTAAAATATATCCACATTTTATTTCTATTGCATTGTCCCTTGAAAACATATAATAAAATGTAAGGGGTGTACTCACTTTTGAGGAATTTCTCATCACTGCATATTAAATTAAATACTGTAAAAATGCTCAAAACTGTTCTTTGCTGTTTAAACTATTTTATTAAAATTTTAAGAGCATATGTTTTTTTTGTCAGGTGATCTTTGTGACAAAGGAAAAAGAGGCTTTGCGGTCATTCATGATGCCTTTCTACCTGATGAATGGCTGTGTGGTCAAACAACCTGTGTTTGGAGCTAACTACATCAAGGGTACTGTCAGTGCTGAACCAGGAGGTAACAACATCATCAGTATGTTTCTAATCTAGCATAAAAAAAAGTCTTACAGTCTTCTTTCGGCTGAGTAATTTAGAGTTTAATTTAGAACTCTAAATTAATTTTCAGGAAGATACCAAAATTCTCGTATTTTGCTTTCTAGGTGGTTGGGATGGTTCTGCAACCTTCAAACTCATCTTTATCTCTGGTGGAGCTATTGAGTTCGGACGGGCCATGAGGCAGTTGGCTTCACAGGGTAATATCTAATCAAATTGTATATACACACACACACACACACACACACACACACACACACACACACACACACACACACACACACACACACACACACACACACTATTCCACTGTTTCCTATTTCTATGTTTATTTATGCACTTCCAGTTAAAAGTGGACAAAAATGTATGTATGCTGGCAAATAAAGGCTTACAAGGTGTCTACAATATACATTACGACAGTACAAAAGCTCTAGTCCTTTCTTCTGGTATAGTGAAAACATGTGACATGGATCCCAGTAGTGGCAGTTCTAGGAATTTCACACATTCGGTTTACCTTTACAGATACAAAAATGTTAATTTTTATTTCTTTTCCTAGCCTTCAGGACCCAGTCTGTGACCGGTCTTTACATGGGTAATGGTGCATACGCCTACCCACCCCCTCCTCCTTTAGCCAATGGCATCTACTCCACTGGACCACCTACTCCTGGCTACTCGTACCCTCCTCCTCCACCCCCAGGTATAAACAGTGTGGAATGGCTTACAAACCTTATACAGGTCTCTCAGGTTTGGTAATGCCTGCTTATTTTTAAAGACAAGCAAACATGCATAGCAGCTGAACAAGCTACTGTTTCAATAAATACGTCTAATAGATAAATTTGAAGAAACTCTGAAAAGAAACCAATAATGTAGGAACTTGTATGAAGCAATGGATGATTTATTGCTGATTGTTTGCTTTTCTGAATGTTTTGGCTTGTTTGCAGGTGCATTCTATTCTAATAGGCAGGGTTTTGATGAAGCTGAAGCCTACGACCCGCCTCCACCTTATTCTGCTTCGGTGGCCCAAGCCCCTCTAGATCCTGTCCTACCATGTACATCTGCATGTCCATATCACAGCAGCCAGAGAACTGCACGGATCCCACAGCAAGAACCATGTATAGTTTCCTGATGCACATGAATTATCTGGATTATGGATGAGCATTTATAAAATAAAGGAAATTTGCAGAATAAAGGAAATCCTTAACAATTATCAAAAATTAAACATACCTAATTTTGAGTTTCTTATAATCTAACCAAGTGTAAATGTGACATTGTTATTAGTGAATGAATGTACTCTTTCACTTTCTCTCTTTCTTTTCATTTCTGTTATCAAGACCACACAATACAAAACCTTTCACCTGACACGCAAATGCATCTCTACATCCTCTGTAACTTGCCATGCATAAATATTAAGTCCCTCAAAATACTTTTGATACAATTTTGAATTGACTTAATGTTTTACCTTTGATTTTTACAAAATGTTTTTATGAGAAATGTTAATAAAAAACATTTCTCTGTATATGTCTCGATCTAGCATTATACATATTGGTGTTAAAGAGCAATTCATTAGCAAAGTCATGATAAAGATGGTATTCAGACTTTGGTTTGAGCTTTGACTTTTTTCCTTTAATATCAGACTTTTCTTTTTACATTAAATCAATAAATAAAATTAAGAAACATCTCTGAGAAATGAATTTTTTGTTCTAAAGTCGTATAATTTCAATCAAATAAACTTCAGTGCACCTGATAAGTAGAAAACTTAAAAAAAAAAAAGAAAAATTTAAACTACATTTATTAAAACTTATCTTAAATTCATACGTGCTATGATTGACAGGTAAGTAGACCTGATGAAAGTGCATTGTTTACAGTGATTTGATGTTTTCATTTATTTTAAATGTTTGCTTCAATAATTAGTATGTAGTCAATATTAGACACATTTGTACCCAAGTTGAAAAGAAATAACAAACTAACTGATGTTGTGTGACTACACTGTAACACTGGCAAATAGTCATTATTGTAACAAATGACACACAAATAAAAGGTAATGGCAGTCATTATTGCTGACACTAACCAGCATCAAAAACAGAAAAGCACACAATACATGTAGAGATACATATTTATAGACAGTTCAATTAGTTAGCTAGTTTACAGTAATGAATAGTCAAGTTTGGTGTGGTAATCCTCAAAACAGCTGCCTTTAATACATAGCGCAGGCTTGATACAGTGGTTCTCAAACTTTTTCTGCCATTCCCCATTTCATAAATAGGTACATTTTTAAGCCCCACCTGTTCTTAATCACCCCCATAAATGGTAAAACTTTAAGTTTAAAAATATCTAATTTATTGAAATATCACATTTTAAATCAACCACATCAAACAGCAATTTAAATAACAGAGTAAATAAAAGTGTAGTTATGTTTTAATTTACTTGCATTAAATGACCTAATTGTTTGTTTGTGGCCGCTTTAAGAGTATAAACTTCAAGAAAATCATAAATGGAAGATTAATGAAGAACACAAAAAATTATATAAATCCTGCCGTTTATTGCGCCCCACCTGTCATGTATTTATGCCCCACTAGAGGGCGCACCACTGTTATGGACAACCTGCAAATCCAAGTAGTTGTATTGGGCTTCCCTCACCACATCCATAAACCTCCTCCTTGGCCTTCCTCTTTTCCTCCTTCCTCGTAGCTCCATCCTCAGCATTCTCCTACTGATATACCCTATGTCCCTCCTCTGAACATGTCCAAACCATCTCAATCTCGCCTCCCTCGCCTCGTCTCCAAAACGTCCTACATGCGCTGTCCCTCTAATAAACTCATTTCTAATCCTGTCCATCGTCGTCACTCCCAACGAAAACCTCAACATCTTCAGCTCTGCTACCTCCAGCTCCACCTCCTGTATTTTGTTTAATGCCCCTGTCTCTAAACCTGAAACATCGCAGGTCTCACCACAGTCCTATAAACTTTCCCTTTCACTTTTGCAGATACCCTTCTATCACAAATCACTCTTGCTTTCACTCTTCTCCACCCACTCCACCCTGCCTGCACTCTTTTCTTCACTTCTCTAACACACTCTCCATTACTTTGCACTGTTGACCCCAGGTACCTAAACTCCTTCACCTTCTCCACCTCTTCTACCGGTAACCTGCCCTCCCTCTCATTCACACATATGTACTCTGTCTTACTACTACTGACTTTCATAACCCGTCTCTCCAGCGCATATCTCCACCTCTCCAGGCTCTTCTCAACCTGCTCCCTACTCTCACCACAAATAACAATATCATCTGCAAACATCATAGTCCACAGAGACTCCTGTCTGACCTCGTCCGTCAACCTGTCCATCACCACTGCAAACAGGAAAGGGTTTAGAGCCGATCCTTAATGCAGTTTAACCTTCACCTTGAACCAGTCTGTCGTTCCTACTGCACACTTCACTGCTGTCACACTGTCCTCATACATGTCCTGCACCACCCTCACATACTTCTCTGACAAACCTGACTTCCTCATACAATACCACAACTCCTCTCTCGGCACTCTGTCGTACGCTTTCTCTAAATCCACAAACACACAATGTAACTTCTTCTGACCTTTTCTATACTTCTCCATCAACATTCTCAAAGCAAATAAGGCATCTGTGGTACTTTTTCTCTGCATAAAACCATACTGTTGCTCACAGATGGTCACCTCTTCTCTCAGCCTGGCTCCCATTACTCTTTCCCATAACTACATGGTGTGACTGATCAACTTAATTCCCCTGTAGTTCCTGCAGGTCTGCACATCTCACTTATTCTTTAAAACCGGTACCAGCACACTCCT
>NC_139585.1:7690212-7872712 GCF_946808225.1 Silurus aristotelis | reverse complement strand
CGGTTTTTAAGAAAAAAGGGAGATGGGCAGACATGCAGTAACTACAGAGGAATTAAGTTGATCAGTCGCACCATGAAGTTATGGGAAAGAGTAGAGGAAGCCACCTGATTAGGCATGGTTAAAAAAAATGTGTACAAATGCATAATCATTTGCTGAAATCCACAACAGTGACTAAAAATGTACTCGTTTACTGCTGTTACTATTTGCTTGAGCAGCCCAACTAATTAATTACGGTATTTGTTGACAACGAATTTCATTATTGATTTATCGATTTTATCAATTAGCTGTTGCAGCCCTAGTCGATCCATAACCCATCCATAACCCTACCCTGCAACTCGTACACCAAAAAATACCCCTGCCCACCCCACCTGCAACTGATAAACCAGTGCACGTACCCCTTCCCACCCCTTGCCACAACTTAAATAAATACATGGAACCCCCCATATATTACCACATTGTGAACCAACACAATTAGTGCTTGATTAGTTTCTGTGATACTAAATGAAATTTTACCTCTGGCAGCTGGTGTTTTTTTGGAGATTTAATGTTCTCTTAAGTTTTTTTTATATTTTACACATGTATGTGTATTAGTGTGTAATTATCTATGCATTTTTTTATTTATCTTGCTCCGGGTAAATTAGGTAGGACCTTGAACATAGTGAATACAATTCAGACCCACACAGCAATAACATCTGGATGTATTTTAGATTTTGTGGCTTTCCATTCATTGGCTTGAATTCTGTGTGTTGGATAATTTCTTATGTGTGTTGATAAATTATTAAATGTGCTCTTGTGGCCAGGGGAAATGGACACATGTCAACACTGTCATTTTTATGTAATGGATGAGGATTGTCGTTCTCTCATTAAACCACATTTAATTTCTCATCTCTGTAGTGTCTTGATGTCCTATGAGAATGTAGAGCTGATGTTCAGCGATGCAGACCTCCTGCCGGACCTGTTTAGGAAGAGCAGGAAGGGGAGTATCTTTCTCACACCATACAGGGTAGGTATGAGGAAAAGGGAAGGGGGTAATTTAAAGCTGACTTAGGGCTGATCAGCCAAAATCAAATCATATTTTGGCTGCACTAATGTTTCTTATGTTTTTGTGTAAAAGAATTTCTAAAATAGTTTTTGAATAGAAGTTAATGAGGATCACTGCAGATTTCAAATGAATTCAAACTGTTCTTTGTTGTTTGTACTCATAATTTTATAAAAAATTTAAGAGCATAAGTGTTTTTGTTTTTGTCAGGTGATCTTTGTGACTAAGGCAAAAGACGCTTTGCGGTCATTCATGATGCCGTTCTACCTGATAAAAGGCTGTGAGGTCAAACAACCTGTGCTTGGAGCCAACTACATCAAGGGTACTGTCAGTGCTGAACCAGCAGGTAACAGCTTCATTCTGTTTTCTAATCTAGTATAAAGAAAAAACATCATGAAACATAAATGCCACGAAATTAAGTTTGAGTGCACTTCAGTATAACACTAACACAAATGTCTCACAGTCTTGAGGTTGACCAGGTGATTTGGATCAATTCAGATTTTTTCAGGAAAATTCCAAAATCTTCTCTTATAAAAACCATGAGAACCATCGGACATGAGTACTAAATTATAGCTTTATGGCTAATCTAGGCAGAAATCAAGCCGTGTCTTGTTCAATTTAAAACATTTGAATTTTTTTATTTGTATAGCACATTTAACAATGAACATTGCCTTAAAGTAGCTTTGATAATTTGGAAATAAAGAATAAATAAGATTGTTACTTATAATTGTAAGTTTGTCCCTAATGAGCAAGCCAGTGGCAACCGTGGCAAGGAAAAACTCTTTTAGATGGCATAAGGAAGAAACCTTTAGAGGAGCCGGACTCAGAAGGGAACCCAGTTAAATTACAGTTAAACGTTGTTGAGGTGTGCAGTGATGGTGATCAAATGCAACCTGTATAGAATGTTGACATTAAGTCTGTAAGTTCATGGATCTCCAGGCCGTTGAAGTGAAACCATCCCCAACTGCACAGAATGGCTTCCAATCAAAGAGAACACAGGCCAGAAAGAAGCAAGCAGATAAGAGAATAGGAGAGGGACAGAAACACTGGTCACTGGTACCTCAGGAGCATGTTTAACTCGACCAAAAGAGAAAGAGAGGGAGAAGAAGGGTGCCCGGGAGAGAAAGTTATGGATTATTAAATATCCTTATTGTTGTATAAAAGTTAAGGACACTGTGCAGTTGGGGACTCCAGCAAGACTCGCTATGGCAGCATAACTCAAAGGGAGAACAGGAAGGAAATACAGACACGAGGGATCTCTGGGATAATAGATGTCCCACCACACAACCGTCAACATACCTGACAATATCCCAGTTCACCGAACACGCTATATCCGTGATCCTTCCAGATCTGCTCCTTTACTTTCATCTGGCTTTACTGAAATATACCATTGTGTATCGTCAGCATAGCAATAGAAGCTAATACAATGTTTATGAATAATTTCACCCAGAGGCAGCATATACAAAGAAAGAAAATTAGTGGGCCTAGGACAGATCTTTGTGGAACATCAAAGTTTACATCAGAGAGTGTAGAGAAATGTAAATGATAAAGTATAATAAAAGTATAAGTATAGCTAAAAAGTCTGAAAATATGGATAAGATTATTTTTATATATATAAAGTATATACACACACTAGGGAAAGAAAAAATAAATACTGTGTGTGTATATATATATATATATATATATATATATATATATATTCTTAACCTTATTTTTAGACTCACCATCTATATCAACAAACTGATAATGATCAGTCAAATAAGACCTAAGCAATGAGAGAGCTGTTCCCTTTATTCCAACAACATTTTCTAATCTAGAAAATAGGACATTATGATCAGTGGTGTCAGAAGCTGCACTAAAGTCAAACAGCTCAAGTAAAAAGACACATTCCTGATCAGAGGCCAATAGCAGGACATTTACCACTTTAACCAGCACCGTCTCTGTGCTATGATGAGGACTAAATCCTGACTGATGCGTTTTAAAGATGTTATTCCTAAATAGGTGTGAGCATAACTGCTGTGCTACAACATTTTTTTAGAATATTGGAGATAACGGAGCGGTTTGATATTGGGCTATATTTGGACAGCTGACAAGGGTCAAGGTCTGATCCTTAATCACTAACCGACCTACGTGAATCATCAGTAAGAAAAGATAAACACATGTAGTCATGTAATCCTCAACCTCATTAAAATGTCTTTGATGTATTTTGCTTTCTAGGTGGGTGGGAAGGTTCTGCAAACTTTAAGCTCATCTTTGTCTCTGGTGGAGCTATTGAGTTTGGACAGACCATGATGCAGGTGGCTTCACAAGGTAAAAAAAAATAAAAAATTATACATATATAATATAGATATAAACTGTATATCCTTCTCCCTATTTCTATGTTTATTGTTTTCTTTATTAATGCACTTCCAGTAAAAAGTGGACAAACATATACATATGCAGGTAAAAGAGTATTTATATTATGCTGCCGTTTAGTGTTATTGACTGTAGGACTGCTGCTATCGATTATTTTAATAATCGAGTACTCTAAAGTTTTTTCCATTAATTAATCGAGTAATCGGATAAGAAGTTTTCTTTATTAAAGAGTAATACTAAATGAGAGAGGAAAATGAGACAGGTCTCTTAAAAAGAACAAGTAATTTGTTTTTCTTTTTGGAATAATTTAAATTTTTATTGCTGAATTTGCATACAAGAATATGTGTGAACTAAACCCATTTAGTGCATTCAATTGCCATTTTACATCAACATGCAAATAGATTTGCATTCAAAAAGTCCATTCGCAGTGGCCACGTAGAGCAGGTTATGGGAAACTATTTGTTTAATAAAACTCATAATTATTAAGTCTCGCACAGTATTGCGATGTGGTGTTCTTGTCTCTGGAAAAGCTGCTTGAATTTGTTTACGCACTAAATCCGTATACTTATTGCCAGCTTTAAAAACCTGCTCCACTACCTACACACTTGACAGCACTACATATAAACAAATAAAAAATCTATTTCAAATTACTTTAAATACAGCAACCACACTGTACAGTGTTTTCTTTGTTTTAGTTTGAAATGATCCTAAAGTTTGGGAACGTTCTTTGGCCTGAATTTTCCCGTACCTCCATTTCATTCTGCAGTGTCTTCTGAGTTTAATGGGTGGTGCGTCAGTATAATGGTCCGTGGGAAATGCAGTGCTCCGTGTGTAGTTAAATTTTTGTATTTGAGTTACTCGAGGAATCATTACAGCCCTAATTGACTGTTTTAATCAAAAACAATGTTGGTTTACAGTCACTAGTCAGCAAATAAAGGCTTAGAGGTGCCTTAATTATACACAATACAAATCTTAAACAGCACAACAATACATATGCTCCAGTCACTTCTTCTTGTATAGTGAAAATGTATGACATGGGTCTTGTTCAAGGGCCCTGTAATGGCAGTTCTAGGAATTGTACACATTCAATTTGCCTGAATGGAGACAAAAAGTTGATATAATTATTTCTCTTCTTAGCCTCCAGTGGCCAGCCTGTGACCGCTAATTTTAGCTGTCCATACATGGGTAACGAAGCATACGCTTACCCACCCCCTCCTCCAGCCAATGGCATCTACTCCACCGGAACACCTACTCCTGGCTACTCGTACCCTCCTCCTCCACCCCCAGGTAATAAACAGTGTGGAATGGCTTACAAACCTTATACAGGTCTCAGGTTTGGTAATGCCTGCTTATTTTTAAAGACAAGCGAACATGCTTAGCAGCTGAACAAGCTACTGTTTTATTAGATACGTCTAATAGATAAAGTCTAAGAAGCTCTGAAAAGATGAACATTATAACTACCTTAGTTATGCAGGAACTTGTATGAAGAAATGGATTGCTGATCGTTTGCTTCTCTGTATGTTTTGGCTTGTTTGCAGCTGCATTCTATCCCAATCTGATGGGTTTTGATGGAGCTGCAGCCTACGTGCCGCCTCCACCTTATTCTGCCTCGGTGGCCCAAGCCCCTCTAAATCCTGACCTACCACGTACATCTGCAGGTCTGGATCACAGATCACACAGCAAGAACCATGTCCATTTTCCTGATGCACATGAATTATCTGGATTATGGATGACCCTTTATAGAATAAAGGAAATGTGCAGAATAAAGGAAATCAACAATAATCAAAAATTAAACATGCCTGATTTTAAGTTTCTCATAATCTAATCAAGTGTAAACATCACATTATTTGTGAATTAATTGACTCTTTCACTCTCTCTCTCTTTCTTTCCTTTTATTCTTTTAGCGGAGGCTAAAGCAGCAGAAGCAGCAGCCAGTACAAACACTGCTCCTCTTGCTTCTCCTCACGTTTACCTGCCAGAGGTATGTTTCATCTCTGTTATCGAGGTCACACAAACATCAAAAATCCAATATGCCTCATACAAAACCTTCCACCTGACACGCAAATGCATCTCTACATCCTCTGTAACTTGCCATGCCTAAATATTAACTCCCTCACAATACTTTTGATACAATTTGGAATTGAAATTGGCATTTTGTTTTAAAGAGTATGGTCTGAGCTTTGACTTGGACATTTATCACACATTTTTTCATTTGGTTTTAAATCACTCCAGTGCAGCTTTGGAAGAATGCACCAGGGTGGGTGCCATGTAACCCCAGATAACCCTCCACCCTCGTTTCAAACCACTTGCAGAACAGAACAGGCTTTCTTCTTGGCTTTCAGCCCTTCCCAGATTTTTAGGCCCTGCCTGCAATTTGCACAGCTGCACAACATGCTACCACCAATGTTTACTGTAGGAATTATGTTGCGTTTCCAGCAAACCTGAGGCTAAAACATTTGTGTCTCATAGACACACTTTCCCACACTTTTTATGATTTTGATTGCCATTTTGCAAACTCCAAATATATTTGTTTTTATATATCTTATCCCTTTTATTACAGCAAAGTCTATGCTTCATTGCCTGTGCAATGAAATTCTCAGTTCAATTAAAATTTGTAGTACTAAGCAAACAGCAATCCATCTGTTTCTCACAAGGTGGCAGTATAGTGAGAAAAAAAAGAATCAGCATGATGTATCTCCATACTCCTTTTTTTTTTTTTTTTTAAATACGTCATGATTCATTTGCTGTTCTTTTCTTCTCTTAAATAGGACAAGCCGCCACCTTACTCACCTCCTGAAGACAAGAAGAATCAGTAAATGTCACACCAGCGATCCCAAAGCCATTCTTCAAACTCTTCTCAATGCTCTTTCTTTCTCTCACACACACTTTCTGAGCAGCATTTAATTTAAATAACTAATATCCATACCAGGAGTCTATTGCAATGAGCAGAAAAGTGTGGCAGTATTGAAGAAAAGAGAAGAAAAAGCACAAAAACAATGTGAATAAGAAGGAATGAAACGTTTTATGGAAGCCACAACATTAACAACAAAGTTTTCCTATCGGTATATTTTACATTGCTAAAGCCTCGAGTGCATATTGGTCTCATGATTTAAGTTTTTTTTTTTGTTGTTTTTGGTGAGGCCGGCCTGGTTGGGCAAGTTTCATAAGATACAGAGCCAGCACGATTGGATCGCCCGTGTGATTAGAAATATTAATGATTGCTGTGTCCTCATTCAGGCATCATACTATAGATCTTTCCCTGTATCTCGAATGTGTTTTAAAAGGCACCTTGGTGTACCTGTGGCTCTGCTGTCCCTGTGCTACTCGTGTCCATGTGGTTCGCTGGAGCATGACTCGTATGACACTGCACTTGACCTATTTTGTCATGCATCAGTCTCAGAGTAACATCTCTCCCACAAATGTTTCTCGCAGTAACACACTTCTTACTTTATTTACCTGGGTTATAAAATGTGTAACCATCCAAGCATGCTCTCTGCTGTGAAGTCTGACATAACAGATGTATTTTATTTAATTAAAACATGTACCAGTTTAAAGACCTGGTTTACAAGGTTGTCTTTTTTTGTAACAGCAAACCATTTTTTAGGGTGCAATACATATTTCCTCTATGACACTTTGTCCATTTAAAGCCCCCTTTGAATTGATAGATCTTCTTGCTGGAGATATGGGGTTAGCAGTTGATCTGGTTGTCAATATGTTCTTGTCCCAGGTTTACATTAGTATGAGTGTCACTGGATTAGATGGGTTTTACAGCATGAAACTTCTCACGTATCACTTTCTGGATGTGCGTTTGCTGCGAATACAGTCGAGCCCAAATATTCTCCATCTTATCCATATCTACAATCAGCACAGTCTGTTTGGAGTTCAAAAGCCCATCCACATGGTAACAGTCATGAGAAAAGAAAAAAAAAAAAGGCAAGGGTTGTTTTAACAAAGTATATAATCAATGTGCTTCACATTTGACACGTTGAACAACGAAGATTCCCTTCACAGAAGGACAGTAATGGAAGTATGCTTGGCTGCTTTTTATATGTACTGCACAAGCAACTAACTCAATCCAGGCAACGATGTGACAAGCAGAAGACTCGCAACCCACTAGCATGTCTAACCTGTTTACTGGGGTATAGAAAAAGACATCATAAAAGCATTTTGAAATAATTTCAAAATACAAAACATAAAAAATGTAACGAAAACAAAAATTGGCAAAACCTCACAAAAATAAAAATAAAAATATAGTAATACAATAAAAAACAAAAGAGATTTAAAGATTAAAATAAAGGGGTGGACTGGAAAAAGGCGTTTTAGGGTTCTTACTATTTAAAGTGGCTCAAAATAGTTAAATGACTACTGGAATGCTCAGTATTTGAAATAAAACTTCAACTAGATGAGGAACAGGGAGCGTTTCTTTTTCTTACTGATTGTATCCGAAATATTTTAGGAATTGTTACAATCTCGATTGCGATTCAGAAACATTTGCATCTGAACTAGAACAAGGCAAAGCACCACTAATCTAACTTATTCAGTGACATTGTACTGCGTTACCACATTCATGTACCTGAAAGATGAAGAAGAAAAAAAAAAGAGACAGAGATACAATGTGAGAAAGCTGTAGATGAATTTTAAACCGATACAAACACCTGCATGTAGTGGAAAAGTAACAGATATTTCCTAAACGTTTAATTGCAAGTAGAGACTAAAATTCCAGATAATGTAAACAAGTAAATACATAAAAATATTCTATTTTGTGATTCAGGAATTTGTTTATTCCAGTAAATCTGTAATTCTTTATGCGGACACTGTCACTCATGATTCAGTTCAGCTATCAGAGCTTAAAGAGACTGATTTTAACTTCACCTACCACTTTTCGAGTGATGTTAGTTGGACCGAAAAAAAGAAAAAAAAAAGCCATATTCTGACGCTATGGCTGACTTGTATTACTTAGCATTATCAGTAGCCACAAACTGCATGAAATGCAACACAATGCTTAAGAAATAAATTATATTAGTGAATAAGGATGTTTACCTTATTTAATAAAAAGTGCAATTTTTTTTGTGCTGGAGTCTTTTTAATAAATGAGCACAGTGCCTCTGCTGGCTTGTTCTAAATTAATGTCTTTTAAAGTAATCAAGGGTTTGGATTGGTGTATAGGGATGTTCACATAATGAAATAAAAAAGTATAACTTGTGCTGGAGCGTCTGGATTTTTACGAGTTTGGTTCTGTGTGGTTTTTCGCACAGTGCTTTAGTTTGTCTTCTAATACAGGTTTTAAATGACCCTATGGTGTGCTTGTTCATTTGCTGGAGAGGTGAATTAGTTTGAAAACGTCCATTGAGCTCCGTCATGAAAAAAAGGTTATTTCACATTGGGCAGAGTGCGACGCTGACCCCTTCCCCGATCCAGCAGGCAGGATAGAGCTCGTGGGAAAAGGCGCAGTGGAAGGCGTGCAGCCTCACCTGGTTCTCCCCATAATAGGCCAGAGTGCCTTCCTCGTAGTCCAGCAGAATGCCGATGCGCAGAGGCCGTTTGTTTAACTGCAGCTCACTTAATATCGGATCGCCGTGGCTGCCGTGCCAAGCGGTTACCTGGCGCTCGTTCAGCTGCAGGCTCCACGACAGCTCGTTCATTCCCAGCATAGACGTCCTGCCTTTTTCCTTCCGTGGAATGCCTGGGTACGTCACACCGATGTACGCCCACGGTTTGGACACCTCCAGCTCCCAGTAGTGACGACCCTGCGTGAAATTCTCGGAGCACAGCACCTGCCAGGTGTGGTCAAAGCGTGCGTCGTTAGCTATCACTGGATGAGGCCCTGAGGTCAGGTGCTCGGCCCGCTGGTTGTTCTGAGAAAGCACAAGGTGAGCGTTGGCCGTGCGAGGGTCAAAAGTCAAGGAACAACGGTCTGTGGTAGGAGGATACACATATTAGAGCTGCAATTTCAAATTAATGCAGTGTAAAAAGGCAGATAATAGGTTTTTTTTTACATTGCATAAGGCCTTGCTTTCCTGCTGGATAAGGTGGAGTGGCTGGACTTGGCACAACAGCGAGCATTGGTCTCTTGTCTTGTGGCGAACCTGTGAAAGAAAAAGCATATGCAAGTATGAAGAGCATATGTGTGCATCTAAAAAGAACGTTTGTTTAGTTCATTTAGAAAAAAGACAAGTCTTAACCTTCTTTGTTGTGGCTCACGGTTGCATACACGGCTTTATCCAGATCGTCACACAACTTTGACATGCGGGACAGAATGTCTGTGACCGGATTCAGTTTCTCCTGAAGGTTTACGCTGACATCTACAGGAACTGAACCCATCTGAGGGACCTCCACCAGTCTGGATTCCTGTTCATTCACACCACAGAGGTAACATCATGATAAACCTAATAAGTATGTGAATATGCTTTATGTTTTGCCTGAAGGATTATCAACCCAACAAATCCATCATTACTGCTTCAGAGAGCTAGTTATTCACATAAAGAGCAGTCTTTCCCCCACAGTGGACCCATTCCAGATACCACCTACCTGCCTAACTTCTCTACAGAGGACACCATGGCTTCTGCGGGCTTCACCAAGTCAAATTTAAAAATTTTGAAGACTATTAAGAATGAATTTTTTTTTTACCTATATCACAACATCAAAAACACACAAACAAATACGTTGTTAGAAACTGGCTTTAACTAAGCCCTAAATTTTTTTTTTTCAAGCCAAGTATCGCTAAACTTGCCGCGTCGCTATTGCTGGAAAAAATTTTATCCGTTTTAGGTCTGTAAAAGAAAGCTGATTGGCTGTTGCATGTTAGTCTCATTTGTAGTCATAATACAGAAAATTATATTTGGTTCAGCAAAAGAGAGGCCACCACCACCACCACCACCACCACCACCACCACGGAAACAAACAAAAACATTCCAAAGTACTAAAGGAAGCATATAAATGACTATTAGAGGTACCAGGACATCAGAAAATCAAGATCTGTTAAAATTATTTAAGACCTAAAACAGTGAATTTAAGACTTTTTAAGGCCTAAATTGTAGACTTTTAGATTTGACACTTTTTAAGACCCCACAGAAACCCTGTTCTGCCTCTCCTGAGCGAAATAGACAATTATCTAGGGATGCTGTTCACAGACTGCAGATTGGCAAAATCCCTTCACAACAACTGAGATGGTTGACGTCTGTCCATGTCCTTCTGCAACTGGATCAAGGACCTTTTAACTAGGAAACCCCGGTCCATCAGCACCAACAGCTCCATCTCCGGCACCACCACACTGAACACCAGTGTTCCTGAGACCAATGCTGATTACAATGTTGACTTACAACTTTGCTGATGATACTCCAGTCGTGGGCTTCATTTGGAACAGTGATGAGTCAGCAAACACAGAGGACGTGAAACAGATCGCATAATGTTGTAAATACAGCAATATATCTCATAATGCTGATTATAACCAAAAAACGTATGACTTTAGAAAGGCAGGAGTAGATCATTCACCACTGCACATCAATGGAACATTGATGGAGAGACACAAAAGAGACACATTTCAGGGACTTGGCCTATAACCCAGAAACTCTCCTAGACTCTCAACACCACCTGCCTAGTTGATATACCCAGCATCTCCTTCATTTAATGCAGAAGCTGAAGAAAACCAAACATCCTTCTTCTCCAATTCTTACTACCTCCAACAAATACAACAAAGAGCTTCCTGACCAGGAAGCTCTTAAAATTTATTTTAAAAATAAATATATAAATAGACTAAAAAAACATCCACATTTTTAAATTCAAGGCTGAAATACGTGGCCACATTTCCATGAATTCTCTGGTTTGAAATCTGCATTACTCTTATGTGCTATGCTTGGAGTTGTTTCAACCTGGATGAGCTGGCAGTTGGGGATGCTGCAGAGGCTGCTGATTTGCTCCTGTAGTTCTCTGAGTTGCTTTAGTTTCTCCTGCAGGTGGCTGAGTCGAGTCTCTGCCTGAGACAGGGTGCTGGCCTGCTGCTGCTCCAGGAAACTTTGTGTCGCTTCCTGTTTCTCCACCAGCACCTTCAGCAGCTGGGAGTACTTTGCGCTCACCCACTGAGACGTCTGCTGCAGGGACACCTGTGAAGGTTTCTGTATGTGAGCAGTTCAAGTTGCCAAATGACACGTACAAACCACTGTAGCATTCTATTGCTGACTAATATTTACAATTTACCAAAGAATTAACAGGACGTAACATTTTCCTGTGGTTAACAGTTATGTAATGGTGAATTTATGATGATTTTTATATATATATATATATATATATATATATATATATATATATATATATATATATATATATATATATATATATATATATATATATATATATATAAATAAATAAATAAATAAATAAATAAATAAATAATTGTACACGAGATCATATTCAAATAATTTTTACATACAGACAGAGTAACAGGACAAAACAAACACTGCCTCTAGAATTATCCCCAAGCATGTGAAGTGTCTATTTTTGCTTTTTCAACTAAAACAATGTTTACAAAGTTATATTACGTTTGGGTATTAAAAAAAGGATGTTCAAAATTCAGCTACTAGGATTCTGACAACGAACAAGTATGGTGAACAATTTATTTGATTTCATCCCACTTGAGATTAGACAGGCTGAATCTTTTATTGTTTTTAAATCTGCTCTTAAAACTACGTTTTTCGGGTGATTAAAATTATTTTTTTTTTTTTATGTATCTGATGTTGATTTTACTTATTTATTTTTTATTATATATTTATTTCTAATGTTGCTTGGAAAGTGCTTTGAAATGTAACTTTTAAAGAAGCTATATAAAATAAAGATATATTATTAGACACATCAAAAAAGATGACGTCTGTCAAGGTGTTTGGTTCTTTTTTTTTTTGCTAGTATCAGTAATCAAAGCATGTGGATACACAAAGTATAAGTGTATATAAAATTGTATTTATAATTTATATTTTTTTAATTTGTTATATATATATATATATATATAAAAAAAATGTATTACTATTTATAATTTTTTTTTTTTTTTTTTTTTTAAGAATAATCCCCCCCCCTATAAACTCATAAAATGGCTTTTAGGTAAAATAGATAGATTTGAGATCAGTTCCTGGTACAGGACCAGAGAAATATTATCAATCAATATAGTGCATAATAATACATTTGATCTTAATTTGACATACAATTAATTACTTCCCACAAAAGGGGGGTTCTAACAGCAAAGAGATGATTGTAGCTGCTAAAGTTAAAAACATTCACCACACACATATGATGAGACTGATCAGGTGTTTACAGGTCCATGTGGCCATACGTATAGTGGTCGTTTTTTTTGTAAATTCTCTCTTTGTGTATGAAATTATTTTCTAAGTCTCACGAGGCCGTGTTAATTATTTTTTTTACCTTCGCTTCAGCGATATTTTCTGAAAGCAGCACGATGTTCTTCTCTGTATCCTCCATCGACTTTGTTATCTCCATGTTCTTCTTCTTCAGTCTCTCCTGTCAATCAACAGAACACTAAGAGTTCAGCTACCTCATCCCGAAACACTTCTTTTCCCATTTGTTTTATGTCTATATATTTAAACTCAAATTGTGCTAAAATCCCTCTTAACAGAGTTTTTCCACTGATGTTATCTTAAGTCTGTAACCTAGGGAACCAGTGCTGATTTATTCATTGATAGAGACTCAAAGCGCTTTTGTGTCTCTGTGGATGAGGGCGTCTGCTAAATCCTGTAAATGTAACTGTAGGTGATGTATGCAACAATGACAGTAAGATGTAGCACAATTATACAAAAGGATAAACTGATATTTAAAAGTTAGTTGCTATGGATTATTAAAAAGAGAATCAACATTAGTAGGAAGGGGGGCATTTTATTATGGCTCAACCATCAGTTATCCTTCTGTTTTGTTTTTTTTTTCTTTCAAAAAATGTTTGGCTTCCAAAGATCGTTAGGAAAAGCAAAAAAAGATTTGAGGAAAAACATTACTGTTACAAACAAAAGCTAATAAAAGTGTTCTTACTTCACAATTACTCCTTTCCTCTTCCACTAACACCTTGTCATGGTCTTTGCACTCTTTCACAGAGCACACACAGCACACACCCATAAAATCGTTCTTGCAGTAGAAGATGAGAGGTTTTTGATGCCGGGGACAGAGCTCCTCAGAGCCAGCTTCGACCCGGTCTATTCTGCATGCCGCACCTGCAGCTCTCTCTGCTGTACTATTGGTGGCCACTTCGCTCAAAACGTACAGCGACACGTTCCGATTCAGAGCGGGTCTGGGAGAGAACGTCTTTTGGCAAACTGGGCAGTTGAATGATGCATCCTGAAGTCCACCTTGTTCCAGTCGATCCCAGTGTTTAGAGATGCAGCCCTTGCAGAATGTGTGGCCGCAAGGGATGGTCACTGGGTATTTAAAACGATCCAAGCAGATGGTGCAGGTCAGACTGTGCTCATCCATGACCAGATCTGTCAAGCTGTCAATCAAATAAAAAACATGAGTTTGCAGACTAGACAAATGTCATACGTGATGTCCCCTACTGACATGTTAGGTATTGAAACAAGTCATAAACAGGCACTATAAAAATGCGCAGAAGTTGTGGAGCAAGTACACCCAGTGTTGAGCCTCCTACACAACTGTTTATGCACGCCTGCTTGGTAGAACTGGTTAATCATATGCCTGACTCTTATTCTACAAAATTGCATCCGACTTTGTGCAAATGTACAAAGTGTTCAAAAGTAAGAATTGAACCCCAAAAAGTGGTCACACAAAATATTGATTTGGTTTGGATTTCCCTTCTGTTCATTTACTCTTTTTTTTTTTTTACTTCAGAAAGTAAACTTTTGTACCCTAAACTTTTGCAGAGAACTGTGTTTATATATATATATATATATATATATATATATATATATATATATATATATATATATATATATATATATAAAATATAGATTGAACAAAATTATAAACACAACACATGTTTTTGTCCCCATTTTTCATGAGCTGAACCCAAAGATATAAGACTTTTTCTATGTACACAAAAGGCCTATTTCTCTCAAATATTGTTCACAAATCTGTGTTAGTGAGCACTTCTCCTTTGCGGAGATAATCCATCCACCTCACAGGTGTGGCATATCAAGATGCTGATTAGACAGCATGATTATTGCACAGGTGTGCTTTAGGCTGACCACAATAAAAGGCCACTCTAAAATGTGCAGTTTTAACACACAAGTTTTGAGAGAGCGTGCGATTGGCAGACTGACTGCAGGAATGTTGGCCATGAATTGAATGTTCATTTCTCTACCATAAGCCGTCTCCAAAGGCATTATAGAGAATTTGGCAGTACATCCAACCGGCCTCACGACCGCAGACCATGTGTAACCACACCAGCCCAGGACCTCCACATCCAGCATCTTCACCTCCAAGACTGTCTGAAACCAGCCACCCGGACAGCTGCTGCAATAATCGGTTTGCATAACCAAAGAATTTCCGCTCAAACTGTCAGAAAGCGTCTCAGGGAAGCTCATCTGCATGCTTGTTGTCCTCATCAGCGTATATGACAGCGTGTTCCAGTTCCTGCCAATATTCTGCAACTTTGCACAGCCATTGAAGAAGAGTCCACAATCAACAACCTGATCAACTCTATGCGAAGGAGATGTGTTGCACTGCGTGAGGCAAATGGTGGTCACACCAGATACTGACTAGTTTTCAGACCCTCCAATACAGTAAAATTGCACACTTTAGAGTGGTCTTTTATTGTGGCCAGCCTAAGGCACATGTCCAAACCATCTCAATTTAGCCTCCCTCACCTCGTCTCCAAACCGTCCTACATGTGCTGTCCCTCTAACAAACTTATTTCTAATCCTGTCCATCCTCATCACTCCCAACAAAAACCTCAACATCTTCAGCTCTGCCACCTCCAGCTCCACCTCCTGTCTTTTACTCACTGCCACTGTCTCTAAACCATACAGGGTCTCACCACAGTCCTATAAACTTTCCCTCTCACTCTTACAGATACTCTTCTATCACAAATCACTCCTGCTATCACTCTTTTCCACCCACTCCACCCTAGCTGCATGCTTTTCTTCACTTCTCTAACACACTCTCCAATACTTTGCATTGTTGACCCCAGGTACCTGAACTCCTCCACCTTCACCACCTCTTCTCCCTGCAACCGCACCACTTCACTGTCCTCCCTCTCATTTACACACATGTATTGTCTTACTCCTAATAATTATTGCTGGAACGTTTCTAAACATCTAAGAAACATTGTCTCTAAATGTTGTTGAAAAGTCTCTTGATTGGACATGATTTGGAAAGGCACACACCTCTCCTTAGACAGGGAGCTCAAACACAGGATTGTTGCAAGGCACAGATCTGGGGAAGTCTACAAAAAATCTCTCAATCTCAACTGAAGATTAGCAAGAGCACAGTGGCCTCCATTATTTTCAAATGGAAAAAGAGTGGCACAACCAGAACTCTTCCATGAGCTGGTCACCTGGCCAAACTGAGCAATCAGGGGAGAAGAACCTTAATACGAGAGGTGACTAAGAACCCGATGGTCACTCTCACTGAGCTCCAGAGATCCTATGTGGAGATGAAACAAAGTTCCAGCAGGACAACCATTACTGTAGCCCTCTACAACCCGTCAGGGCTTTATAGCAGAGTGGCTAGGTGAAAGCATCTCCTCATTGCAAAACCCATGGAAGCCAACTTCTAGCTTGCCTAAAGGCACTTGAAGGACTCTTAGAATGTGTGGACCAAGATTCGCAAGGTCTGATGAAACCAAGATTGAACTGTTTGACTTCCATTCTAAACATTATTTCTGGAGGAAATCAGGCACCACTTATCACCTGCCCAAAACCATCTCATCAGTGAAGAATGATGGTGGCAGGTGATAAGTGGAGGCGTTTTAATGCAGCAAAAATGCTGAATAAAGCAAAGTACAGAGATATCCTCAAAATAATCTGTTCCTCAGTGCTCAAGGCTGAAGCTTCACATTCATACATAAAAACAACACTAAACACACAGCCAAGAAAACACAGTGGTTTAGGGACAACTCTGTGCATGTCCTAGATTGGCCCAGGCAGAGCCCTGATTTGAACCCTATTAAACATCTCAGGAGAGACCTGAAAGTGGCGGTCCACCGACGTTCCCATTCAACCTGACAATATTGATTGTAACTAATGGTGTCGCTGTACTTATCATTCATTTACTAATCAGAAGCCCGGAGATCTAACTAGCACATAAACACACAACGTACTGACAGCTAGCAAGCTACCAGCAAGCTAATCACTAGTATGCTCATTGTCACCCCGCCCATTATTACTAATAAAAATGTTGCGCAAAAAAGAAACGACTTCGTAAAGATGATAATATTGTCTACAAGCTTTAAAAAAAAAAACTTAACGTTCCGTACTTACTATAGTATGCTAACAGCGAAGTGATGCTAATTAGCCAGTCTGAAGGTTCGCCAGGATGCAAACGCTCGTAGCTGGACAGTCGGTGACGTAGTACGCAGAAACCATCTAGTTGTGTGTGCCTCGTCACTCCTCATGAGCGTATTCCAAGATGGCGCTACAGAGGACGGCGGCGCGGTTGATGCGCATCGGGACAGATTTAGGGTCCAGGAATAGCGCAAAACATTTTCAAACAGCATGTGAGTCATGTTTTGTGGCTTAATTTCCTAGTCAGGACTCTTTTGTGTTTTTTTTATTTTGTGTATTATCTGTTAATGTCATATGTTCCCCTTTAGCCTGGTGCTAATGTCACATTACACCTAACCGGTGTAGTGAAGTGTTTATCATGTGCACACGGTTTTTCCCCCTGTCTACCAACAAAATCTAATTATTTGTGGCATATCATTTCTTTATTTTTTATTTTTTATTTTTATTTTTTCATCAATTCATTCTGATCTTTTTCTATCACTGATGTAAGATTTCCATATCATGATCCCTCATAGTCCTGTGGGTATCACTGTTTGTGACTGATGCTGTTTATTTGCATTTACATTTTGCTGCATTGTTTGCATTAATAGACGAATGGAATAGTGTTGAGTTCTTACATGCCACAAAATATAGTGTTTGGAAGACAGTGATCGCAACGATGCACCTCTGATTTCAAGGTCATAAAGACCAGGGGCGATTCTAGGAGTCTTTTTTTAATGGGGTGGCACAGGGGGGGCCCAAGAACCAGTGATGGGGGGGGCCCATGGGAACAATCATGTGGGATGACATACAAATGACACTGCACAAGTGCCTGGACAACGCAACTCTCTTTTTATAAATAAAAACAGTTGAACAGACAGTAACCGTTCTCAAATGCACTGTACTGCATCTACCCGTCTCTGACATGGTTTCGTCTTGAAGAAATCTTGAATGTATTGCTGCTGTGCCTGACTTTGTCCCCTTTCCTTTTTTTCTCACAAAATTCTGTCGAAAGTATTTTCATCCGATTATAGACAATTATTTAAATGTGAAGCTGCAAACAAAAATAAAGAAATATAAGACTGCCCCGCAAAAACGTTTATTTAGTAGCAAACAGGTATTTTCTCTTCTACATCTCAAAATTCCAAGTGTCCGAACGCTAACATTTATTAAAACCCCACATTTTTCCTTTACCACATTAGTGCAGACTATTTGGGAAAGTGAATGTGCCTTTAATCTTCGAAACAACAGATAGAAACGTAACATAGCGGCTTAATAACACAACTAAGCACAAACTCTAAGGAGCTTTCAACACACATTAACTTGTTTATGTATTACACGCAGTAATAGCGGAAAAATGCAGTGGCATGCTATTCCCAAATTACCGCTATGCTCCTAAAGGAAGCGCAACATATTTCACCCGTTACACCGTGTGTAACGTGTCTTTCGTTAAAGCCTGTGTAAAGTACATTAGTGTAGACTTATTCGGCTTAGTCATGATAAAAATATTTGTAAAATTCAGTGGGTGCTGCTTATTTATGGGTGCGCTTTATAGTCTGGAAATTACACGTGGTCTGAAGCCTGCGAAATCATGATACCCCGTGCTACCCCCTGCTACCCCCTGCCACCTTTTTAGACACGCCCAACTCATTCATTTATTCATTCATTATAGTAACCTGGTCAGAGATTTGGTGGGTCCAAAGCCTGGAATAGGAGTGACACGTTACACGCTTGGTGAGACTCCAGCCAATGAGCAAAATGGGAGCTATCCTCATCTGACATTGGATAGTGTGATTTATAAATAAATCCCTTTTATAACTGTGTACAATCTTGCCAAAAGAGTGCAAGAGTGTAGCCAGGAAATTATAGTTTCATCATGAAGTCTTTTTGGAGTATTCAACAGTATATCAAGTGTTCATTGATGGAGACTTCAGTGTTCAACTACTGCCATGTTTTTGTAGAGAGCCCTCACACACAAGGAGAACATGCCTAAAAACTTCACACAGGCAGTAACCCACGCTCATGATTTGCTACAGCAAACAACATACATTAACAACAGAAACACAACTACACAGAACTCTACACGAACAACACAAAGTGCACATCTGCAACATTTAGTGCAAAAAACGAGAGGCAACATGAAACAAGGAAAATGTGATTGTGTGTGTATCAGTTCAGTTCCTTTATGTTAAGAAGTCTGGTGGCTTGTGGAAAAAAACTGTTACACAGTCTGTATATGAGGCCCGAGTGTATCTGTTCCTCTTTTCAGATGGCAGGAAAGTGAAGTGTGTGTGTATTCGAGGTGTTGTTTGCGGTCAGCCACAATGCTGGTGGCTTTACGGATGCAGCCTGTGGTGTAAATGTCTATGATGGAAGAAGGAGGGACCCTGAAGATGATCTTAGATGTCCTCACTATCTGCTGAGAGATGCAGTTCCCAAACCAGGCAGTGTTTCAGCTGCTCAGGATGCTCTCGATGGTCCCTCTGTAGAAGGTTGTGAGGCTGTGTGGTGGAAGCTGTGACTTAAAGCAGTGGTCAAGCAGTAGTAGTGGTCTTGAAGCATGGTGCTGCTCAGAGAGATGCTAAAGATGTCAGTGAGAACATCTGCCAGTTGGGCTGCACATCCTTAGCACTCTGCGATGTTGTCTGTTCCCTCAGCTTTCCGTGGGTTGACTCTGCTTAGGGCTTTTCTCAGTGGAAATCAATTTAGAATACGCTTGTTAAGCAGAGGCAACTGTTATACTGTAAATCATCATGCCATTAATCCCTGAACTGCTGATCTGTAAACATGGAGCTGCCTTTGCCCTGAAAGCATGTAGTTGAAATTGAAGAAGCAATGATGTCACACGTGATCAAAGTGGCAGATGTTTTACATACACTATATATATATATATATATATATATATATATATATATATATATATATATATATATATATATATATATATATATATATATATATATAATATAAAAAAACATGTTTCTTCTTGTTTTCTCGTTACGTTATAGCTGTATTGCGTCGCCGGACTGCGCCACTCGGTGAAATGCCAAATGAAGACATAGACTTGAAAAACCTGGACGCGGTGGATAAATACGGCAGTTACACCCGCTACTTGAGATTTGCAGAGGAAACCAATAATAAAGAGGTCTGGTGGAAGACCTACAGGAAATATGTGGAGCAGAAAGCTGACCAAGGTAAACTTGTTTCCTCTAGTTTTTGATGTAGGATGTGGTGTGAGGGTCACTTAATTTTTTTGCATTTAGTAAAATATAACTTGAATCAACAGACTTTGAGCCGGTGGACATCGGCTTGCCTTACTGCCGGCCCTCCAGGGTAAAGGAAGTTCGGGAAAGAAGAAAGATCATAAAGGAAAACAAAAAGAACCCAGAGCTGGAGAGAGCCGCTCGTCTACTCACGTGTACGTACGTTTTTATTATTTATTACTTGTTCCTAATTGATTTATGATGGATATGAAGATTGTGTTGATCTTGAATAAGGTCAATATGAGTATCTGGTTATAAAGTGCTGCTTTGTTTTTATTCTCAGCACGACCTTAAGTTCTTCTCCCCCCTTTTAACGTTCTAGTTCGCATTCCTCTGGACCAAGTGAAGCAGGAATGGGAGAAAACGAATGGTCCTTACCACATACAGAGGCTGGCAGAGCACTATGGAATATACAGAGACCTTTTTCCAATGGCTTATTTTGTTCCAAGGGTAATGCTGAGGGTGGCATATGCTGACGACAGCAGCGCTACCGTGCATTACGGCAATCGTTTATCACCTAGTCAGGTGAGGCTGAACTGAACAGAGCCGTGTTTCTCCCTTGCAGTTAGGTGCTATTTTATAGTATGTAAAAGTTTTAGTTTATCGAAAAAAAAAACCCCAGCTGATCCGATTTATTTAATTTGTGTTCAGGCTTCATCAGCACCTCGTGTTAGCTTTGAGGCAGATGAGAATTCTCTTTGGACGTTGCTGCTAACAAGCCCAGGTAAAGATGTGTTCAGTAAAACTGTGACTACTGTAAATTTTCTTGTTTTATGCTTTTTTCCAACCCAGATGGCCGTACGTTTGAGAAAAAGTCTGGTTGCCAGAGTCTGCTACGTTTTGTGCACCTGTGGATGCAATTTTATTTTACACCACAAGATGGCGATGCCGGTTGTTGACATGGTTGTACAACTAAAACAGATAATTTTATTTATTTTTTTTTTTTTGCTTATCTGCATTTTCCCAGATGAACATTTGCAGGATGGTGAGCAGGAATATGTACATTGGCTTATGTGAGTATTTCCATTATAATTTATCTTTGTCCCCCAAATATGCTGGAGGCTTGGCTGCTTTTACAGAGCCCATGACTGTGATTCAGACACATAACTAGTGTTAGGAGGCCTGGTTGCTACATTGGGGTCCTGAATCTGAAAGCACCTTGATTTTGCATATATTTTCTAATCAATGCAAAACTTTCACTTGCAAATTATATTTAATTAAAGAATATTTTCTGAATTTTAGATTTTTTTCTTATTTGATTTGTCCCCATTTCCTTGTAACGGCTGTGTGCCTTTGTAAACCCTTTTTTATTTATTTATTAAAAATGGGCCTAGAAATAGTGTAGATATTAAACATTAACTTTCTGTATTAAAATTATTTTTTAAATATAAATGGATATTCAGTGTGGTATCAGAACTTATAAACAGAGTGTTAATCTGTCCATTGCACTGTCGTCATTGGGATTTCTGATAATGCGGCAAAATAAGCATTTGTCTATTTTTGTCACTTCGGAGAAGTAACATGATGTCAGGGCTCTTTTGAGTTTTTTTTTATCCAGTGATTTTAATGATTATGCTGACAATAGCAACCTCTTTCCGTTTTTGCAGCGGTAATATTCCTGCCAGTGCCATGTGTTCTGGTAATGAGATTGTACCCTACGTAGCCCCATTTCCTGCCAAGGGAACAGGATTTCACCGATACGTTTTCATCCTCTTCAAGCAGGATGCAGTTGTTGACTTTAGCAGTGAGATGAGATCGAACCCCTGGTAAGTAATGGCAGATTTGAATGCACTCTGAGGGAGTTTACAGATGGATGGATGGAGAGAGAGTGACAAAGTAAATAGCTTTGTTATTGCTGACAGAAATGCCTTCATCAGTGTAATAGTACAGAATAATAATGGGTTTATTATTTTTATGTATTGAATATGTTCCCTGGTGGTCTAGTGGTTAGGATGCGGCGATCTCACCTTCAGCTTTATAAACTCATTGCGTCTCATGATTATGCTAAATATCTCCGAATCATAGCCTCTGCAACCTTCACAGAAACTCTTGACCTGTTATTCAGTGAAGAAGCAGAGATATCACTGTGATATGTTGTACCTAATTACAGAACCAGTGTAATCTCGTACCACACCAACATCTTTTAGCACACACACACCGCAGGTATGTCAGATTAGGGTTTATACTGCTTGATGTGGGATCAAAAATGAGATCATTTTATATAATCTTTTTAATCATTTGTATATAAATGTGCGGATGTTTTTTAAAATAATTGTGGGTATTTTTGGCATGTACAGGAACCATGTATAGTATAGTTCTAAAGTCACTTACATAAGCTTTAGTAACACTATTTTATATAACACTTTTTCTCAACACTGCCTGTTGTAGGCGACTTCCATGACCTAATGATTGTGGAAATAATCTAAATTCAGGGGGTATCCTGTCTATACGACAGAAGGTGATCCTGTCTAGGGGGCAGATGATGAGATAATTCCTTACAATGATCTAAGAGTTTATACAACCACAGCCTCACAATCCAAACACACGTCTTCGTTCGAGTGCTCCAGGAAAATGCTTCTTTCCTGTTTTCCACTTTTCCAGTCCTTTTGTTATTTTGTACCATAACAGAAAGTGCCTACATCAATTATATATTTAAAAAAATAGCAAGGGGCCACCATGCAGTTATCAATTATAAACCTCTACTAGTCTGATACCACTTCCCCTTCTCTCAATGGCAGGATATTACAGTGACTACCGTAGTGTAGGCGAAGAAAAAATATCCAGGACTTCCTTCAACGTCTTAGAATTATGAACAGGATGGAGAAAGAGTACAATTATAATTTTTTTTATAGGTCATTCCCCTGGGGATTTACAAGTGTCTACCATGTTTCAGACACAGCTGAAATATGCATGCCCTTATATTGATACCACATTAGGCCGGTTTGCTTGGCATGTATAATTTATTGGGACAGCACACAAAATAAAATTTTGGCATTCATTTACAGTAAATTGTAAAAACACACTTGTCACTGGGCATCATTGATTTTTTTCATTTTTTATCCACACTCATTATTTCTTTGCCATCAGATTGTATGCCCCCAGAAGACCACAAAACAATTTGTTTTGTGGCAGGAAAATACAGCCCTTTCATTGTCAGCTTTACAGAGGCTTGCTGTTGCTTCTTGTACACTTGCGCCAAAATGAGTAATGCAATTTGCAATGTGACCAGTTCACTTGACGTGGGGGAGTGAAAAACCGGATACACTGACCAGACTGTGACCGAAATATTTTGAAGTTCTAGTGGGTCACATCCAAGTTTTTCCAACATGCCTTTCATGCCCTTCACACTTTGTCAACTCATGCATCTCCATTTCAGCCGATGGTGTTTGAAGCTTATGTGCTTGATTAATTTTTTGAATTCTTGGACATGGCTGAAGGTGTATTTGGTGGGGTTTTCCCCTGCCTTATGTCTTGCGAACTCTCAGACGCAAATTCTTAATGATTTACAGCTTGAAAAGCCTGGGGTCAAATTGGCTCCATCCAAAGAACATTGATACAAAACCAATAACTGGATTGAAAACATGTCATCATGGTAATTTATACTCAGTTCTCCCTATTGAATTAGGGAAAGTCACTAAATACGAAAAAAAAAAGTCACACATATTTAGAGACAGTAAACAGTAAATGGGGCCCAAATTGACCCTAAGGATAACAGGGTTAATAATAAATGCACAGTGTATAATATTATATAATATAATAGAAACTCAGCCATTAGGGCTGCACAAGCCAGTGCACTCTTAGCCCGGATAAATAGGGAGGGTCGTGTTAGGAAGGGCATCCAGCGTAAAACGTGCCAAATCAAATATGCGGGTTACGAAGCAGAAATTACAGGGGGGTATGGAAACAGATGATCCGCTGTGGTGACCACTAATGAGAGAGCCGAAAGAAGAAGATAATTATATAATAAAAAGTTTAAACAATCTTTTTGAAAAATAGACTGTGGACTTTTCGAGGCCTGTTTGCAAAATGTTTTATTGTTATTGTCTTACAAGGGAAACTTTACAGTAACAGTATAACACATCACAAAATTGCTGAGACAATAGCGCTACTCGAACACTCGAGTTGTAGTCTGGTCAACTATCATTGATGTACTTAATATACATGGCCCTTCATTTGCATATATCATAAATTGTCCGGTCTTTGCAGTTTTTAACCAGATTTCAATTCATTTCCCAAACATTGCATGTACAAGGCCGATTAAATTTGCTGGACTCAGAATGTTCGCTTTGTGTATTCAGGGATGTAAATGAGAAAATGATTGGCGATGACCTAACAGCATTATGTGCAGAAAACTATATATTATGATTACTATATGCTATAAAAAAAAAAACTAATATTGCACTACATTATTTTACATTACAAATAGCACTTCTCTGCCAGACAGTGGAATCACACACATCATGCGTTAGTTAGATGAATTTGAGGGGGGGCTCAGTGGTTAAGGCTCTGGGTTACTGAGTGGAAGGTCAGGGGTTTTAAGCCCCAGCATCGCCAAGCTGCCACCTTTGGGCCCTTGAGCAAGGCCGTTAACCCTCTGTGCTCCAGTGGCGCTGTATAATGGCTGACCCTGCGCTCTGACTCCAGCTTTCTAACATTGCTGGGATGTGCAAAGAAAGAATTTCACCGTTCTGTAATGTACATGTAACAAATAAAAAGCTACCTTCACTTTAGTTCTCCACCTTGCCAAATTACCCTGTTAGCTTTGCAAGACTCTGATAGAAATGCTACGGATACACTCTATCGACAAAAGTATTTGGACGCCTGAATTTTTTAGTCATTTACGGTTCTTTCTAAAGCTGTTATTACAACCTTGGTGGCACATGATTATATAGGATGTTTTCGGATGCGGTAGCATATTTTTCCTTCACTTGTGGTTGGAACACTGACTGTACAGCAGGCAAGATTCTTCATAACCACACTCCTAAATGTAGTGGGGATTATTATAACAGCAAATTAGGTCTAAATGTGAAATGGACTGCTCAAAATGGGCATTTGAATTATATGGTCAGGTGTCCAAACTTTTGTTAATAGAATGTACGCTGATTATGAGGTGCACAATCACCGTTATGATTTAATATCTCTGACTGGAAATGCTTTCAGTAGTGTAGAAGCCTATTGCCTATTTAGATTTTTTTTTACTTTAAAAAATTTTGCAATATTAATGTTCAATATCTTATATATGTTTATATCTTATATTTCTCCCCATCCGCTGCTAAGTAAAATAAATATTAAATTGACTTATGATTCCCTTATTTGTAAGCCAAAAGCACACTGGAACCGAACCCCCTAGCTAGTCTCCTGTAGTATAGCATAAAACATTGATTTATTTTGTATGGAATAAAACCACACGTTTCGTTTATTCATGTGCGTTTCTTCTTCACAGTGTATGGTATTCTGAGCGTTATTAGCAAAATAACAGGACTGTTGTATTAATCTCATATTATACATTATATCCTTTAGCGCACACATTAGATAGAAGAATAGCCTTTATTTGTCACATGTACATTACAGCACAGTGAAATTCCCTGGAGCAGAGAGGGTTAAGGGCCTTGCTCAGGGGCCCAAGAGCGGCAGCTTGGCGATACCGGGTCTTGAACCCTCGACCATCTGATCAGTATCCTGGCACCTTAACCACTAAGCTACCACTCTCCCCATACACCGACCGATACAGGCATAACTTTATGGTGAAAAATTTGCTTGAGGTTGTGGTTCCTCAGGAAAAAGAAGAATGTGTATATTTTTCAGTGGCAGGCCGTGCATCCCATTCCACCCGAATAAGAATCAGTCCATTTCTTAATACCTTCATTATGATGCCACAGCTATATAAACCATCAATAGTATACATAAATAGAGTATAACAGAACGCTGCATTACAGACGGGTATCTCTGACCATCCAATCAAATTACAAGAAAATGCAAATGTTATTTTACACCTGATGCCCCTGGTGCCGGCAACTCGAAATCCGATTGGTTAACACAGCAGCTTCAAGAAATGTCATTTACTCAACAGGCACCTGCATAGTTAATTCTGAAGGCTTCAAGGCAGAGTTATTTGACTCTGGCAGTACGTGATTGCTGATATCTGATTGGATAAAATAACTCCAACGTAAACAGACTAGAAGCGGTGCAACCGAGAGAAAAATCCAAATTGACGATAAACTATTGGGAATAATTTTAAACATATTCATGGACAAAAATATATTAACATAAGTCAGTGATTCTGATCATATTTAGGCACCCAGAGAAGGAAGACCTTTATGGCCCTGATGGACTGCCACTGATATTTTCTTATGGAACAGATAAAATGACTGAGTATGACACTTTATTTTCAAGTGTTGGCTGTCATCTGGCCATTAGGTGTCATCTTTCCTGTGTGCAAGAAACCCAAAGCATCTGGAAACTTTTACAGTAAATCTTTTAACTGTAATTAATTCTCAACCTTAAACATGCGTCATTTAATAAAATAATAAACAAACAGATGTGAGTTATCTCATTGATTATTTAGCCAAAACCCCCTCAATTCCGTCAGGATTTTGTGTGGGAAAACTCCAGGTGTTTGTATTGAAAAACAGGGAGTTTTCAATGGAAAAAGGAACATAGCCAAACTTTTTCAATTGAAATGTCAAAATAAGGATGACACACACTGTGAAAGTCTGGCTAATTAACCCGACTATTATTTTAGTCAGGTTAGACACACACACACACACACACACACACACACACACACACACACACATACACAGTCTTTGTGTAGCCAAATTTGCATACTGCTTTTCAAAAGGATTGGACTTCTCGAAGTAGTTACACTGTTTGGACAGGTGATTTAGGATGTCATGTTCCAATAGTCATGCACAGAAGCAGTTTGATTTTACAAATCCATTATCTAAAATCTTTGCAAATACGAAAAGCGAATACTAAACAAAAAAAGATTTTAACAAAGAGGGATGTTAATGAGTCAAACACTTATTGATATCTATTCAAATTATCATGGGCCCCAAACTACTTCAAACTTCTGCCATCAGTTATTACTTTCAAAATGTTCTGCTTGATGATAAGAAACAAAATGTAGTTGAATAAAAAGTAAATGTAGTAAAGTAAAAGTCTCCCCAAATGGAAATACTTAAGTAAAGTACAGATACGCAAAAACGCTACTTAAGTAACAAATTAAATTTACTTTATTACTGTCCACTATTTTAATCCACTGAGAGAATTGATGCCAATGAGGTTGAAACACATTATGGAAGTCTGGCTGATTAACATAACTGTTATTGATTGTTGTTTTTGGGGGTTTGTTTGTTTTTTGTGCAAACATGATTATAAATAATTTAACGATTCCATAGAAATAAACCTTTTTTTTTATTATTGAGTTTGTGCAACGATTTCCACACTTTTAAAATCCTACTATCTCAAGATTCTTTCGGCTTCTCCCATTAGGGGTCACCACAGCGGATCATCCGTATTCATGATCCGCATGTTCGATTTGGCACGTTTTTATGCTGGATGCCCTTCCTAACGCAACCCTCCCTATTTATCCGGGCTTGGGACCGGCACTAAGAGTGCACTGGCTTGTGCAACCCTAATGGCTGGGTTAGATTCTCTGACCGGGAATTGAACCCGGGCCGTGACCGGGGGGCCACGGCGGTGAGAGCGCGGCGGCTGTGAGAGCGCCGCATCCTAAACACTATCTCAAGATAAACACAATAAATGTTCTGCTATTACAGCTTAAACCAGACTCACAGAAAAAGTTTGCCTGCCTATTTGTTCATACTTGTACATACACTGATGTAAACTGGACAATTTTTTCACAGTGACCCAAGAGTAGTGTGTGTGTGTGTGTGTGTGTGTGTGTGTGTGTGTTTCTAGTTACAGCCTCCAGGAGCGAAGTTTCAAAACCCTGGACTTTTACAGGAAGCATGAGGATTTGATCACTCCTGCTGGAATAGCTTTCTTTCAGAGCCAATGGGACAACTCGGTCACAAACACCTTCCACATGTTATTTAGTAAGGATACGCACATACTCCCACACACAGTGTTTGGTTAGCCAACTCTGCAAATTGTTTTTTAAATGTACAATTTCTATTACGCTTTCACAATGAACATTGTCTCAAAGCAGCTTTACAGGAAGTTTATCCCTGAAATAAAAAATTGGACTCTGGACGTAGTTGCATTGTTTACACAGGTGATTTTAGTGTGAAAAGGTTGTCATGTCCCAGTTATCTGATGTGACAAACCCATTATCTAAATATTTTCACTCTTCCAAAGAGTAGACTAAGCAAGAAAGTGTAAACGAGCAGAGATCATTTCTTTGTTGTCAGAGATGTTGTGGTCCCTTTCCTTTATTTTTTTTTATTTGAGATTCAGTGCAGAAGATGATATCTGAGTCGTGACACAAAGCTGAATTTAAATAACTAAATAATATACTCTATTGTGGACACCTGGTCATCAGGTAATATGGTATGTGCTTTTTGAGCGTCACATTCCACATTTAGTCCCAATTTGCACTTATAATTTCCTCCACTCTTCTGGAAGATGTTCCACTAAATTTTAAAGTGTGCTTATGGACATTTGTGTTCATCAGCCACAAGAGTGTTGGTAGGTGTCAGGTAGGTGAAGTGAGGAGGCCTGGGGTGCAGTCAGTGTTCGTCACTCAAGAGCTTCCTCTCCAAACCATGTAATCCAGATCTTCATGGAGCTCTATGCTTTGTGCACAGGGGCATTGCCATGCTGGAACAGGTTTGCATTTCCAAGTTTAAGTGAACGCAGGATCTTATTATAACACATCCAAAGACGTCCTATACAATTGGGTGCCTCCTGCTTTGTGGTAACAGTTTGGAGAAGAACCACATATGGCAGGAAAGGTCAGGTGCCCCAATGCTTTTGTCCACAGTGTCCACAGTCTTTGTTCTGGCTGTGAAATACTTTTATCTTTGCCAATGACAACCATTTAACATACAAATAGCATGGAGTTTTCTACTATAAATAATATCTGCATCACACCTAAGAAGACTCTGATTCATGATGATCACAGTCACACCCACCATCTCATGCTGTATTGCTTCATTGTGCAAAATATCACAATATTTATACGATCGGATTTGAAGTAAAAAAGATTTCAAAAGCAGCCTGTGGATTTAGAAAATTCAAGAACTTTAAGCCAAAACAAGTAAAAACCCATGTAAAGCCACAAGTCAGATCCTGGTTTCTATTTCAGTCATCAGAGGTTGCTACAGACCAATAGTCCTTTTTCTAGAGCTGTTTTTCCGAGTGCTGTGCAATATTCAGCTTCTATATTCATCCACATAATAATAAAAAAAAAATTATTCTCCACAGATATGAAAGAGCCGGTGTTTGAGTATGAACGGCCACCTGTATATCATCCACCCCAGAAAAAATACCCTCACGGTCAGCCTCTTCGCTACATGGATCGCTACCGAGGTGGAAGCGAACACACGTATGGCATTTACTAAATAAAAAAAAACACACATGCTGTACATTTGTTATAGAAATTTCTAATAAAATGTATTTACAACCATGAAAAGTGTTTCATTCTACAAAGCAGTTTTTGGCAGACATGAAACTACTTTAGACCTTAGTGAAGAAATAAGTAGAGCTCTTACTTTGAAAAGACTGCTACACATCCCGGTGAACGAGTTCTAATCAAAACAATGTATTATAATGAGCAAATTAATATTTGTCATGGAATAACAAAAAAAAAAAATGCTTCAAAAGAAAAAGTCATTTTGTTGTATGATGTTGGCACACCTTCACGTCAGGTATTTGACTCAATTCGAAAGTAAAGATTGTTGTAATGATTCTTTAAAACCAGACCAGATGCATTTTAGCTCAATTATTTTGGAAGTTTGGAGGATTATCAGGACCAAGAATACAGGAACTTCTACCTACATAATGGCAAAAAACATTGTAAAAGCCTTTTTCTGTGACCACTGGAACATGTTAATAGAACATAAAAAAGCTGTCAATAAAACTTTACTTCACCATGTCCCAGGGAAAAACCCCTAACCTAGTTGGAACACAAGAGTAAAATTTGAATACAGGAGATCCTGTTGCGTGATGCAACTTATGTAAGCTGGTCACACTACATCTAGACGCAAGAACACTTTAATGGACACTGGAATTTCCCGATTTTCCAGCAGTGATTTCCACCCACACCGAGTGCATCTGTGCACGCATTGCAATGTGTTACATCAGGCTCCATATTAAATGATCTTCAGCCAAAACAAAAAAGATTTCCTGGAAATTCCCAGCAGGAAAAAGGTCACATGGTCAGCTATAGTGCACGAGAAGACGACATGCAAAACGGCAGATGAGCATTGAAATGCTTTGAAATAGAATGTTAACAAAGCCAGTTTTTACCAGACTTTTATCTCCAACAGAAAAAAAATGGATTGTTGATTTGTTGTTGCCATCTCTGATGCACATTCCACATAATTCCACCTGGTTTATACATTTGGAAAAAGGTAAAGAGTGGGCATAATAACAGCATTCACAATTTGTGATTATTTTTTAATAATGTGATCATTATTAAAATAAATTTTTTTTTTACTAAGCTATAAAAAGTATATTTAAAACCGGTTCAGTGTAATCACATGACCTTTTCTACCAGAGACTCTAATTTGAAGCCAAATCTTTGATTTGTTCCGTGTTACAGCTCCATGCTTACCCTAGCACATACCACAAAGAGTAATCGCAACACTCATCCGCTGAGTGACTGACTTTTAGCTATTTTTTAATATACCTTTGTATAAAAAGGTCTTTAAGGTCTGAATCTGTGAGCTGAGGGATGTGGGAAGAAAAATTAACCACTATACCACAACACTTTGGTTTCATGCTCTGTCATTTTACTTGTTCCTGGCGATGGGCCACGTGGCTTTCATATGTGAAAGTTTACAAGTATTTAAGTGTGTGTGAATGGCTTCTGGTTGTTTCTACAAGTCATGCCTTGTCTTTATAAGCACTTAATTCTGTCAATGATGCAACATGGTTCATATACTGATGAGAGGAGAAATTACATTTTAAACCTTGGAAAATCTTCAACTAATTTGTCTGAATAAATGTTCTAGTTGAAAAGTCATTCATCCATTGAAACAGTTTTTTGTCTGAGATTTATACTGCACAAATTCACAGCAATCTTGGTTCTCTAGCGTGTGAAAGCTTGAGATGTTAAAGTTGGTTTTATGTCTTTCCTCTCAAAAACTTGTTTTTGCAGCTTGTTCCATGAAAATATTTACGACTGTTGAAGCATTGTAGTTGTGTTCTGCCTATATTAATCAACTGTGTTATCATATTTGATGTTTGTCTATATCAAAAGCCATGATGTAGATGCCGGCTTTAATAATTGCATCTTATTTATGGGGGCTACACAACAAAGATGAAATGTCACCCTATTGCTATTCTATTTTTTCATCTTTATCTGACTATGCTGTTTTTTGCAACCCATAGAACTGTCTGTTAAAAAGTTGTGCACACTGAGTAGGTTCTGTGGAACAATCTGACCAAATTTGGGCCGAGTGCTGCACAGTTCTACCATCACTATCAGTTAAACTTTGGGTTTATTTTGGAAAGAACATACCCAGAAATGGCTCACATTATGTTGACATCCTGCAGATCTCACACAGTCTCTCACAAGGATCTTGAGTGTAGCAGCTATTCTATTTTATCCTTGTTTTCTATAACCTGGCTTGTTTAATTCTTGTTTTCTGGTTTAGAATCATTTGAAAATGCAAAGTTTAACTTTTGCCATGAAAAGGAACTTGACATTAAAATCTATGTATAATGCTTTTTATATATATCTCTCAATAATAACCTATTCACCTTTATCTGATGAGGCAACCCATAGAAGTTGTGAAATTGTGCACATTTATTAAGGAGGTTCCAAGCAACAATCTGACCAAATTTCACCATCACTGTTTCTTAATTTCTTAATTAGATGTTTAGGTTATAATCAAAGTACATTCCCAAGTGAGGCATATTTCCTTCTAATTAGATTTTGTCAGCTTGCACATCCTAATTCTAAAACCCAGAAGATGCTACAAAACACAGAAGACCTCACTCATAAACAACAAGGTTGATGGTAGTTCAGAGTTTAAGGCTCTGAGGTACTGATCAGAAGTTCAGGTGTTTAAGCCTCGGTATCGCCAAGCTGCCACTCAGGAGAACCTTGAGCAAGGCCCTTAACTTTAACATAATTATGGAAAAAGAATAATTGTAATTGTAAGCTGTAATTGTAAGCTGTAATTAAAGCTAGCAATTGCATGGCATTTGTTCAACTAGAGCTTCATTTTAAAGAGTGTCTCTGTTTTTCTTGATGTCTAATCATGAGCTTCATGAAATGCTATTTACTTGCATGTAAATGATTACATTATTTATTTACACCACCACATAGTGTGACAAATCAGGACCAGGCTACTTCCAGCATCTCTTTCACATCCAGGACTTTCTCTCTGGGCTTTCCCAGAGCTTCTCCTCTCCGCACCTCCTCCGAGTTGATTTTCTCCCACTCTGAGAAGGACACTGCTCTCACTCCTGAAAATGAAAGACACATCCAGATACCTTAAATAAAAATAAATAACTGTGTATAAAAAAATGGACATAAATGCCCCCCAAAAAGAGCAGCTTTTTATTATAAGAATAATAATTTTAAAAAAAGACACTTAGGCTAAATTATTGGTCTTGGACTGGTCTCTACATTGTTTCCATTTAGTATTGTCTCAGTATGACCTATGCAGGAGTGGAAATTCTTGAAGGGGCATGTTGAAGAAATAGAGTATTTCAAGTACACTGCAAAATAATATTTGAAAAAGATTCACATGGAAATATAATTAGGCATATTTCAAACCTTGTACAGAATACATTCACTTGAATCATACCCACAAAACATAACAGGTCTTGTTTATAAATAGTCTTGACTTAGGAAAAAATGAGCTCATTAAGAACACTGGAGGTGATACTAGCACCTACAAGTTGAAGCAAATGAAGCAAATGATTAAAAAGCACATCAAACCTGTCCTTCAGTGTAACCTCACTTTTACCTTCAAAGCACTGATGACGTTTTTAAAAACTTAAGATCTTTGTAGGAGTATCCAGAAAATCAAGCTCAACTGTTTTGTATAAGAAATGTTTCCATTAATCTCAAAAGGTGTTGTGCAATGGAGCAACTGAAAGAGATTTTTTCCATTGTTGTGTAGTATCGATACACAATGGCAGTTTATTTATTGTATATTAATAGATCTTTTATGTTATGCAGTATAATGATAATTATATGACTCTGTTTACACCAGACATAAATCCTGGCAGCAACATTAATAGCAGTTCTGTTTGCATAAAACCGACATTACATGGAAACAGCATACCTAACTTGAATAGGTCAGAGATTTTTTTTTTGGACTTACCAACAGTAATATTTTCCTCCTTCCTGATTTTTTCTTTCATTTCTCAAACATTTCTTAGTCACGTTCCATCAATATATGCATTTCTCGCTACATATATGCACAGGAATAGAAATTGCAAAAACATTGCACAATCCCTATAATGTATTTTATGTTGAATAGCGGGATTCAACAATAAAAATAAAACCCATACAATATGCATTCAGACTTTTGCCTAGAGACTTTAGACTAGATTTTTGCCCTCTAGAACAATTTCATATATTTTTTTTACATAATGATATTATTATGTAAAAAAATATATAATATTGTACTAGACAAATGATTAAAAAGATTACGTAACTTGTGGTTACAGATGTTGCACAAAATTCAAAAGCCTGTCTGATGCTGTGTGTTCACCGCAGACAATAAAGTAAATTGTTTTGTGTGTGTTTGTGTGCAATGATATACAATAAAAGTTATCACAATTACAACCAATTCCAAAATAATTGTGCTGCTGGGTAAAATTTAAGTAAAAACAGAATGTAAAGAAAAAAAAAATCTAATAAACCCATATTTTATTCACAGTAGAACACAAACATATCAAATATATAAACTGAGTGAAATGTACTATTTTCAAGTAAAAATAATTCTGAATTTGATGGCCGGAGAACGTCTCAGAAAAGTTGTGACAAAAGTACCAAAAGGCAGGAAAAGTAAAAGTTTCTAAGACTAAAAAGCTGGAGGAACATTTTGCAACTAATTAGGTTAGTTGGCAAAGGAGCAGTAACTTGACAGGGTATAAAAAGAATCTTAGAGGAGCAGAATCTCTCTTAGAAGTAAAGATACACAGTGTTTCACCAAGTAAAAAAAATGTAGAGTAATTTCATAATATTCCTCAACATCAAATTGCAAAAGCTTTAAATATCCATCTCATCATCTATAGTATGTAATATGAAAAGTTAATAATCTGGAGAAATCTCTGTGTAGGACTTCAGGCCCTCAGATGACGCTGCTTAAAGAATCAGGAATGATTCTGCTATGGAATCAATGTATGGGCTCAGAAACACCTCCAGAAAGCATTGTCTGTAACCGCAGTTTTCTATGTCATCCACAATGCAGGTTAAAGCTCAATCATGAAAAGAAAAAGCCAGGTGTGAATATGATCCAGAAATACCATCGTCTTCTCTTGGACAAAGCTCAATTAAAATGGACTGAGAGAAAAGTGGAAAGGTGTTCTGAGGTCGGACAAATACAATTTTTTTATTTGGAAACCATGGACTGTGTCCTCTGGACTAAAGAGGAAAAGGATCGACCGGCTGCTATTCAGATTGCAGCTCAAAAGCCTGCATCTATGATGGCATGGGAGTGCATTAGTGCCTATGGAATGGGCAGCTTTCACATTTGGAAAGGCTCAATGCTAGATTTAGAGCAACAAATACTTCTATCCAGACGATTGTTTTTCACAGGGAAGGCCTTACCAATTATAGCAAGACATTGTTAAACCGCTTACTGCATCTATTACAACAGCATGGTTTTTAAGTAGAAGGGCCCATTCGCTAAACTGGCCTGTCTGCAGTCTAGACCTTTTAACATCTTAAAACATTTAGCACCTCATGAAATTAAAAATACAATAAAGAAGACCCAGGACTGTTTCGCAGCTAGAATCCTGTATCGGACACGACTGGGACAACATTCCTCTCCCAACAGTTAAGCAACTGGTCACTTTCAGATGTATTTGAACTGTTGTTGAGGGTATGCTACAAAGCAGTAAACATGGCCATGTTGTGGCCATCAAATTCAAAATTAGCACATTTTTCTTTCAAGTGGTTCATTTCCTCAGTTTAAACATTTAAAATGTTTTTCATTTTCTATTGTAAAAAAAAATAAAAAATTACAAATAAATAATTACATCTGAGTTTGAGATTTGCAAATCATTGCATTCTGTTTTCATATTTTAGGAATTGGAGTTGTATAAGCATCATTTGTACACCTTTTTTTTTACCTCGAGTCTTCAGTAAGGCTGTAATTTCCTGAGCACCAGCTTTGTAGACTGACAGATCGAGTGTCCCAGAGGCCGCATCTTTCAGGAGAGTTTGTGCCGTTTCAAAACTGTCATTCATAGTTGTCGCAATCACACCTGTCGGCCCACGCTTTACCCAGCCACTGCAGTACAGCCCTGCAAACACACAAACAAGCACACAAGTTTATTTTGCTGATGAAAATCGGCCGAGACCACACAAATAAATAACAAACATCCAAACATTGCAGGATTACATGCATCACCAGAGGTGGAAAGCAAAACTAAATATTCTACTCAGGTAAAAGTAAGATAACATAAGATAATATATACCTTTATTTATCCCACAGTGGGGAAATTTGTGTTACAGCAGCAAAGAAAAGAGAAAGGTGCATAAGAAATGTGCATATATATTTAAAAAGTAGAAAACATAATACAGTATATACAACACAATGTATGAATACAAAAGAAGAAAAGAGACCACCATTAATTAGTTACACTATCAAACATATTGCACATAGGTAAAATTGCACTATAGGTTTTAAATTATTGTTATTGCAAAAATAAAAACTTTTTTGTTATTATTGCACAGTTAAGTAAACAGTAATAATAGTGTATATTTTTGGTGACTGGTTCACTGGGAGCAGCTCTGATTGTAAAGTCTAATAAATCAGGGAGAAAAGACCGTCTGTATCACTTTTTCAGACACTTAGGGTGTAACAGTCTGTCACTGAAGGAGCTGCTTGAAGATGAAACTGTTTCATACAGGGGGTGAAAGTCGTTATGCAGTGATGACTACAATAATTACCATCCTCCTTTCTCCCACCTCCAGTACAGTGTTCAGGGAAATCCCCAGGACTAAGCTGGCCTTCCTGATCAGCTTGTCCAATCTCTTACTTTCTGCATCAATGTACTTTCCCCAGGACGTTCACTGATAATTAAGTTTCTTTGTGCCTACAGAAATCCACCACCAATTATTTTGTCTTCCACGCATTTACCCGGAGGCAGCTCCTTTGGCACCATCAAATCTGATGATTTGATCTGACTAAGAGTGCACTATCTTGTGCCTCCCTAATAGCTGAGGTTGGTTCCCTGACCGGGGATCGAACCCGGGCCGCAGCGGTGAGAGCGCCACATCCTAACCACTAGACCACCAGGGAACCTTCCACAGAAAAAATGTCAAAAATGAAAAAATTATAATGTCATTTATGATAATCAGAGAAATTGCATTCCGAATGAATAAGTTTCGATTTGACGCCATTTCGCTTTCAGCTGGGTCTGCATCACTGGCATCTGCCTTGTCCATCTTTCTTTCTTGTAAGTTTAGCGCAATTGTCTGAACTCGTTCCCCAACCCCCCTTGCATTATTATTATTTTTTTTTTATTCATTTATTTTAACTGACGGATATGTTTCAAAATGTAAATAAGTACAAAATACTTCAAACAAAACAAGTAAAAGTTAAATTACAGATTTTAAAAGTTATTTAAAAAATTTGAAGTACAAAAAAATGTATACGTAGACACGAATAAATGCAATTCGTTACTTTCCACCTCTGTTTATCACATAAAATGTGTATCATATACAGTGGGTACGGAAAGTATTCAGACCCCCTTAAATTTTTCACTCTTTGTTATATTGCAGCCATTTGCTAAAATCATTTGAACTAAAGTTCATTCTTCTTCATCATGAATGTACACATAGCACCCCATACTGACAGAAAAACACAGAATTGTTGACATTGTTGCAGATTTATTAAAAAAGAAAAACTGAAATATCACATGGTCCTAAGTATTCAGACCCTTTGCTGTGACACTCATATATTTAACTCAGGTGCTTTCCATTTCTTCTGATCATCCTTGAGATGGTTCTACACCTTTATTTGAGTCCAGCTGTGTTTGATTATACTGATTGGACTTGATTAGGAAAGCCACACACCTGTCTATATAAGACCTTCCAGATAACAACGCATGTCAGAGCAAATGAGAATCATGAGGGCAAAAGAAACTGCCTGAAGAGCTCAGAGACAGAATTGTGGCAAGGCACAGATCTGGCCAAGGTTACAAAAAGATTTCTGCTGCACTTAAGGTTCCTAAGAGCACAGTGGCCTCCATAATCCTCAAATGGAAGACGCTTGGGACGACCAGAACCCTTCCTAGAGCTGGCCGTCCGGCCAAACTGAGCTATCGGGGGAGAAGAGCCTTGGTGAGAGAGGTAAAGAAGAACCCAAAGATCACTGTGGCTGAGCTCCAGAGATGCAGTCAGGAGATGGGAGAAAGTTGTAGAAAGTCAACCATCACTGCAGCCCTCCACCAGTCGGGGCTTTATGGCAGAGTGGCCCGACGGAAGCCTCTCCTCAGTGTAAGACACATGAAAGCCCACATGGAGTTTGCTAAAAAAACACCTGAAGGACTCCAAGATGGTGAGAAATAAGATTCTCTGGTCTGATGAGACCAAAATAGAACTTTTTGGCCTTAAATCTAAGCGGTATGTGTGGAGAAAACCAGGCACTGCTCATCACCTGTCCAATACAGTCCCAACAGTGAAGCATGGTGGTGGCAGCATCATGCTGTGGGGGTGTTTTCAGCTGCAGGGACAGGATGACTGGTTGCAATCGAGGGAAAGATGGATGCGGCCAAGTACAGGGATATCCTGGACAAAAACCTTCTCCAGAGTGCTCTGGACCTCAGACTGGGCCGAAGGTTTACCTTCCAACAAGACAATGACTCTAAGCACACAGCTTAAATAACGAAGGAGTGGCTTCACAACAACTCCGTGACTGTTCTTGAATGGCCCAGCCAGAGCCCTGACTTAAACCCAATTGAGCATCTCTGGAGAGACCTGAAAATGGCTGTCCACCAACCTTTACCATCCAACCTGACAGAACTGGAGAGGACCTGCAAGGAGGAATGGCGGAGGATCCCCAAATCCAGGTGTGAAAGACTTGTTGCATCTTTCCCAAAAAGACTCCTGGCTGTATTAGATCAAAAGGGGGCTTTTACTAAATACTGAGCAAAGGGTCTGAATACTTAGGACCATGTGATATTTCAGTTTTTCTTTTTTAATAAATCTGCAACAATGTCAATGTTTTTCTGTCAGTATGGGGTGCTATGTGTACATTCATGAGGAAGAAGAATGAACCTAAATGATTTTAGCAAATGGCTGCAATATAACAAAGAGTGAAAAATTTAAGGGGGTCTGAATACTTTCCGTACCCACTGTATTTGCATATAATTATAGGAGTATTTCATTTTGTTATGGTCATGTCTACACTACTCCCACACCCACACCTGTCCCCTTACCATTGACACTTTCTATAAAGTTGACCACACTTGACTAATAAAATTAAGCAGAAAGCAGATAATTACTTTTAATTTAATTTTACTGATTTATTCATTTTCTATGAAAAAAAAAAATCCACCCAAATTACACCTGATTTTACCAAATGTAGTAATTGCACTAAACATAAATGTGTTTTAAACTGTTTCAGGGATTTTGTATGGTCTTGGTATCCTGTCAGATGCAATCTCATGACTTTACAGTCATTAATGGTGTTTTGTTTATATTTTTAATGAGGGCTTTTGTTTTCTTTTATTTAAACAGTTTAGCAACACTTATGTATTTACTGTCATTCTATTGAAACCACATAATGTGTGCAGTGTGAAGGCTAATCACATTCCAATCATTTCTATTTCCCATTTAGACAAAGCCCTTTTCAGTATAGTTGTGGTCATTTTGAGTCAGTACGTGTTCCATCACAAGTACAGCCCACAGACTTGTGACCTACTAATGTCTAAGCACTTACAATAAAGTCCAAGTCAGAGAATTTCCATCTCGGAAAATTATATAGTGTTTGCTTATTCCATGTAAATTTCAATCAATCAATCAAATGTAAAAAATAAAAAAAAAAACATGTCTCAAATAAGACCTTAATTTAAAACAGATTTTGGTTTTGAATTAAACCCTGCTGACATCTGTATATAGAAGAGAGTCATGCAACAGGCAGCAGGCAAACATCAGGCAAACAATTGTACATTCCTATCAAAGGGCCACCCTAGTAGACTGTGTTTTTCCCCCACACACACTTTCACTGTCCTCTTACCCGCTGTATGCAACACTCTGCCCATGTTGTTGGGCACTGTGGAAGTGCGAGGGTTGAAAGGCACAGTGGGATCAAGAGGTAGGCTCTTATAGCCAATGCTGCTGATGAGCAGGCCACACTCTATGTCCTGGGTTTGTCCTGTGGGCAAAGCACGAGCCTCCTCTCCTGAACCCTTGGTACACATACAAGAAACAACTCAAACCTTTACCAGCAATATCACCACATATACATATATAACATATAAGTCATACTGGTCATACTGATTTGGATTCACATTTATGTAGATTTTGGACATTGGACCTCTACAAATGTTTAAAGGCTCTGGCATGGAGAAGTTGGTGTTGGATCTATGATGTTTTATTTTCAATTTCATGAGTTGCTCAGTAGCTCCTGGTTCCACAAAGTCAACTGACTGTATAAGACTGTAGAAAGGACATTACTTATAATTACACACACTCTGGTACTCATGGTAGTTCTCACTCTCCAGTGTTTTGTATTGTTTTAAGATTTATTATTGCACCTTTGATATCACCCAAATAAGGATGGGTTCCCCTTTTGAGTCTGGTTCCTTTAAAGGTTTCTTCCTCATTCATCTGGAGAGATTTTCTTTGCCACAGTCGTGCCAGGTTTCATCATAAATAAACATAATTCACTTAAATTATTATGCTCTGTAAAGCTGCTTTAAGACGATGTCAAATTGTGAAATGCACAATAGAAATAAACTTAAACTTGATCAAAACACCAACTTATAACTCATTATATAAATTTCTCTCTCGGTAGTTGAGATTTCCAAAAATGCACATGAAACTCTGACAGAATTCCTGTTGTACTGTTGTGCAAGCTTGCTTGTGAAATGACTTACCCTACTTACAATTTATTAATTTCTTTACATTTTTGAAACAATTAAAAAAAAAAATGGTTGGTTTAAATAAAAATAAATATATATAAAAATAAAATGGAATAAATCTAATAAATGCAATAAATGCAATTTTTTAATTGATTAAATTGAGCAATTAATGAAATTAGCAAAATTTAATTGATTAAATAAAACTAAATAAATAGAAAAATTTTATTAAGTGAAATAGTTTACATTTGTTAGACCCCAATTGGTTAATACCATTTGGTTAAGTGTATATAAATGTGTGTGTATTTTTACATTTTACATTTAATAACTACTTTTTCTAAAAGACATTTTTTCTCCGGTCCTGTATCGAAAGGGTTTGGTACGAATACATGTACCGTTACACCACTAAGAAATACTCACCTCAAGCTTGTTAACAGCTAAACGAATCCCTGCTACTTTTTTCCCATCTGCATCTGGAAGCACTTCCACAGGACTACGCAAAAAACGAAAACCCCAATGTTTACATGTATTTTGTCCCACTTTATTTACTTTTAATGTGTTCAGCATCAACTCAGTTAGTCTCTTCCGGGGCCTGGGAAGACCTACATGAACAGAAACACACACAAGATTATAAATTAGGCTACAGTTTTGCTGTAAAAAACATGTTTAAAGGCAAAGGGTCAGTCAAAGTAGAGAAAATAAATCGTTCTAAAACAACAACAAAATTACACCTTAATAAAACAGTGTAATATGGTACAATACATATACAGATACAATACACTATATACTGAATAAGAATACAGAATGCAGTGGGTCCAAAGGTCTAAGAGCATTAGTAAAAATGCATCCATTTTGCATTATTTTCTAAGTGAATACAACAATTTTCATTACAAAATAGTAAAATAGTAAAAAAAAGTACTGACGTGTTTTAATTTTGTTTGTTCCCTTTTGGGTCTGTTTTAATGATGGTATGCACTCGAGCTGGCATGAACTGTCATTAGGTTTGTGGAAAAAAAAATATTATGGCTCCTTTTACAATATTTGTTTAAATCCATGAGGAGACTCTGAGCAGTTCCACTGATCAAGCTCACACATTTGCTTATATTTAAACAGGGACCTAGAAACAGTGCAGAAACAAGGTATTGTCCATTTATGTTCTTTTCCATTTTGTTTCCAACTGTAACAAAACCCCATTTCTATGTTGAAAGAGAATGATTGATATGTAGATGGGCAGACCGACAGGCAGACAGACAGACAGATAGTGAGACTAGAATAGAGAGACTAGAAAATAGTGCTATGTAACTTCTATTCAAATAAATTTTACTTTTCTTTTTAAATATTCTACTATTTCAGGAGAAAGATACTATGAAAATTCTCTCTCTTTTAAATCCATTAATAGCTACCAAAATGTCTAAACAAACCAAGCAAACTAAACAAAAAACGACTACATTGTTATAATGTAAACTTGGTTTTGGAAATACACACACTATCCCACACATGCTCAACCATGCATACAAATGTTTAGATTGATCACAGTTTGGTGGTTCAAGTGCTTTAAAAAAACAACCAATAGTCTCCAGTCATGGTTATTGTAAAACACTGAATAAACTGAATAACAAAAGTATAGTGCTCCATTCAATGTGTAACATGGTTGTTGCACTTTGAAATGCACAGCTGTGAGCCATTAAAAGGAGTGCCATTAGCATCACAAGACAACTACCTATGATTGTAAAATAAAATATACAGCACTTCCTTTAAGATTTGTTTTAGCTCAGTAATGATAAGTTAATTACAAGTTTCTTCCTTAGATAAGGCCAATTAGCTGAGAAACGATTCTGAATTGGAATGAGTCATACCATAAGGAAATCAATCGTGAAGACTGCTTTCGTTGCTAAATATAAAACTATGAATAATCGAGCATTTCATTTACGACAACAGGAATTTCGCAACAGGATGCCAACTTTGAACTTGTATGTACTGCACCAGGTTACATGCCAACCTCAGGCCAATTCTTATTTGTATTGATCAGCAGGTCAAAGTTCTCATCTGTGAATTACTACATTTAACTATATACTTTTATATAAAGACTATAACTTTAGAAATATAAATTAGACTCTAGTTCTAAATACAAACTCCACTACTTACTTTAGTGCTGTTACATACACACATCACATCATATTCACTGTGCGGTTCTTAAGCTCTTGATGCCACAAACATAAAATGCCAGTCATTTTGTTTTTCCCTTCCATCACACCAACGATAAGTTCAAACACTAGACATAACGTTATTTCTACTATATATTTTAGATTTTGGGGAAGAAGCACATATGACTGAAAAAGTCAGGTGACCCAATCCTTTTATGTGTATAGTTTGTCTACATCAGCATATTGTATGCATTTACATTTACAAAAGTGCTTTGAAGTTTCAATCAATAAATATATTCAGATGCTGGTTTAAGCCATAGACTAAGAATACCACCAGTCTAAACCTGGGAAAGAACATAGAAGTACTGCTGAAAGAAGTACCGTATTTTTCGGACTATAAGCCGCTACTTTTTTCCCACGCTTTGAACCCTGCGGCTTAAACAACGTAGCGGCTAATATATGGATTTTTCCTGGGTTTTCCCGGTTTCACAAGCAAAAAACTGAGCCCCATAACATTAGACCAATGAAATTGCCGAACGGGTAATCAGATGCGCTCCCACTGGGGTGTCAAACTTAGCGAGTAATTATTTTTGGCCCGCGAGATTATATCAAATTTGTATTAGAGCTGCCCGCCAGTGTATAGCGCATACACCGCTAATACTACAAATCCCAGAATGCTTTGTTAGTGCGCGGGCGCGTCAGTCGAGACCGCTGAAAAACTCCTTGTACTCAGTGCTGAATTTACCCGGAGATTTACCCACTTGGAATCCCAGAAATGCAGATTTGAACTGTGTGTGCTGCACAGTTTCCATGTTTCCCATGTGCCCAAGCTGCTCAAACGCTCTCTGTGTTTACCAGCACATATCTGTGTGTGTAACTGTTCTCTTTCATGAAGATGAACAAAACACCACTCAGGAGTCTCACTGATGAACATCTTCACTCAATCCTGAGGATTTCCTCAGCTCAGAGCCTAAACTCAGACATGATGCACTTGTATCTAAGAAGAGATGCAGGAATCTGACTTCAACCAATCAGAGTAAATCGGAGTGTAGCGAACTGAGCTCGAATGAATGTCTTTATGTACTTTTTCTACTTTTTCTAAGGAATGAACTGTTAAAGGTTGAATTATTGCTTTTTTTAAATAAAGGAAATTATTATTATTTTTGGTTGTTTTGTTGTTGCCCTGTAAAAAAGGAATTAGAAAAGAGAGAGAGAGAGAGAGAGAAAGAGAGAGAGAGAGAGAGAGAGAGAGAGAGAGAGAGAGAGAGAGAGAGAAAGAGAGACATAATAAGAAACTAATACCACTGATGTGTGTTTTATTTCAATTGTATTTTAATTTCTAATGTGTTTATAATATTAAACTTTGGTTGTTTCAGATTCAATGTTTATGCAAAATTTAAGTTTGTTTCCATATGAAAAGGTTAAACATTTCACATCTGGAGAGATGAAAAACATGCACAACTGCAGTAAATTTTTTAATAAATATTGTTTTTGGCCCGTGACTTCGTCCCAGTTTTTAATTTTGGCCCACTGTGAATTTGAGTTCGACACCCCTGGTCTACAGGAAATGCGAATCATTCGGCAAGCTGAAAACAACCGGGCATGAAAAAAAACGCACTTCACCTGTGTTCTGAGCTGCACGGCATCGGGAGAAAAGCTTCACCGATTGGGATTTTTAAACGCACGATGATGCCAAAAGATAAACTCGAGAGAGAAATTGTTGTGAAAGGAAGGAGGAAGACAGTGAACAATGACTTTCTTGGTAGGCTACTGTTTAGATACAAGCCGTGTAACAGTCACTGTCTTTCGTTGAAGCCTGTGTAAAGTTCATTACACAGTGTAGACAATAAAAATCTTTGTAAAATTCAGTGGGTGCGGCGTATATTTGGGTGCGCTTAATAGTCCGAAAATTACGGTAGGTCTTCTCACATAATATGAAGACTGCAAGTATGTACCTATTACCTTGATGTCAAACTACTCACCTATAATTATTTAATCAATGTATTTGACTTAACCATATTTCCTTTTGTAATGCTAATATGCACCACATTGTTTTCCATTCCCTGTACAGTGGTTATGTTGCACATATTGCATAATGAGTCTGGAAATTATACTGAGATAGTGACATATATTGAGAGTATAGTGAGTTGAATTTAACTTTATTTAAAAAAAGAAAGTATATTTTAAATGTTCAGAAATCTTTTATTTTGTAATTCTCAGAAACACTGTACCTTTTACTATAAAAGTTTGGTATGGCTGAAATGAACTAAATGATACAAAACCAGTACAACAACATTGTTCCTGAAAGGTACACTAGGCCTTCATTAAAAAAAAACCCTGAATAGATCTCTTATAAAGAATATACGTAATGGAAACCATAGGTGAAATCCATGTGAGGAGAAAGAGGTTTTATGTAGTACCTGCCGTTCAATTTACTCCAAAAAAAAAAAAAAAAAAAAAAAAAAAAAAAAAAAAAAAAAGGAAAAGAAAAATAAATTTAGCTCAGAACAGTTAAGCCACTGTTCTAGTCTGCAAATCTGCCAAACCCTTGCCATGACTACAATGTTTAGTCTGTATATAGATGGTGTGATTTATTATATAAATATATACTGACACTATTCAAGAAAACCGCATGAAGATCAATTTCATCCGATTTTATAGGGGCTTGGAAGAGATGTTTAAAAGAACAATTTTTATAATTTTATTAATTTGCCAATGATCAGGTAAATCTGCAGTTTTTAGCAAAGTCAAAGGCATAATAAATATTTTTGCCAAATTACTCAGCATCCTTCTTTTGTAATAAAGCTAAAAAGGTTCCCTCTCAGTTGCTCATTTTCTACAGAAATAAAATGAAATAATTTACCAGGCATCCCCAGAATAATATTTTCTTTTTATATCATTCCTGGATAAAACGGCAGATCAGATCAGTCTTGCTATCATGAAAACCAAAGAAGTGCCCTTGAAGCTTTTAAGCATTGAAGGGGAAAAATGAGAAGCTTTTATTCTAACTAGAAGCAGTGTTACATCCAAATAGCAGTGTTGCATCCAAAATCATTTTTGTCATTTCCCTCTAATATGCTTCATTATTAAACTACTCACTGTCTAGACTTGGTCACTGGACCATATTTTCCATGATATTTGTTTTATTACTGGCCCTGGGATTAGACTTGTAGACAGACAGAAGCTGTTCCAACAACAATGATGCAAACCAGAGGTGGGAAGTAACAAAGTACAAATACTTTGTTACTGTACTTAAGTAGATTTTTCTGGTTCCAGTACTTTATTTATTTTTACTTTCACTCATTACATTTTTACACAACATCCTGTACTTTCTACTTCTTAAATTTTTTAAACAGACTCGTAACTTTTGTTTTAATTCATTTGGTAAAATGTCTATTTTTTATCATCGTTTTCAGCCCATCAACCCATTTCCTCTCATTGCAAAGGCTTTTTCAATCTACTGCTGGTGTATAATTTCCTGGCTCTCACACACCACTATGGATGGGAGATACCAATAATTTTCATTTCGATCCGATACCAAGTACTTTCAAGACAAGTATCGTCGATAATGATACCTCTATGAAATATGTATAAAATGTTTAAATAAAAATATTACTGTTAAAAAAAAAATGTCCAGTTGAAATATTAATACTTATATGCAGTGTAATATTCTGATCCACATAAAACATGTCTGAAACAATCTGTATGGTATAACGTATAGCGCTCTGAAATGATTCGGCTAAAAAAATCCCGTCTCAAGTCAGAAGATGGGGGTCGTGTCTGTTTGCTTCCTCTGCTCTCCTCAGCTGTACTCAGTCGTGCTCTATAGGTTGTTTTACTTTTACATGCTTTGTCAAATCTGTGGTATTAGCACATTTCTTTTTCTTCACAGATTATGCTTAAACCTGTGCCAACTGTGCTCTGACTGAGTGAGGGAACACTGTCATGATAAGCGTTGGTACAGCAGAAGATAAAGCAGAAGATAAAGTTCCCATTGACATTCCTATTATAAAAATAAGTATTATTAATATTTATATACAATATAGCATGTTAATATCATTAAATATTCTGGTCACTTGTTTAAAAAAAAGATAGGATTGATCTATCTTAAATAAAATATCGATACTTCAGGATCAATCTGCCTATCCCTACACACCACAGACGTAGGCTAGTTAAGGAGGCAATGAGAAATGCAAAAGGCCACAAGAAGTATGGGGTTAATGTGGATGAGACAGAGGGAGTCAGAGATGGAAACATGACTGAGAACAGAAACATTCCTGATCACCTGATCATCATCTTTTCTCTGATTGTGTTTTACATGGTTGGTCTGGATACATTTATTAGGTAACAAAATTTGTGAAACGTTTTGTATTAATATATTAATTAGGGCTGTCAAAATTAACGCTGTAATAACTGCACAAATTTGCGTGATTGATGCAGCACGCATTTTTGTTTGACCAGAACACATTTGTTTATCCATAATGTCCTTTCTTTACACACACACATATACACATTATATATATATATATATATATATATATATATATATATATATATATATATATATATATATATATATATATATATATATATATATATATACACAGTGAGGAAAATAAGTATTTGAACACCCTGCTATTTTGCAAGTTCTCCCACTTAGAAATCATGGAGGGGTCTGAAATTGTCATCGTAGGTGCATGTCCACTGTGAGAGACATAATCTAAAAAAAAAAAATCTAGAAATCACAATGTATGATTTTTAAACTATTTATTTGTATGATACAGCGTCAAATAAGTATTTGAACACCTGTCTATCAGCTAGAATTCTGACCCTCAAAGACCTGTTAGTCTGCCTTTAAAATGTCCACCTCCACTACATTTATTATCCTAAATTAGATGCACCTGTTTGAGGTCGTTAGCTGCATAAAGACACCTGTCCACCCCATACAATCAGTAAGAATCTAACTACTAACATGGCCAAGACCAAAGAGCTGTCCAAAGACACTAGAGACAAAATTGTACACCTTCACAAGGCTGGAAAGGGCTACGGGGAAATTGCCAAGCAGCTTGGTGAAAAAAGGTCCACTGTTGGAGCAATCATTAGAAAATGGAAGAAGCTAAACATGCCTGTCAATCTCCCTCGGACTGGGGCTCCATGCAAGATCTTACCTCGTGGGGTCTCAATGATCCTAAGGAAGGTGAGAAATCAGCCCAGAACTACACGGGAGGAGCTGGTCAATGACCTGAAAAGATCTGGGACCACCGTTTCCAAGGTTACTGTTGGTAATACACTAAGACGTCATGGTTTGAAATCATGCATGGCACGGAAGGTTCCCCTGCTTAAACCAGCACATGTCCAGGCACGTCTTAAGTTTGCCACTGACCATTTGGATGATCCAGAGGAGTCATGGGAGAAAGTCATGTGGTCAGATGAGACCAAAATAGAACTTTTGGGTCATAATTCCACTAAACGTGTTTGGAGGAAGAAGAATGATGAGTACCATCCCTACTGTAAAGCATGGGGGTGGTAGCATCAAAAACTACAGGAAACGTTTGACCTCTGTAATTGCAAACAAAGGCTCCTGTACCAAATATTAACATTGACTTTCTCAGGTGTTCAAATACTTATTTGCAGCTGTATCATACAAATAAATAGTTAAAAAATCATATATTGTGATTTCTGGATTTTTTTTTTAGATTATGTCTCTCACAGTGGACATGCACCTACGATGACAATTTCAGACCCCTCCATAATTTCTAAGTGGGAGAACTTGCAAAATAGCAGCGTGTTCAAATACTTATTTTCTTCACTGTGTATATATATATATAAAAAATAATTTTTAATCACTAAACTGAATGATTTTACTGAGGTTTCATGATCATGATGCACAAAATCTACGACATTTTTGTGGCATTTTGTCATCATAACGGCGAAACAGATTTAACTAACTATGTCAATTTGATCATACTGATCGTACAGATAAGAGCAATACATCATTCGAAACTGTAAATGTTCTACCTTTATTTGTATACACTCATAACAACAAAACTCTGTGCTTGTGTAAAATAAAGAAAACAGATAGCTTGCACTTTTTGCCGTCTCGGTCATCTCTCTTCAGAGAAATAAATAAAACAACTTGAATCTTAGTGAATATTTGCCACACAGACATGAATAAATATATGAATAGAAAACTGGAAATGTCTACTTTCAAATAACCCACATCAAATATTCTCAATAATATCCTTAATAATAAATATTCTCTGATTATGAAATCTGTATGAAAGTTAGAAGTGGTACAGTTTCTCCGTTATCACCTTATTAACTGTTGGTGTTGAAACATAGCAAAGGTTTGGTGTCCTGATGATTTATGTAATTTAAAACACCATAATTACTTTAAAACATACAGAATATTTGGTCTTCATGCTCTATGCTGATTATGGTTTCACTAATAATAAACATACACTTGCATAAAGCATCCATATTTCTCCATGCTCATGTTGATTAGAGGATAAAAAAAAAATTGGAAAGTATTAATTCAAGGTACATTTAGAACAGATAAAAAAAAAATGTGCGAATAAGTTGCGATTAATCATGTGATGACAATCATGTGATTAATTGCGATAAATTTTTTATTTTAATCGCTTGACAGCCCTTATATTAATATGATGTGAGGTCCCAATACCAGCGTTACACTAAAACAGGTAGTAGTAATGGCTACTTTTTGCTACATTTTTACTTTTTGTCAGAGTTTTGCTGTAACTTGAGTAAAAAAAGTGCAGTCAGTACTTCAACTTTAGTATTTTAGTATTTTAAAACATCTGTAGAGTATCTGTACTTCTACTTAAGTGATGGAGGTGTGTACTTTTGCCACCTCTGCTGCAAACACATTTATTCTTTATTTAGATTTAGTGAACTTTTACCGGCTTGTCAATTACATGACGTTATCAAGTTTAACACCACTTAAGCCTTTACTATCTATGCATCTTTCACAAAGCTTTGAAACAGTTGTAAATATGAAAAAAAGGCAACTCGGTTCAAAAGTGCTTGACACGACATGCCTAAATTTATTGTCATGATGAATTGTAGCAGTTATAGTTTTAAATTACACCAATGTTGTTTATCCAGTTTACTTCAAGTAATCAGATCAAGTCTGGGGATCACACAACGCACAAGAACTTTACATGTTTATGTGAAATGTAATGGTTCATTGTTTTATATGCTCAAGTTAATATTTATGTGGAGTAAGTATGTAAGTATGTTTAAGTATGTCTGTGTTTAGTGCACATACCTTTCAAAACCTCAGCTATACCCTCAAAGTCACATGGGAGCATGTCAGCTTTAGTTTCAGGCAGGTTAATCATTTCTCTCACTTCCTGAAAGAAAATCAGAAACAGAAACAGCTTTATAACCTTTATAAAGTATATTTACACACTAAAGGAATATTTCTGTCACCTTAAAAATATTTATAAAATTAGAAATATGATGCCCTTACAGGATGCAGAAAAACTAGTTCATGTTTTTGTAACATATAGATTAGACTACTGTAACACTTTACTGTCTGGATGTTCAAGAAAGTGCATAAATAAGCTTCAGTTAGTTCAGTATGCAGCAGCAAGAGTCCTCACTAGATCTAGAAAATATAACCACATCACCCCTGTTTTAATCAGTCTACACTGCTCCAAATTAAATCTCGCATCGTTTACAAAATACTACTACTGACGTTTAAAGCACTTAACTGCAGTATCTGAGTGAAATACTTTATCATTATGATCCCCCACAACTACTTAGATCAAAAGGTGCAGGCTATTTGTTGGTACCTCAACTAATAAAGACTACAGCAGGAGGCAGATCTTTCTCTTATAAAGCCCCACAGTTATGGAACAACCTTCCAATTAGTGTTCAGGACTCAGACACATTCTCAGTGATCAAGTTAAGGCTAAAAAAACATTTATTTAGTCAAGTCTTTTATCAGTAGGTTTTTCTTAGGTCAAGAAGTAGATCTGGAAGAATCATGATTTGGACTCAAATCTCAGGATTTGGACTTTAGTAAATGTCAACAGTCTGCTACATTGACAAGTAGCATCTACATTGACTACAGTTTGCTTCTGGTCACCATCACTGCACACCTCAACATCATTTATCTGTAATAAATAGACATTCTAGTCCATATATAGTCAGTGTTGGGGGTAACGCGTTACAAGTAACGTGCGTTACGTAATAATATTACTTTTCTGGAGTAACGAGTAAAGTAGCGCATTACTTTATAAATTTACACATTAATATCTGAGTTACTTTTTTTTTTAAAGTAATGCGAGTTACTTTTCAGTTAAATTATTTTGCATAAAAAAATAAATACTGAATTAAAATGAACGTAGTCACATAGAATCGCGCACTCAGACGTGCAAACCGCAGGAACAGAAGCTGGTCAGAAGCGGAGATGGCAAACCAGAGAATTACATTACTGTGATGGAAGTATTCTTATTATTTTGAAATAGTTGAGGAAAAGGAGAAAGGAATAATGGTTAAGTGTAGATTATGTGTTGGTGAAAAGCTCTTGTCAAGTACAAAAAATACCACTTCAAAAAAAAAAAAAAAAAAAACATCTGCATGCAAAGCACAGCACAACAGATGTGTGTGTGTGTGTGCGTGCGTGCGTGCGTGCGTGCGTGCGTGCGTGTGTATAATGTTGAATATATGCAACAATATGCAATGTTGCATATATGGAAATGGAGGCAGAAAACTTTTGCCGACTTTCCACCACTGCAGCTCTATTGACTGCTCAGAATAAAAGTTTTCTGTGGGAGACATGTACGATACCATCGCAGCGGAGCTAGAGAGCAAATTCACAGCTCATTTGTTCTTTGTGGAAAGATAAACTGCCACGGTCACTGATAATAGCACGAACTTTGTAAAAGCGTTCAGAATGTTTCAAGCTGGTAATGAAGCAGAGAATGATGTAGACGAGGGCGAGGTCATTTTTACAAAATTGCACGATGTTTTATGTGATGACAGTGAAAGGTATGTTCTCCCTCCACATCACCGGTGTGCAGCCCACACCCTCAACCTTATATACACGAACGATAGTTACATTTCTGACGGCGAAGGCAGATTGAAAAACAGTGTACAGAAGCGCGACTGGAAAGTGTTCAGCCTTGTGGTCAAAAGTTAGTCAATCATCTTATTATTGTTCTTATTATTGTTCTCTAAAAAGTTATTAAGCATTTTAAATGTTTAAGACATGTCTTTTTCCCTAATATAACTTATTTCTTAATGGCAATTATCTATATTACACCTGTTACACCTGTAAGGCGTGAAAGAGATACAAGTAACGCAAAAGTAATATAACGCATTACTTTCCATAAAAAGTAACTAAGTAATGTAATTAGTTACTTTTTTGGGGAGTAACTCAATATTGTAATGCATTACTTTTAAAAGTAACATTGCCCAACACTGTTTATAGTCTATTCAGTGCAGAAAGTACAGACATAATATAACAAAATATAAGTAAAACAGACAATTGAATAATGCACTATATACAGAAACAGAAATCTTGTTTAAATTTAGATTCTAACTATAAGGACAGAAGATGAGACAGAAGACAGGTTACATTCCACTTAATATTTGGTTGGGACGGGTTGGTATAGTATTCCTTATGTTTATAGCGTGTAATTCCAGAAGAAAAGCTTCATGGAAAATCATGTAATGTTGTACTCAAACATTAGTCTTGAGACAGCTAATCTTTAGACAGTGACATAAGAGTCTGTATGTCTAGCTCTGGATGCCACATGTTTCAATAACTAAAACAAGCTGTGACCTGAAACCTCAAAACTTATTTATCCCGCAAGGGTAATCAAAAACAAGTTTGGGTCTATCAAGGCTTTTAAATGCTTCATGTCTTAAAAAAATAAATAAATAAATAAATAAATAAAAAAAACTCACCAAACAAACAAATAAAAAAGGCACAAATTTTGCTTGAGACTGAAAAAGTTATATATAAAGAGGTTATATATAAGGAATTAGGCCACTTACATAAAACTATTGGCAAAAATAATGAGGAATGATGAATCTTGCAAAATGAAATGGAAAAATATAGGTTTTTTTTTTTGTTTTTTTTATGAAGAGAATATGAATAAGCCAAATAGAAAAAATATAAATTGAAATAGAGTGAAAAAGAGGCAGAGATTTTGACAAAAAGAAAGAGGAAAAATAAATGCTGACAATGACAAACTCTTATACTGTACCTTTATGGTACATGCAATTTGGAGAGGTCCTCTTCTTCCAACAATCAGCACTCTGTTCACCCGACTGGCTCTGAGAGACTGCAGGGCCTGTTCAGTAATGTCGGTTTTCTGCCCAAAAAAAATACACCCAATAAGACTTTTATTCACCCCTCTCTTTAGGACATGTGAGTAAAGTCAGCTTTACTGCTTTTGGCAAAAATATATATTCATCTTTTTTTCTCTTTGCTAGAGTCGCCTTGTAAAAGTTCAACCACAGGTGCTGTGTAAAGAGAGAAATGTGTCCAAGAGCATTCATTGATTTAGGAAAGATCTGAAATTCAAACCATGATATAATTACACTTTTTTTTAATAAATGAATCACATGAAAATATAAAACTAGTACCCGGTTGATTCACTGATATTTCTAAATTATTTCTTATTGTTAATGAAAGCTTCTATGTATTATGTGTTGTGCAGCCACCTGTAAATAATCCAGTGGAGACAAGAGGATTCTGGCAACATCCAGTGCCACGTTTCCCTGTCCCAGAACCACAGCTTTCTCACAGCTCAGATCCGGACACAACTGCATGAGAAACATGAACCAAACCAACAGCAGGTTGTCTGAAAAGTTTTCTGTAAAGGCTATTACATGTTCATTTATTTAGATCTGTTGCATAGAAGAAATATGGTTTGTTTTTGCCCTGTCCAATTTCTGGGAAAATTTTTATGCAAATACAGCAAAAGACACACACAGACACACAGACATGCAGACAAAGACAGACACACACAGACATACACACAATCCATCAAAGGCAATTATATTATATTATATTATATTATATTATATTAATTTTATATTAAACTTTGTCATTGTGCAGAGTACATGTACAGAGCCAATGAAATACAGTATATAACAAAGCATGAAACAAATAATTATTACATTTACTCTTTATTACATCAAATATCATGTTTGTCTACTGATGACACCCACCCTATGCTCATAAAATCACAATCTCAGACACAAGGAGGTTTTGTGGCACCACCTAAAATCTAAAAAAAAGGGGACAAATCTGAAACTGCAACATCTGTATCCACTTTTGTTCTGTTCATAGCCAATCTACCAAGTGGATTATGTGGAGCAGGTTAGAGTAAAAATAAATTAAAATAATAATGAACAAAAACCTGTAAAATAAATTAGAAGCTCAAATAGACACAGGAAGACCATGTGAGCCACCATTTAGACAGTGACTCTCAAGTGATGTTCAAATTTGAAACATGACCCTGGAGGCTACTTACTTAGTGGTTTAAGTGTTACTTTTAACTTTTAATTAAGAAGTAAATGAATTACATAGATGATAAATATTGGTTTGCTCGAGATTAATGCTCTAGTGCACTGTTGAAATGGCAGTTAATTATTACCTCTTGGTTGCTTGGAAGTCCATTGTACCATCCCACAAAGTCTCTGGCTGAGAACACACCTTCAAGACTTTCTCCAGACACTCTCATAGACCGATTCCAATCTGCCCCATAACTCTGAACAAATACAAAGCAAGCATGTCTAAATGAGGAATTGGAAAATGGATTTGAGCACCTGAAAATATAAAGCAATAAAAGTATAAAATAATTCTCACAAGTACAACCGCGTGGTAGGCATTCTTTAGTTCCTCCACGCTGACGTCCATACCTACACCGACATTGCCAAAGAATGAACAGCGTTCATGCTGGGCCGTCTGTGTGAATGTGTTAATGACATTCTAAAATAAAATGGAAAAAAGGGGAAAAAATAATTGTTAACCATACAAATATTTAATACTTGTATTGTCGATATTGTCTTGTATTCTCTCATATAGTCTGTTTTGTCTTGTATAATCGAAGCAAAATTTATTATGTTATTAATGTCTGTACTTTTGAGAGGCACCAACAGCTGGAACCAAATCCATTGTGTCTGACATCACACTTGGCCAATAAACCTGATTCTGATATGCTTATGTTCATGACTCTTAATCTCATAAATCCTGGGTTTAAGCTCATCAATAAGAATTAAGGATTTCCTCATGAAAAAAAGAGTATCTACGAAGTCTACAGTATATATTTTTTAACACTACAATAATGTGGTCGCTTCTTAAACGTTTTTAATTATTATTAGAATTGTAGAGAGTGTGATTTATCTTTTTTTTGGTAAAAGTGAATCAAAATTTTTATAAAAAATTTAACTTTCTTTCGGCTTTTCCCATTAGGGGTCGCCACAGCGGATCCTCCACATGTTTGATTTGGCACGTTTTTACGCTGGATGACCTTCCTAACGCAACCCCCCATTTATCCGGGCTTGGGACCGGCACTAAGAGTGCACTGGCTTGAGCAACGCATCCTAACCACTAGACCACCAGGGAAATCTAAATTTTTATTATTATTCTCTAATTTGTTGCCTCAGTTATGATGAGACATACATAAAAATTATTTGCCTCGAAATGAATGAGAGAATTACTGCACTCATATATATATATATATATATATATATATATATATATATATATATATATATATATATATAATTTTTTCCCTATATAAAGCACAATCCACTGTGATTTAGAAATATAAACAGACTGAGCTACATATATTTCTAAAGTCTGTACTATCATTTTATCTGTGGTATTAAAAGTGATTAAACTGCAATATATCAAACAACACACAGGATGTGCAGGTATATTGGCAAGGGTTGAAATGTCAAGCATATTAATCAATCAATCAATCATACCTGATTACACTCAAACAATAATATAATTCTGCTATTAAATATTTCACACCTCCAGTAAAACATTTAAGTCAAAATGTGACTAAAACTTTTATCATTTAATATGGTTTGTGGTGAAAGTAAAAATATGATTATTATATATTAGGGATGCACCGAAATGAAAATTCTTGGCCGAAACCGAAACACCGAAAGAAATTATGCCAATTATTATTACCATTGCATTTATGGCTATGACTGTGTACTAACCTTACTAAAATCAAGGCATTTCAATTGCATAAATTAAATATTAAAGTTTCAAAGAATAAATCAATTACAAATTATGAAAATATTTATTTATAGCACATTGCAACAATGCACAGGATAAAATTAATTAAAATTCAAACTTAAATGTTTAACTTAAATGCATTCATGTGTACATTAAATAATAATGTACAGTCCCTCTGTCCTGCTGAAAGGTTGTAAAGTTAAATAAGTTATTTAATAAAAATAAAGTGCATTCAGAACAAGTGCAACTGCTTAAAGATACAACAATATCACTGGGAAACTTCCTGCCTTTTTAAAAACGTCCGCCACAGACGGAGTGCGCGTGCTCGGAGGGGTTTTGCTTTTCTGTGCCGCGTTTCTCTCATATTCAGCATAGCGATCGGGATGTTTGGATTTCAGGTGATAAATTAAACCCGACGTGGAGAAAGTCTTTACAGACGGAATTTCGGCATTACATGTTTTGCACATCGCTATCCGTGGGTCTTTCTCAGATATACTGAAACACGTCCACACCGCAGACATGTTGTTTTAGACATGCACGTGCAGGCAGCGGTTTCTGTTTGCGTCATCACAACAAACTGTTTCGGTCGTGTTTTTTCGGTGATCAAAGTCTTTCGGCCGAAAACCAAAAATGCACTTTTGGGCCATTTTCGGCGGCCGAATATTCGGTGCATCCCTTATATATATATATATATATATATATATATATATATATATATATACACACACACACACACAAGAGCTAAAATTCATTTTAACAGCACTAATTTTGCTAACATTCGATTAATGTATTTCTGTTTGACCATTTTTATTAATAACATTTATATAAATAAATATAAAAAGACTAAATTAAATCCGTCAACGTAACAGACATTTATTCACGACATCCCTTCTGTTCTCAGATAACATTTTATTACTTTTTATTATTTATTAATTTTTACTTCACCAAAAAATTATTTTTAATCACTGAATATGGCACACTTCAGCGAAAACAGCGAAAGTTCCGTTTTGTGTCCTGATAATTACCGTAATTTAAATTAACCTTAACTTACTTTAAAACATTTACAAGCATATTTTGTCTTCATGCTCTATGTTCAGTTTGGTTTCACTAATAATAAGTATAAGTATGTGGATGTGTGCCAACCATAAAGACAGTTCAATGCACTGAAATTTCATGAACTATTGTACTATTATTTTGCTGCTTATTTTCTACCATAAAAAAAAAAAAAAAAAAAACTAACCTTAACCTCAGGGTGATCTGGAGCTACCCCGAATCGAACCAGGCCAAATGGAACAGGCAGACGCTCGTAGATATCCACAACCATGTCACTCCTGGCCTGAGAGACAGCACACATGCACTTAGAAATATTCCACAAACAGATCACTGCTGAATGATTAAACTGTTATTTTACTTTTCTTTGAAATTGAATATAAATAAAGAATGACCTAATTACCAAAATCATATTTAACACAACTGTATACAGTCAGGTCCACAAGTATCTGGACAGTGACACCAATTTCATAATGTTGACCCTGTAACTGCACCAAAATGGATTTAAAATAAGAACAATCAAGATGGGATCGAAGTGTAGACTCATAGCTTAAATCCATGATGTTTTAACAAAATGAATTGAATACATTGTTCAGGAACTACGTGTACTTTTTTGTGTACACATTCCTGCAATGGGATTTGCAATTCCTTCACAGAATCGAAAGTGACTGGACACACTTTTAACACTGACAAATGAATGCATTATTTTTAATACTATAATATGAGAGGTAATGAATATGAGAGGTAAAGTTTCGCTGCCTCATTTCAAGTTTGGTCAGTCAGTGCCAGAAGTATTTGGACATCTCAAGTATGTTATTGCAAAGTTTTGCTGCCATTTCACTGCTTTATTTCACCTATATATTAAGAGAGCTGTTTTTTTTTTTTTTTTTTGCCTGTAATATTACCGCTGTATGGCTACTTTTTCCGTTTCTGATCTCGGAAATGCCACTTGTACAACATTCATCACTTTTTTTTTTAGCTCACTAAAACCTTAAATATGCACCTGTTTGCTACTGCGGTCATGCTAGCATTTAACTAGGAAAAAAAAAGTAATATAAAACCATTTACATGAATCCATAACCACAATAGCATGTATCACTGATCAGCATTTAGGATTAGAACAGCCATGGTAAGATTAACCTACATATACAATTCAATTCAGTTGTATTCATAGAGCACTTAAAACAATGGACATGGTAATAACATTTGAATGTGTAAGTTTAGTGCCTATAAATGTGTTCATTTTAGGTTTATTCCTAATGAGCAAGTAGGTGGCGACTGTGGCCAGGAAAAGCTTATTGAGATGGTTTGAGGAAAAAAACTTGAGAGAAACCTGAATCAAAAGTAAACCCATCCTCATTCGGGTGGCCCAGAATGTCTATATTCATGTTCATATACAGACTTAAACTGTTCTTAATACCGCAGTGGGACAGGCAGTAAGGCAGTGAATATTATTTGTACAAGTTGCACAAGTATTCACCTATATTCACTATTGTGTATCAAAAGTCAAATAATGATGTTACAAACTGGTTGAATACAGTTTAAAAACAAAAAAAAAAGGTCTTCCAACGCTAAATCTGGCAACACTATCAACCCTACAGTGAAGGACAAAAGCATGTACAGGTGTGCAACTTTATATATGTAGTTTATTACAAAATGAATAGAGGTTAACAAAAGGAAAAACAGGCTATAGGTTTTACTGCCTTCCTGCCAAACTGCATTCCTGCCTTTTCTTCTGGAAAAATGTCTTCTGAATTCTTTGAAGTTTCTCTTCCATTTGTTTCAGTTTAATAGAATCCATGTGGGTGCAGTTAATGTCAACAGTCTACAACAAATGATCAGGACCAAAGGTTGCATTTTACAGCCTGCACCACAAAACACCTCAACAACAATGTAAATGTAATGAATGGAAATTTGGTGCCACCCAGATGAGGATGGATTCTCTTAAGTCTGGTTCCCCTCAAGGTTTCTTCCACATGGCATTTCCTTTTAGCAAGGAGTTTTTCTACAGTCACAGGTATAAACTTACAATCACAAGTATCATAAAAATTCTTTTATTACCGCTTTATCAGTGTAAAGCTGTTTTTAGGCAATATCTATTGTTAAAAGTGCTATACAAATAAAAACTAATTGTGAATTTAATCTCCTCCTGGGCTCATAATCAACTCTCATGCGCTAAATAAAGAGAAAGAAAAAATTTAGTTGTTTAGACTTTGTTTTAGAAATATAAAACAATAATATAAATATATTATTTTCGGAAATAGAACATAATAAAGATAGATCAGAATAATATAAAAAAAAAATGTAGATCTGACTCGGGAGACCTCCATGAACATAGATTTTGGAGGTGGCCATTACTGAAGCAAAACACATTTTATGATGAATGTTCAATGAATACATTGAAACTAATGAACTTTACACAGGCTTTAATGAAAGACAGTGTCTGTTACACGGCTTGTATCTAAACAGTAGCCTACCAAGAAAGCCATTGTTCACTGTCTTCCTTCTTCCTTTCACAACTATTTCTCTCAAGAGTTTTTCTATTGGCATCATCGTGCGTTTAAAAATCACCATCGGTGAATCTTTTCTCCTGATGCCGTGCAGCTCAGAACACAGGTGAAGTGTGTTTTTTCATGCCCGGTTGTTTTCAGCGTGACAAATGATTCACATTTCCTGCAGACAGTCCGAGTGAGCGGCAGGTCAAACGTCAGAGGAACATCATCCATATTTATGATGTGGTGCGGCCCGATTCAGTGGGAGCGCATCTGATTTAATATAAAGAGTTTCATTGGTCTAATGTCATGGGGTTCGTTGTTTAAGCCGCGGGGTTCAAAGAGTGGGGAAAAAGTATCGGCTTATAGTCCGGAAAATACGGTAATTAAAAGGGTTGATGCGTTTCTAACTGTATATTTGTACACATACATGCATACATACATATAAGGGGTGTTTAAATCAAACCGGGACTTATAAGATAAAAAAAAAAAAAAGATCTAATTTCAAATAGTGGAAACTTTTTTTTTTTTTTTTTACTTACCGGTACTCCCCTGCTACATTTATACACTTATCCCAGCGATGAACTAATGCCTGGACAGTATGGGTGGAAAGATTTAAAAGTACACCTGCACCATCCTAGGACAGCCTGCTTTACTTATTCATCAGTGCTAAAATGATGACTTCTGAGGAACTCATTCAAGGGTCCAAACAGGCCTTCAACTCAGTGCTGACTTGAGCTCTTCTGTGCCATTCAAAAGCAGAAAGCTTTCTTGGTACCCGACATACACTAATGCAAATGTTTGTGAATATTTGTGTGCACTATTTGCAGAGACAGTTCCCACCGTCTCTTGTGCACCATTTAATTAATAAAAAATAAATGTTAAATATTTTAAATGCTGACACTAAAATAAGGAACCGGTTAGTAGCTAGAAAATCCCTTAGTAATACAAAGCAACTTATACAATATAGCTAAGTTACTTATAAGGGCTCTGAATGCTAGTAGTAAAAAGAACACAGAACGTTTTCAAATTTAGACCCGTTTTCTCATGCCGCTGACTTGACATGAGGAAGAAGTATATAAAATGAAGAAAACACATTGCACCAACTCTCAGATCCCCTCATTGCATCATCTGAAACTGTTTTTAAGATCCTCTTACTGGTTTTACACTGCTTTATAGAAGCGTTAATTATATTCTGGGAAACTCAAGCAAATGCTTGAGCTTGCTTTCCTGAAAACATTAACCTTTTTTATAGTGTCTTGCTTACATGAAAAGGACAATTTGTTCAGTCGAATAGTTTATTTCTGTTTCTATGCAATAAAATATGTGCTTGGTCTCTAGCGCATTATAGATTTTCTTGAGATATCAGCCAATTTACACTTCGAAACAGTTGTTTACCCTTTATTTGAGGATTATTTGGTAACACTATTTGAAAACCTACTACAATTGCATAGAATAGAAGTATGAATAGAAATGGGTTATACAAAATATCCCTCTGTGGTTATATAGGCATTTCCCAAACAAACAGGGTGAAGGCTAGTTCATGCTTCCTTCAAAGCCATTTGACAAAACATCACATCAAAGCGTTTTTGTGTTTTTGTAATCAACCATGTACAGATGTTCACAGGAAGGTCACTTTTGCCTACTAAAAATAGGATATTATTTATATTTTATGCAGGTATGCTATGTTTAATACTAATAGACAGGATGTGACAAAGAGCAGTAAAGTAATTGCAGGCACAGAAGTGAATGTACTTCAATAGACAACCTTTCTGTAGTCCTTTGTATCATTTTATTATTTTATGTAAAGGCTATTTTTGGTGATTGACCTCTTGCAACCTCAGCGAAAGCTGTAGTCTAATAGCCCTTCTGTTCTGTTAAAAAATAAATAAATAAATAAATAAATAAATTGACTTGTTCTGCTTAATATTTTTCACATCTGAGAAATCTTCGTCGAAAGGTTTAATCTTATAAAGTAGTTAAAACATCAATACAATCCCTCTAAAATGTAGCTTGGCTTTGCAAATGGTTAATGGTTTTATTTTCTTGAACATGATTCTTTCTTGAAAATCTGCCTGATATATCCAGTTATTCAATTCAATTTATTTTTATTTGTATTGCGCTTTTAACAATGAACATTGTCTCAAAGCAGCTTCACACAGATAATATGGTGATAAAAATAAATAAGATGTTCTTTATAAGTGTACGTTTGTCAGTTATGGAGTCGTTTATGGAGTACGAATTTCACTACACAAGTATTAAATAATAATAATAAAAAACACAAACTACACATATATGAGGATAAATCCAACATATAATGTGTTCCTTAGTGTTCAGTGATTCTGAAGAACTGTGGGAATGGATTTAAACTATAATAAATGTAAACTATAAAATGGTTAAGAGATGCAATTGCCATGAACAGTTTTGCAAACAAGTGTCAATCAGTAACCAGTTTATTACCTCACCAGTGGTGAAAATAATGAATGGATATTTGAGAACACATTTCATAAGAATCGGTTCCTTTTTTAAGTTAAGGTTCCGCTTTTTCTTCATCATACCATATTAGGGACTTTTTCTTTGCCACTATCACCTTTGACTTTCACATTAGGAATAATGAATAACTTATAACAATAACATTTATATTCCTAATCTTTTTTTTTTGTTCCTGTAAAGCTGCTTTGGGACAATGTCCATTGGTAAAAGTGCTATAAGAATTGTACAATACAACAAATAATTTTATTGAACTGACTTAAATCGAAACCATTGAAACTGAAGTTAAAATAACTAAAGCTAATTTAAGTATATCTGTTTATCGAACCATTCAAGAATGTTTAAAGAGTCAACTTGAAACCAAAACTGGATTATCTGTTTTATCTGTTTACTTCTGTTAAATTTGTAAAACTGTACATTCAACATTTTTTGAGAACAGCCTGTTGAGATATATGGTTTAGCAAAATCATACTTTTACTTTTGATTCTTAGGTCCACCCAGGAGCACTCTAACAAATGCAAAAGTAGCAAATGATTACTTTCACTAGTTAAGCAGGGAATTTTTTTTTTTATAATAATAATTATTATAATTATTATAATTATAATCATCTCTGACAAGGAGAAAAGAAGAAACAAAAAATTTAAAGTGAAATATTTACAATGATAAAAAAGTAAAAGTAATTTATGCCGTGTATAGCAAAAAAATTCAAAATTGATAAAAGCTAAACTGGTTATATAGAAAAGACAGTTTTTAGCTATATATTTTTTATTCAAGAATGGCTAAAAAAGTGAATTTCAAACCAAAACCTTTTTATCTGTTTTATTTGCTTACTTAATATCTCTTCAGGCTTTTCTTTAGAATGACTTTAACTTGCCGCAACACTTGATTTTAACAAGTGTGTGCATAAAAATATAATACTAAAACATATCTACAACTCAAAAGTCACACTCAGAAGTGCAGCCATTTTCATCGCATTTGACTTGATTTGGAAGAGCTTCACTCACTCCGCTCTAAGATAACTGTTTAAAAGAAGTGAAAGCCATCAGGAAAACAGATGTTCTTTTAATGTTCTTTTTGTTTGTTTGTAATAAAGGGTTCTTGTTGGATAGCGATTGTACATGCAAACCTTTCATGATGGTCCAAAGCCCAGCTGTAAAAGGAGGAGAATGGGAGTTGGGCTAGCAACCCGACCCCGTAATAAAACTGCCACAAAAAAGGTAAGTAAGCCACCAAGCCATTTTTCCATAATAAATATGGAATCCTGCTTTGGTTGGAATATTTGCTAGTTGTTTGCCCTTTGCCCATGGTATTTTGCTCTTATCATGTAATCTTTTACCCGGCAATCTGATATCCCAGAATACATTCTTTCTCACAAAAACACACCCGCACACACAGAAACATCTAAGCAGACTCTGAGAAAGTGAGCTAATTACTTTAAGCTGAGGGGATACACAATTAGAAAACTATGGAAAGCAACACTAGCAAAAAGCAGCAAATCCTAATGTGCAGTCACAACTCCCAATTTACCACCCGGCTGGAGGGAATCAAATCATTCACCCGCAGTAAATAAATGAGGAAAAAGGGAGAATGATTTCATGGAAACCAGTGCCCTAAAAAACATGAGTGATTTATTATAGGTTGAATCTAACCTTGAGGAGATGTTGTGCCGTGTAAAAACCAGCAGCACCTCCTCCCACGATGCACACTTTTGGACTCGAGGCACATCCGGAGACGAGCCGTCGTGCTGAAAAGAGAGCAACAGTATCATCATTAGCATTATTGTTAATGATAATCAGCCATCAGGCTTCTCAATACACAGAACTGAAATGGAACTCACACACACACACACACACACACACACACACACACACACTCAAATGTGTGTTACCGAACTGTACAACCTATATATATATATATATATACACACACTCTCAGTTATAGTTTTTATAGTCCTTTTTGCATTCAGAGTATACAGTAGGTTCACTAGTCTGCACTATCTTGTGTTATGTTTATTGACTTGTGTTATCTGTCTGTCTGCACTGTTTTTCGTCTGCACTGTTTGCACTAGGTTGGACTCAATGCACTTTATGTAGCTTTGTGTTGTGTTGTAGCTCTATGTTGTTGTTTTGTGTAGCACCAGGGTTCTGGAGGAACATTGTCTTATTTTTACTGTGTACCACTGTGTATAGTAGAAATTACAAAAAAAAGCCTCTTGACTTGACCTGACTACTAATACATTTTTAATTTTTGGAATCCTTTTCTACAACATTAGTGGACAGTAATGAAGTATTTGCACTTAACATTTTTTCAAGCATATGTAATATTTTTCAAGTTTTCAATATGGGGAAGCTTTTACTTCAATTCATTTAATGTGCAATTTCTTACTTTTCACTTACTTTTCACAAATCAGAAAAATACATGCTGTTCCTCATTACTTTGAAGTCAATTTATAAATTTAATATGTAAACCTCGATGAAAGCCTAACCCTAACCCTAACCCTAACCCTAACCCTATTTTTTTTATTTTTTTTTAAAAGCTTTGTTAGCTATTTCTTTGTTTATTTGTTTGTTCATTTTCGGTTTCGTTTTAAACTTGATAAAGTTCGTTTATCAACGGTTCGTTGATAAAGCTTGAGAAATGTTGAATGGTCATGTGATATTTGGTGCATAAAATAAAAAAATAAAAAATCCCCTGCAGCAGTCTGGAAAGGTTTCCAATGCAGAATGTGGAGATGAGCACTGGATGATCAAAAAGATCTGTAAAGATCTCAAAAGATCTGTAAAATGTTGTTACACTCTGTTACATTAAAACAATTATTGTAGGCACAGCTTCATTAAAAAGTTGTGGTTTTACAGCAAAATCATTAATGGTGTATCTCTGTTTTATTCTTACACATTCTTTAGAAACCTTGCAGGAATGAGCATGTATGAACTGAGAAGCTGTACAGGAACCTTCAAAGACTTATAAATTGTGTGCGAGATCAGGGTCTGTACTTTGAACTTTTTAGCTGCAGATGCCAATGGTGTAGAGAATGTTATCAAAGAATTTTCAAGCAAACAAAAAAAAAAACAGAAAAAAAGAGGAAAAGTAAGCAAAACAAACTTACCAGACGATGAAAGAGCAGCTGGACATGTTGATGCCTGCAGCAGACAGGACAGGGGCATGAGTGATCTCTTTATGTTCCTCATGATTCCACATTCAGAAAGTCGACTTAATGCTAAACAAATTAGATGCTCTACTGTATAGCGACATGTAGCAATGGATAGTACGATGCTTATGGATTTTTTTTACTTCCTCTGTTTAATATTTGGGAGCATTGCACCTTTCTTAGCTATTATTCTCCCATGATAATGAGAAGTGCACTTCTCCTGCTGCATTCAAATCCACTCTCACATGGACTTTGTTCCACTAATCGGGGTGAAACTTTAAAATAATCACATGGCACCTTGTTTAGTCATTTCTAGGCTACAGGTGCTCATGTTGTTCTCTCACCTTTTCCGCTTTATAAAAGCAAATATAAAGAACATGTTAATAATGCGAATGAATTCAAACTAAAACATCCAGCGAAAGCGTCATGAAAAACATGAACACATCCGTCCCGCAAAACAGTCCGTGTTCAACGACGGTCCATATTTAAAGGTTCCGTATGTAGAGCTCTAGCCTTGAATTAAGGCATAAGTATGAAAACATGTCAAAACAAGGACACAATAAGTCCTTGTCCGTCTTCCTATCTCAGGTCATGAGATAAGAAGGTGCTGAGAGGTGAATTTTGTTAACTGTCTAAACACACAACTATGTAGATTTTAGTCAGCTTGGTAATGGGTTTTTTTTTTGTACAAAGGCAAAGACTGTATATTTTATGCTTGTATATTTCTTTATTATTAGTTAGACTTGAGCTTAATGGTTCAATATGAATCTTAGGATAGGGTTTTTATGTGTATACAGACTAAATGTTATGGCTGAATATTCTGCATTTCCATTTTCTTGATTTCGGTTGTTCCACTGAGGAAAAATGACAAAATCTTCTCCCGGAATAAGGATTATCAAACTAACTATTTATTTGTCTTTATTTTTTTTTTGTAAATTGTGAGAACTAGAATCCTCTGCCTTTGGTAGTTGAAGTACACCTTGATGGCAGTTTGTCATTTGATTCCTATTTGAGTAACAAAAATCTCTAAAACTGTAAATTGTCACCTGAGAACCACCAAGGGGCATGTGCCACGGGTACATTATGCTAAGAAACTAATCTATGACCTTATAATGCTTTGATTGGATGACTATAACAATTAAATGTCTATTCTCTGTCTAAGCCTTGGATTGCACAAGTTAAGACATTTTAGAATGTGTTGTTAAAATGGATAAAGCAACATGCAGACCAGAGAGCTGTCTTTCGGAAAAATGACATTAAACAGGTTGACCAAGAAAAACAGCAGCAGTTTATGACAAAAACATTGTAAGAGCTGTTTAAAAAAAAATTCAGAACAAACATCATAAAAAAAAATCAATTTATGTCAGAGGTGAAGGTAGCACAATACACTCTGTGAAAAAAAAAATCAAGATTGTAAAAAAAAGGGACATATCAAAATATGCAAATCACAATCAGACCACAGGAATCAGCATAGCCAGACTAGAATTATCAGTACAGGCTACAGAGATAAAACCAAGATACACTGCTACCAGACTGATAAATAGAATGAAGAATGAAAGAATATATTCATGAGCCGAAACATGGCAATTCATTGCTCATGCATGGTGGAGGTAGTGTCAAGGATTGAGCTTGCATGGATGCTTATGGAACAGGCTTGATAATTATTTATAATTGGATTCTATCAAGGAAATGAATGTGGAGGGTTTCAGACACACCAATTCAATCACAGTTGTGTGGGATTTCACCTCCCAGAGAGAAGAAGGGTGAAGCCACCAAAACAAAACAACACCTACAAGAAGCTGTAATACTAGCCTGGGAAAGCATCACAAAATAAGAATGCAACAGTTTGGTAATGTCAGGGGTTTTCCAATTCAAGCATATGAACCAAATATGAAATGTCACTACAAGTTCCAATACTTTCACTCACCTAAAAGATGGTTGGTTAGAGCCATCAAAGTGGCTCTAACCAACCAAAAAAATACTTTGCACACCGAAAATTTGAGTGGTTTGCCTCTGAAAGTGCCAGGTTCTGTGTTGTCTAAGAAGAATCAAGAAACGAAAGCTGAAATTCTGATCTATTGTCTTGATCTTTAATTTCAAACACGTCATCAGCATATAGCAAAAATAAAATAATCGGAATTGTTGTTTAAATACTTTAAAAAATAATATTTTTGAGTTATGTTATAAATATTTTAATTATTTATCTAATGCAATAGTTATTTACTTGTTTTAACCACAGTCTGGTGACATTCCCTCTTCCTATTCTGTGCTCTATTTTACTTCTCATTTTTTATAATTTGCTTAGTTTCTCAGTTTCCATGTGCTTTCTCTCTGTGCAACATTGTTTTTAAAAAAAAATTGTTTAGATGCACATTTAAAGGTTACAAGGTGTCAGTATTTTATATAGTATTTATACAGTATATAGTTTATTATATATACAGTAAAGTAAATATATTTTTTCATGTCAGTATTGACTTTGTATTAATAGTTTATTTTGTCAGTGTAACTGTATTATTATTTAAAAATGACTTTAGATGTGGACTGTAAGTGAACCAACACCACTAGCAAATATTGTGTAATATAATAATTATAATTGTGTAGTTTCATTAATAAATAATAAAGATATGCCTTACAAAAAGCAGGAACAAATGCAAGGATTGTTTACGAATTTCTCAGGTAACCCCTCCATTTGATTTGCTTTATTGGCATGACAAATAGTATTTCTTTTGTCAGTACAGCTTTCACACATAAAACCAAGATGAAGATGGCATAATCCAGTTCTTGCAGGACAAGCTTTCTTAGGATCTTTTGTTAAGATTTAAGATGAAACTGATCATCAGTCAAAATCTGGTATCTGGAGCCATGCATATAATCAATCAGCTCAGAGCTTTCTTTGTTTGTCAACATTCAAAATCCCACAGTTCATAAAGCAGAAGGATAATGACATCCATGGCAATCGTTCCATAATTTTTCTCGTCACCAATTCTTTACAATGAAAGATATTCCACATTGGAAAAAAACAGATTTTGCCTCAGATTTTTATCTGTTGTATATTAGAACACTAAATAAAAGATCATCCACCCACTGGTATGTAAACTAAAGGAAGTGTGTGGTTTCATAGTGAACTATGTGCTGATAGCCATGAATATGTTTATAGTCTTGCTTTTAGGCTTTGATGGCAATGCTAAAAAATTATAATAATGCCACTGGTTAAACAAATGCTCGTTTCATTAGAATGCTAAACACCCAACAATGTAGTAATAAGAAAGTTTATTAATTTATACATATTTACAATAAAACTATACAAAATGCACAATAGAATACACAATACAAAAGTACCATACATAGTGTTGAAAGTCATGCACACTGTAGTATGTTTATACAAAATCACAAGATACCTTTTTTATTTTGGAATGCTCATTAATTCACTGCACAGTACAGGCATTTGAATTCCCCAAAGCAAAGCTAGAACAGTTTTGCTTGAGGATAATATACCCTTATTTATATCTATTTACATTTATGCTCTGGATAAGGACGTCTTTGAACTGGTTGAGTAGGACACAGTCACAAACAACATGCTTGAGAATATTACTGCAGTGATTACTTTTAGTACAGCTGAAAAGGAAAATTATTTTTTTAAGAAAAATTACTGTTACCTGGGCCACAAAATCTCCAAGTCAGGAAACGAGTCACTTCACAACAAACCATCACATAGTGATAAGTAACAGATAAAACAAATTTCATTAAAATGAGAAATAAAGCATTTGAAAAGGAAAGGTCACGTCTACATAGCTGTTTGTTGTTTCTTCTAGTTTTAAAATTTTTCTCCCTTTTCTTGATTTTCTCTTCTTTTTTGTGTCCGACACAGTGTCACAAAGTGATTATATTATGACAGGTTCTCTGATTTGGGTTGAACAGAGCTGAATGTGGTAGTTTATATTTTTTCTTAAGACAATTGCAACCATGATGCTTATGGAAAAACAAAACATGACCATTACAGCTACAACAACTGCAGGTGAACGATCTTTTTCAGTGGGTTGGATTACTTTTCCTGTGAAAACACAAAACCCATTCAATTATATAAAACCCACATCAAATCTCGTGCATTAAAAATAAAATATGTTTATTGGAAAGTAAAATACCTGCAGTATAATGAAACAGTCCGGTGGGATCAGCATCGCGAGGCACTGTAAAAAGTACAAAATGACAAAAATTCAACAATGTGAACTGCAGTCTTTCACAAGAGCTATACATATTATAGAACAACAAAGGAAACGTACCTATGGTCACGTTCACTGTTGTTTGATTATTTCCAGTTGTCATTTGTACAAAAAATGTAAAGGTCCCATTGTGATTTTCAGATGCACTTGGAACTGTGCAATGATATTTATAACTATAACTATTACTCATGTCACTCATACTATCAGGAATAGATGTATTGGTGCAGGTGATGTCATCATTATTCACTTTGCTCCATTTATAGCCATCTGTATAGTTACATTTATCACATGTAACAGAGCACATTAGATGTAATGGTTCTCCCACAGTCACATTTTGATTTGGACATGTAATTTTAACTTTTGTAGATTCTGTAGGAAAAAAGGAAAGGAAGGAATAAAGTCTTAGAATTTTACACACAATGCTCTATGTTTCTTACTGTCTACTTTTTGTATTTGTGGCTAAATAATAAGACTTTCATCTGATTAGACATAAATTTGACTCACGGCCATAGACTGTGATAAGCAGAACTTGAATCAGCACACAGTAAAAAAGACTTGTTCCGGCCATGACCTCCGTCCTAGAACAACACAGTAAATTGATAATTATGTTTCAGTTTAATTACTGGCAGCTTTTTCATGCACATTATACACATGATGCAAGCTCAGGTAAGCTTCCTTTCTGGACTTTGTATAACTGCATTAGTTATATTTTATTTTTATATTTTATTTCTATTTAACATTAAGATAAGGTACTTGTCTTAGACAAAATAATTGTGTTTACAAGCAGCCTTATGATGCAATATGAAGCCGGATGTGGGTTTTATTGCAATAGGAATTTGGGTTTTAAGAATTAGATTTCACCAAAACAAAAAAGCTATTCGTAGCACAGAAAGTCTGAGAGAAAAAAAAAATCTGAATTGCCGTACAGCATCAATATATCATGATAAAATTACTGCAGACACAGCTGATTCCTGATATGAACAGATGAGTCTATGTGATCCAGATGTCAACAAAAACAATCATAGAAGTTTTGCAAATTATATAATATTTGGCTTTTGTTTCCTGCTCTGCTTCTTAGCGTGCTTGTACCCATGCAAAAAAAAAAAAAAATTGTACATGCTCCAAAATAATGCAAATTAATAATTGCTGCAAAACATACAAACAAATAAACTAACAAACAAACAAACATTTTGAAACATACTTATTTCTGCATATTGTATTTTTAGCTCGAGGTTTTTTCCTTATACATACAGCATTTATCAGATTATAATGTGGGGAAAAAAGCAAACTGAACGTTGCATCATAAAAAAAGAATGTGTTGAAGGTACTTACAGATTCTGGTTGCTGCTACCCAGAGAGAGAGCACTCAGCAATGACTAATCCTTTCCGAAGTCTACGTTTTTTGTGTGGCCTCTCAGCAGCTTTTACTTTCAAAATGAGTGTCACGCAGCAATCTCAGATCAACCTCTAATGTGACACAAAGCGAATTGATAAACCGGTCAAGACACAGCTTGCTTTGTCAATCAAGAGGAAAAAAAAATTCTCTCACAGTTTATGCAGACTCCTCCTATCTATCTACCGCCTTCTCCACCACTATTACAACACTAATACTGCTGACACCAGAAGATGAACAAAGCCTGTAAAAAAAAATCATGGATATCAAGCAATTGCAAACACAACAAATTTTTATTTATGACAATGTTCATTTATCTTTATTTTATGTTATTTTATGTTTGGTACAATAATTGGCACTCATTTAGTCAATACTTTGTGCTACTTCCCTTTGCCTTTTGAGTCTTCTTATATAATGCATTATGAGGTTGCAGAATAAACCCAGCCTTTATGGTTGCACAAGCCAGTGCACTCTTAGTGCCGGTCCCAAGCCCAGGTAAATAGGGAGGGTTGCGTTAGGAAGGGCATCCAGCGTAAAACATGTGCCAAATCAAATATGCGGATCACAAATGAGAATTTCATACCGGATCGGTCGAGGCCCGGGTTAACATGACCGCCACAGGTATCGTTAGCCGACAGGGTACCGGTGGAAATTGGGCTACTGTTGGCCGAAGGAGGAGAAGGAGAGGAGGAAGACGTCTACAGAGACGGCAGGGAAAGGAGCAGTGCAGGAGAGTGGAGGTTCGGGTTGGTACTTGAAATGTTGGTACTATGACGGGTAAAGGGAGAGAGGTAGCTAATATGATGGAGAGAAGAAAGGTAGATATGCTGTGTGTTCAGGAGACCAAGTGGAAAGGGAGTAAGGCCAGGAACATTGGAGGTGGGTTTAAACTGTTTTATCATGGTGTGGATGGGAAGAGAAATGGTGTAGGGGTGATTCTGAAGGAAGAGTACAGTAAGAGTGTAGTGGAGGTGAAGAGAGTTTCTGATAGGGTGATGATCGTGAAGGTGGAAGTTGAAGGGATGATGATAAATGTCATCAGTGTCTATGCTCCACAAGTTGGCTGTGAGATGGAGGAAAAGGAAAAATTCTGGAGTGAATTAGATGAAGTGGTAGATGGTGTACCTAGGAAAGAACGATTGGTGATTGGGGCAGACTTTAATGGGCATGTAGGTGAAGGGAACAGAGGTAATGAGGAGGTGATGGGTAGGTATGGTTTTAAGGAGAGGAATGTGGAAGGGCAAATGGTGGTAGATTTTGCTAAAAGGATGGAAATGGCAGTGGTGAACACTTATTTTAAGAAGAAGGAGGATCATAGGGTGACGTATAAGAGTGGAGGAAGGTGCACACAGGTGGACTATGTGCTATGCAGGAGATGCAACCTGAAGGAGATTGGAGACTGTAAGGTGTTGTCAGGGGACAGTGTAGCTAGACAGCATCGGATGGTGGTCTGTAGGATGGTTTTGGAGGCGAAGAAGAAGAGGAGGAGAGTGAGGACTGAAAGAAGAATAAGATAATGGAAATTTAAGGAGGAGGAGTGTAGTGTAAGGTTTAGGGAAGAGGTCAGACAGACGCTCGGTGGTGTTGAAGAGGTGTTGGATGATTGGGCAACTACTGCAGGAGTGATGAGAAAGGCATCTAGAAAAGTACTTGGTGTGACATCTGGAAATAGAAAGCAAGACAAGGAGACGTAATGGTGGAATGAGGAAGTGCAGGAGAGCATAAGGAGAAAGAGGTTGGCAAAACAGAAGTGGGATAGACAGAGTGATGAGAAAAGTAGGCAGGAGTACAAGGAGATGCGGCAGCAGGTAAAGAGGGATGTGACAAAAGCCAAGGATAAGGCATATGAGAAGCTGTATGAGAGGTTGGACACTAAGGAAGGAGAAAAGGATTTATACCGATTGGCCAGGCAGAGGGACCGAGCTGGGAAGGATGTACTGCAAGTTAGAGCAATAAAGGATGGAAAGGGAAATGTGTTGACTAGTGAGGAGAGTGTGTTGAGAAGGTGGAGGGAGTATTTTGAGCAGCTGATGAATGAGGAAAATCAGAGAGAGAGAAGTTGGGCGATGTGGAGTTGGTGAAGCAGGATGTAGATAGGATTAGTAAGGAGGAAGTGAGAGCAGCGATTAAGAGGATGAAGAGTGGAAAGTCGGTTGGACCAGATGACATACCGGTAGAAGCGTGGAGATGTTTAGGAGAGATGGCAGTGGAGTTTTTGACCAGGTTGTTTAACAGGATTTTGGAAGGTGAGAAGATGCCTGAGGAATGGAGAAGAAGTGTGCTGGTACCGATCTTTAAGCATAAAGGAGATGTGCAGTCTTGCAGTAACTACTGGGGAATTAAGTTGATCAGTCACACCATGAAGTTATGGGAAAGAGTAGTGGAAGCCAGGCTGAGAGAAGAGGTGACAATCTGTGAGCAACAGTATGGTTTCATGCCGAGGAAGAGCACCACAGATGCCTTATTTGCTTTGAGGATGTTGATGGAGAAGTATAGAGAAGGACAGAAGGAATTGCATTGTGTATTTGTGGATTTAGAGAAAGCGTACGACAGAGTGCCAAGAGAGGAGTTATGGTATTGTATGAGGAAGTCAGGTGTGTCAGAGAAGTATGTGAGGGTGGTGCAGGACATGTATGAGGACAGTGTGACGGCAGTGAAGTGTGCAGTAGGTACGACAGACTGGTTCAGGGTGAAGGTTGGACTGCATCAAGGATCGGCCCTGAGCCCTTTCCTGTTTGCAGTGGTGATGGACAGGTTGACGGACGAGGTCAGACAGGAGTTTTCCTGGACTATGATGTTTGCGGATGATATTGTGATTTGTGGTGAGAGTAAAGAGCAGGTTGAGAAGAGCCTGGAGAGGTGGAGATATGCGTTGGAGGGAAGGGGAATGAAAGTCAGTAGGAGTAAGACAGAGTACATGTGTGTGAATGAGAGGGAGGGCGGTGGAGGGTAAAGTAATGGAGAGTGTGTTAGAGAAGTAAAGAAAAGAGTGCAGGCAGGGTGGAGTGGGTGGAGAAGAGTGACAGGAGTGATTTGTAATAGTAGGGTATCTGCAAGAATGAAAGGGAAAGTTTATAGGACTGTGGTGAGACCTGCGATGTTGTATGGATTAGAGACAGTGGCATTGAGTAAAAGACAGGAGATGGAGCTGGAGGTGGCAGAGCTGAAGGTGTTAAGGTTTTCGTTGGGAGTGACGAGGATGGACAAGATTAGAAATTATTTTATTAGAGGGACAGCGCATGTAGGATGTTTTGGTGACAAGGTGAGGGAGGCGAGATTGAGATGGTTTGGACATGTGCAGAGGAGGGACATGAATTATATTTGTAGAAGAATGCTGAGGATGGAGCCTTCAGGTAGGAGGAAAAGAGGAAGGCCAAGGAGGAGGTTCATGGATGAGGTGAGGGAAGACATGCAGGTAGTTGGTGTGAAAGAGGCAGATGTCGAGGACAGGGTGGTATGGAGACGGATGATCCGCTGTGGCGACCCCTAATGGGAGCAGCCGAAATAAGAAGAAGAAGATGAGGTTGCAGAATACATGGAAAGATCTGAGACCATTCCTACATACAGAATCTCTTCAGATGCTTTCAGTTTTAAAGTTTGTCTTTGGACTTTTCTCTCCAGTTTACCTGCAGATTTTCTAAAAGGCTCAAGTCAGGGGATTGGGCTGGCCATGTCAAATGGGCATTTCTATGACATTTACATAACTTTGAAAATATTTCAGTGGGCAAATGCACCATTACATTCTGATTATAAACAAAAGAAAGCAAAAGAAAAGGAACTCATATGATGAAGGTCTCATGAATACTGGAACACATTGTGAATACAAAATAATTATGAAACTTGTTTTTTTGCTGAGGTGTCATAAAAAAACATGAATTCAGCAAGATCATGAAAAGTAAAGACCACAGACACACACACACACACACACACACACACACACACACACACACACACACACACACACACACACACACACACACACTTTCTTTCATATAATTTACATACCAATCATATAATGACTCCTAAATTTATTCACAGCTTTGATCTCACATTCAGTTAATCATCCACACATTTTCTGTGGCTCATTCATTCATCCTTCATTATTGAGCTAAACACTGACCACAAGGGAGAGTATGTACAGTAGACATTAAAAGTCTACATCCAGTTATGAAATTTAATGTCTTTAACATCTTTTTAATGTAAATATAAAGACAGAAACAACAACATAAATTTCAGACGTGATTTTAATAAAAAAAAAAAAAAAAACACTGGAACTACAAGAATATCTGGCCGGTACTTGTCACTGCATACATGTGATTACAAGTAAAAAAAAGTACATGCAAAGTAATCCTGCACTCTGCACAATTCTGAGCTTGTTTACAAAAGAATATGCAAACAAATTTCAATTATGCCAAAAGATTTAGTCACACCAAACCATTTGTGGAAATTAAGGTTTTGGTCTGATAAGATAACTCTTGAACTCAGCCATAATTAAAAGGTATGTTCGGCACAAAGCAATCCAAGGAACACCATACCTACAGTGAAGCATGGTGGGGGTAGCAAGATGATTTGGGGCTGCTTCTCTTCAGCTGGGCTAGGGGTGCTTCTCAAGATAGATGGAAAAATGAATATCTCCAAATAGCATATTAATGGTATAGGTGTTCAGACTTATGCAATCAGTGTGTTGTAGTTTATTTTATTATTATTTAAAATATTACCAATAATTTAATATTTATTTTTTCTCCGGATTTCTGTTTGTTAGAATATTACATTAAGAATATAACAAGTCTGACATTGATGTTGTTATTTTAATTGTATTTTAAAATCGGGGTGACCTTTTATATCCTTATAACCTTTTATATATTTTATATATACTTTTGAAATCCATTGTATTTCCTGACCATTACTTAGAGGTGGTTATCTGATTGAAAAAAACTATTTTAAAGTTTCCTTATTTGTTGAAAGGCACATTATTTGGTAAGAATAACTTGATAATTGTGTGTAGTAAAGCTATTCAAGAAGTCTTGTGCCATGACTCATGTGAAATTAGAATGATTAATTTCTATAACTGAGAAGCCTCAGGCTTTACACAGAGCACACAAACATCACATATTATGCAAAGGTGAGTATTCTCTAGCTATTCATTACAGATAGAAGTCAAAAATAGAATTGTTTCATTGTAGTGTAAATAACATTCATAAATAACTTCATTCTGTTCACCAATTTTATTAAAATCATATTTATGTATGTATACATTTATGTCTATGTATAAAACAAATTAAAAACAAATATAAAACTCACTTACAAATTCACTTTTTTCTCAAGTCTTCTTTTCTTTTGGCTGCTCCCATTAGGGGTCGCCACAGCGGATCATCCGTCTTTATATTTGATTATATATGTTATGTTTAATAATATAACTAATAGACATAGATATAAAAATAAATTTTTTTATTTTTTTTTTTACACATAGACAGGGTTTTGCACATAAAGTAAATAAATCACCCTTTTTTTTTTTTACATCCTTTACGTTCTAAGATTTAAAAAAGGACAAACAATCTCAAACTTTAGTGCTACTTGTTGTCAGAACTGTTGGTTGGAAACACGTAGCGCTATACTGCACTCCTTTTTTTATTTTTCTGTAGGCACATGCTGCAATAGTGACTGTGATAAGAGAACACACAAAAAGACTTGCAACTTTGAATTCAGTTGATAGATCTGTAAGAAAAACAGAAGTCATCATGTTTTCTAAAACCTACATCACAATCCCTACTAGCAAATAAAACACATTCACATTCATCTGTTAGGAGAAGTGTTGAGATTAATAATCGCAATAACAGTAGAAACGCGCTAGATAAATCAAAAACAGAATAACTATGAAACTGATATATTTATGTAAAACCTGCTCATTTGTCATTTAAAAATATTTCACCACACATTTCACCACACATGAGAACAAAGAGTAAACATAAAGCTAATTCTAGAACTGGGTAAAAACAAGCAAGATTACTCACTATAAAGTGATTCTGCATCTCCTGAAACAAATGTGTAAAACATTTACTTAAATAAAGTGAATATTAGTCAAAATCTGGTTTGTTAAATAGCAAATTTTACACAAAATCAATATAAAGGAATACACTATACAGTACCTTTTTTTGAAGAATTGTTGCCTGCTGTGAAAAGAATAAATCATATGGAATTTAGCATCACTTATCATATGTTTACGTTTACAGCATTTTGCAGGGACACATATCCAGGATGACTTATAATTATGCCATTTATAAACTGAGCAACTGAGTAAATAAGAGACTTGCTTAAGGGACCAGCAAGGTGGTCCTCCTGGGCTAGATGTGTTAGGTGTTAGATTTGAACACATGATTTTCCCATCAAAGTCAGAAGCGTTAAGTACCGAGATACCATTTCGTACATAATCTCCCAAATAGAGTACACCATCACAGTTCAGCAACTATTTTAGTATTTCTTCTCAAGGGACAATACTATAGAAATGAAACGTAGATATATTTTAGAGTAGTTAATATGCAGCTTGTACATTTACATTTACATTTATGGCATTTAGCAGATGCCCTTGTTCAGAGTGACAAACAAAAGTGCTTTGAGTCTCAATCAATATATTGATCTACACTGGTACGCTAGATTCAAACTATAGATAAATCAGACTACAACTCTTTTAAAAGTTTTTTTTTTTAAAGCAAACCTGGAGTGTTTCAAAAAGCAGTACAACAGTATAGATTTATTTGTATTATTATTATTATTATTATTATTGCTATTACAAATAATAATCATTATTCTTATTTGTATTATATTTTGCTGAATTTATTTGTACAGTAGTATAGATTTAACTTTAGATGGAACCGGAAAGCTGTGGTTCATTTAGGGAAACATGGACATTCTGAAGCGGAACATGATGCCCTTCCTTCAAAAACTGTGCCGGACAACATTTTTCCAACATAATAATAACCCCAAAACTCCTGCCAAGATAAAACTGCCTTGCTGAGGAAGTTGAAGGTGATAGAGTGGTCAAATATGTCTCCAGACCTGAACCCTATTGAGCACCTGTGGGACATCCTGAAGCAAAAGGTGGCGAAGCGCCATGTATCTAACATCCAGCAGCTCTGTGATGTCATTATGGAGGAGTGGAAAAGAATCCCAGCAACAACCTGTGCAGCCCTGGTGAATTCAATGCCCAGGAGGATTAAACTAGTGCTTGATAACAATGATGCTCACACAAAACCTTGACACTTTGGACACAGTTTCTTCACTTAGGATGTACTCACTTTTGTTGGCGGTTATTTAGACAATAACGGCTGTCAAGTTATTTTAAGAGGACAGTAAATCCAAGTTTCATTTCTATAATATTGTCTCTTGAAAACAGATAATAAAATGCTTGGTGAACTGTGAGGGCATCATAATCCATAATGCTGTACAGATGAAGGAATATAAATCAAAGGAACACTGTACCTGCATTGTGAGGTATATCCTTTGATGCTGCAAAAAGAATAATACATAAATAAACAAGTAAATAAATGAAAATGTAATAATTATTGAATAATAATCATCATCATCATCATCATCATCATCACCATCATCATCATCTTTACAAATTACAAATAAACTAACAGAAAAAAAAGGGAAATTACCTATGGTCACTATGAAATTGGCCTCGTTACATCCATGTCTCATTTGTATCCATAATATGTAAACACCGCTATCATTTACTGTTGGATTTGCAATCGTGTAATAATATGTGCGATTGCCATCCACTGGCTCCATTTGATTACTTAGGTTTTTTCCATTATGTTTAAAAAAATGGTCTTTGTAGACATACGATTTACATGTTACATTGCAGTTTAGAGTTAACAATTTCCCAACAGTCCCTGTTTGGTCTGGGCAGGTTATATTGACGTCTGAAAACAACAACAACAACAACAACAACAACAACAACAACAACAACAACAGAAAGTGTGAGTTAAAAAAATCTGCTAGATTACATTCACACAGAAACACTTCACTATGTCATTATGTAACTTAGCTTTGTCTAGTGGTGCTTTATCAGAGCAGATCAATAAGTAAAATCTATATTACTTTACCAAGTATTTTACTTACCTGTATTCTTTCCATAGACAGTGATCAGCAGGACTGACATCAGCATCCAGTGAAGAAGATATGTTTGATCCATGGCATCTTTTCTTTTGGAGCAAAACATGATTATTGCTTATCACTAATGTTATAGATCACATGTGATTTATTTGTGACACTCACAAAATGAGTTTTGTTGAAATGATTACCTTTATGTCCTTCTACTGCAATGCTTATTTATTTTATCCTGATGCATATAATTTAATGCTAACGAGAGACTTTGAAAAAAACACATGGAGACAAATATTTCATTTAACGGACACAGGGGGGCAGTAACAACGAGCGCCGCGTCACAATTAGCGATGCACAGAGCAAGACGAGCTCATAATCCGAGTGACTGGAGTATGAGCAATAGTTGTCCTGCTTTGCTGATTTCTTTGTATTATTTGTAATATTTTCAGGTCAGTTCCACACCTTTTTTTGTGATTACAAATGTTTACAAACTAATATGGATCCCCAGTGATTTGTGTTCCATGAGTGAAAATTATGTTAAATGTGAAAGTTAAATTTAATAGCACGCGGTTAAGAAAATGGCGGCCGGCGGCCCCATGTTGCTTATTTTATATGTTTCTTATGGCTCTGAGGCATTTATGTATTATTTTAGTGTGTGTTGAAAACAGTTCTGTTTGTGACACAATGTTGTAAAAAGGTAAAAGGTTAATACTACAAATATACAGGTGCAGTTCATAGCACTGAATACTAAGTTATTAGACAGCTAAATTTATTTTTCAGGTTTATGTTCTTATAGTGTAAATGTAATACTGCACATGAGGGTTATTCTGTTGTATAAAGTGTTGTATAAGGCGAACACCTAAAATGTAAAGTTATTACAAAATTACTCTTTTGATAAGAGGATAAAGAGGAAAGATGTCTAAGCGAATGGGTAAATATGATTGATGTTAGACTAAAATTAGGACTTAAAGGGAGTATGTTTATTTTTGGTTTCATATTAATGTTAACAAGTTGATGTCTGTAAAATGTGTGATGATACATTTATGTGGAAACAGAACTTGAAAGACTATTTAAATGTCATGTTATCCAAATGTGGATATAACCTGTTTCAATGTGGAACAGACAAAGAACAGAAGATAATTCATTAATGCAGATACAAAGTTAATAATAAAGATAATCCGAGTGACTGGAGTATGAGCAACAGTTGTCCTGCTTTGCTGATTTCTTTGTATTATTTGTAATATTTTCAGAGCACTCCGATCAGAGGATTATACAAATATATCTGCCAGTGGGGACCTAGTCGGGACCCGCTACATATTCATAAAGTGATTATTAACAAATGTGATTTATCCATGCGTTTTCCCTACATGCAAAATCAGATATGGGTACATTTGTAAAAACAAACACTCTCTCTCTCTCTCTCTCTCTCTCTCTCTCTCTCTCTCTCTCTCTCTCTCTCTCTCTCTCTCTCTCTCTCTCACACACACACACACACACACTTTATCTCGCTATCTACAGTATATTCATGAAATTGAAACATTGAGACAGCTCCTTATGACAAATAGCTTTGTCAATCTGGACAGTTCACTTCACGTTTATGTCTTCTATGAAACATTAAACTTTACTATACATCCTCACTAGTCTTAAAATTTGTGGCACAGCAAATCATGGGTTTGCTAAATACCCGAAGAGTCTGTTATTTTAGTTGATATAGAGAGATGCATGTCGGTAGTTTGCTTTCAATGCGCTTTTTGGTAATATATTGCATCCCAACAAAGTTTTCTTATTCTACTGAAAGACTATTTGTTTTTTTGAAAGACTTTAGGTTCCAATGTATAATTATTTTGCAGATGAAGACTTTAATGCACAACTGTCAATTCTCTGTCTAAGGGTATCTGCCAAATGCTGTAAATATAAATGTTAATTAAACTGTGGAACACAATATTTCTAAGTACAGAGATCACTAACAGTGCAAACATGTGGCAAATCTATAGTTAAATGCTCCACATAAAAAAGAGACCAGAAGGCTTCAGACTTACGAATCCTGAGTGTTGACACAGCAGTGAATATTGCTTCTAGGTCTTCTTTTGTTCTCCAAACCTTCACTTTAAAGTCAATTTGTCTTGTGATAGTTCAGTAATCTTTTTTAAGAAACAAAACACACTGATATAAGGTTAAAGTTATGCCTATATCATGCATAGACAAATCCAAACATTTATAGATCTCAGATATAGCTCAAATTACATCATCCTGAGTGGGATTATCCACCCCCAACACACCACACCCCCTACTCTGTCTCACTCTCTGTCTCTCACACACACACACACACACACACACACACACACACACACACACACACACACACACACACACACACACACACACACACACACACACACACACATTTACGTCTGGTTTCCCTTGGCATGATATCTAGGAAATTCCCATTACACAACCATCTTGAATACTTGAAGTGATCCCTTCTTTATTATTAACCCTGATATTGCATTTACTTTTGTGACCTTCTTTTATCCATCGGGTCAAATTGACAATGGACATATTTGAAATTTTTATTTAAAAACAATTATAAATATAGTTTTAGTTTATAGCCCATTACCAGAAATTTTATTTATCTCAACTTAAAACAATATAGATAACATATATGGTTAATGTTAGCAATCAATCTCTACTAGATCACATTTACCAAGTGTGATTGTTTTTTGTCATAAGGTAAAAATTGATGTAAAAAATTCCACTGTACTCAAGTAATTTTGAAAAAAATTATGAGACAATGTTTTTATTAACAATTATTATTTCGAATGCAAACTCTCAAAAGATGAACTTGAACAGTAAATCACTTTGATCTTTCTGTATTAAAATAAAGATAAGAGGCATATTTCTTGCATTAGAGGGTGGTAATTGGGAAAACACATGCTTTCAAAGTATTTGGCCAAATGTACAGTGCTTCCCATTTCCCACATTTTGTTATGTTACAGCCTAATTCTTATATCTATACAATAGATCTCAAGGATGAGCAGTGATGCTGTTCTCAATTTTGAGTATCATAGCAAAGGCTATAAATACTTATTTAAATTTTTTTACAAATTTTTTTTTTATAAATTTGCAAAGATTTCAAACAAACTTCTTTTACGTTCTTATTATTGGGTATTGTTCGTAGAATTTTTTGAAAAATTATGAATTCAATTGATTTTGGAATAAGTCTGTAAAATAAAATGCAGAAAAAGTGAAACTTGAATACTTTCTGGATGCACAGTATACAACTGATGTACTTTTTGCAGTTTCTGCATGTGGTTTGTGTCTTTCTGTCCTTTGATGGTCCACACAGCTCTCTTAGTGTGAATGCAGGACAATCAACCTGTCTGTCTGTTCTTAGATAAATATGTCTGCGGGTCACTTCCAATGGTTGACTGGGGAGCTTTTTCAGTGGCTGGCTCTTGGGCTGCTCCAGCAGCCGTCTGTGGTGCGCCTTGTGGTGCATATTATGAATAAAGCTGATCTTTATATTTACTTTTGGAATCAGAATATTTGGAATTTATTCCTATATTATCCCCATACTCTTAGAAATCCTTCTGTTCCACACCACTATGTGTCTGACCTTCTTCAAATATAAGCTCTAAAGTAAAGACCTGCACGGGAAGGATTTTTCAGTCTCGGTCCTGCAAAGTTCTGTCCTGCTTGACTCCTTTAACTGCTAATCTGCTTTTTTTGGGGTTCTTTTGCTTCCCTTTTAAATATAAATAAAAAAGAAACAGAAATTTAACAAACATTTCTATTTCAGTTGAGTTTGACTTTTTGGTGTAAATGATGAACATGGACATGAACAAAGTGCAGGTCTCTACACTGAAAAAAATGTTTTTTTGGGTGTAGTAACATATATCTGTCAGGCTGCAGACGCGGAAGCCGATATAGTCCGATCATTGTCCTTTTATTTCAACAACCGTACAACACAAAAACACTCATAAGCCGTTGAAAACAACAAACAAAGACATCCGCTCGATACGCGTTGTCCGCTATGAGTTCGAATGTCCCAAGCATAATCCATAAAGCCTTCGGCAATGAGTAATCCAAGTCGGAAGTGGAATTCGCATATACAGCCGGCGGTCGAGCAGCCACGCGATTGTCCAGCTTGACAATATAACGACCGACAGCCTGTGACTCAAGAACGTGAGTTTATGTAGTCTGATCTTTCATGAGCCACAGCTGTCGGTAATCTTGGGAAGCAGCGTGACTGCTATCAAGGGGGGCGTGGCAGGGTGGATCTCTGACAGCTACAGACGGGGGCGTGGCAGGGTGAATCCCTGACAGCTACAGAGGGGGGCGTGGCAGGGTGAATCCCTGACAATATCAAATCAACCTTCATAATTTCTACACAGCAATATTAAATTTCAATGAGAACATCTCTAGGTTATGTATGTAACCTTAGTTCCCTGAGGTAACGGGGCACTGCGTCGAAACGCTTGGGAAACGCGCCTGTGTGTTAACGCTCTGACATAATGTGTGTAATCAGTCAAAAATTGGATGCTTGACTTCTAAAGAAGTAGATGTCAACCTTTTAAACATCCCGAACCATCTAGAGATGTACCAGCACCAATTGGATCCCACTTCATGTGGAGTTTGGACATTGGACCTCCTTGATTGTTTAAAGGATCCAGATGGAGAAGCTGGTTTTGGATCTATGATGATCGCAAATGTTAAGTTATTTTATTACGTTTAGTACGTTCCAGGACTTGTGTTTGTATGCTACAAGCCTATTAAACATGATAGAGTTACTTTTGCTTCCATTGCGTGGTCACTACCCTGACAAAATGTGACTATGAGTAAAAAGTACATGCCAAGTAATCCTATATTCTGCGCAAAAGAATATACAAGCACATTTCAATTATGCCAAAAATTCAGTCCCACCAAACCATGTGGGGAAATTGGGGTTATGGTCTGATTTGACAACTGTTTAATTTAGCCATAATTCAAAAGGTATGTTTGGCACAAAGCAATCCAAGGAACTCCATACCTACAGTGAAGCATGGTGGGGGTAGCAAGATGATTTGGTGCTGCTTCTCAAGATTGATGGGAAAACAAATAGCTCCAAATACTATAATCATATTGGTATAGGTGTTCAGACTTATGCAATCAGTGTGTTTTTTTATAATTATTATTTTAAATATTTACCAATAATTTAATAATTTTTTTATCCGGATTTCTGTTCGTTAGAATATTGCATTAAGAATATAACAGGTCTGACATTGATGTTGTTATTTTTATTGTATTTTAAAATGGGGTGACCTTTTATACATACTTTTTAAATCCATTGAATTTCCTGACCATTACTTAGAGGTGGTTATCTGATTAAAAAAATAATTGTGTGTAGTAAAGCTATTCAAGAAGTCTTGTGCCATGACTCATGTAAAAATTAGAATGTTTTTCTTCTAATATTGAGAAGCCTCAGGCTTTACACAGAGCACACAAACATCACATAATATGCACAAAGGTGAGTATTCTCTAGCTATTACAGATTACAGATAGAAATCAAAAAAGAATTGTTTCTTTGTACTGTAAATAACATTCATAAATAACTTCATTCTGTTTGCCAAAATTTTTAGTGAAAGTGCTGTTGAGTGTGAGTATTAAAAGAATACATACAAATATAATGATAAATTAATGAGAAAATAGCAATAAACACAGTTCTGTCCAGTATCTGTTTATTAAAAATCATGTTTATATATTTATGCATTTATGTCATGTATAAAACAAATTAAAAACAAATATAAAAAAAAATTCACTTTGGTGCACAGTCTTCTTCTTTCAGCTGCTCCTGTTAGGGGTCGCCACAGCGGATCGTCCGTCTCCATACCCCCCTGTCCTCTACATCTGCTCTTTCAAACCAACTACCTGCATGTCTTCCCTCACCACATCCATAAACCTCCTCCTTGGTCTTCCTCTTTTCCTCCTTCCTGGTGGTTCCATTTTCAGCATTCTCCTACTGATATACCCCATGTCCCTCCACTGCTCATGTCCAAACCATCTCAATCTCTCCTCCCTCACCTTGTCTCCAAAACGTAATACATGCGCTGTCCCTCTAATAAACTCATTATTAATCTTGTCCATCCTAGTCACTCCAAACACAAAAATACTTGCAACTTTGAATCCAGTTGATAGATCTGTAAGAAAAACAAAGTCATCATGTTTTCTAAAACCTACATCACAATCCCTAATAGCAAATAAAACACATTTATATTCATCTGTAAGGAGAAGTGTGGAGATTAATAATCGCAATAGCAGTAGTAAGGCAATAGACAAATCGAAATCAGAACTATGAAACTGATATATATTTATGTAAAACCTGGCCGTTTGTCATTTAAAAATATACTATTTCACCACACGAGATCAAAGAGTAAAGATAAAGCTAATTCTAGAACTGGGTAAAAACAAGCAAGATTACTCACTATAAGGTGATTCTGCATCTCCTGAAACAAATGTGTAAAACATTTACTTAAATAAAGTGAATATTAGTCAAAATCTGGTTTGTAAAATAGCAAATTATACTATGATTATTATTATTATAAACATTTTAGATGATCACCTATTTTACTGCTATCACACAAAGTCAATATAAAGGAATACACTATACAGTACTATATAGTACTATACAATTGTTGCCTGCTGTGAAAAGAATAAATCATATGGAATTTAGCATCACTTTTCATATGTTTACGTTTACAGCATTTTGCAGAGACCCATATCCAGGATGACTTATAATTATGCCATTTATAAACTAAGCAACTGAGTAATTAAGAGACTTGCTAAAGGGACAAGCAAGGTGGTGCTGGGATTTCAACACATGATTTTCCCATCCAAAGTCAGAAGCGTTAAGTACCGAGATACCATCGCCTACATACAGTATCTCCCAAATAGAGTACACCATCACAGTTCAGCAACTATTTTAGTATTTCTTTTCAAGGGACAATACTGTAGAAATGAAACTTGGATATATTTTAGAGTACCGTAATTTCCGGACTATTAAGCACACCCATATATAAGCCGCACCCACTGAATTTGACAAAGATTTTTATTTTGAACATAAATAAGCCTCACCTGTCTATAAGACGCAGGTGTCTACACTGAAACTAATTAACTTTACACAGGCTTTAACGAAAGACAGTGCCTGTTAAACGGTGTAACGGGTGAAATATGTTGTGGCTCCTTTAAGAGCAGAGCGGCATTTTGGGAATAGCCTGCCGCCAAATTTTCCGGTATTACTGCATGTGTGCAAGAGCTAGGAATATGTCCTTATTATTTTCTGATGCTCATTTCTAAGTTTCTTTGACTAACCCGTAACGCTGTTGCCAAGAAAAATAAAAAAGCAAGAGTTTTGGAAACCTGTCTGTGCTTATATGATTTCTGTTGCAACTGGAGTTAGCGAGCTCTCCCATGACCCTGATACAACGCATTACAACGGCTTGTATCTAAACAGTAGCCTACCAGTGAACAATGAAAGTCATTGTTCACTGTCTTCCTCCTTCCTTTCAAAACAATTTCTCTCGGGAGTTTATCATTTGGCATCGTCGTGCGTTTAATAATCACCACAGGTGAAGCTTTTCTCCCGATGCCGTGCAGCTCAGAACACAGGTGAGGTGCGTTTTTTCGTTTCCGTTCTGCAATTTCGGTGATCTAATGTTATGTCACTCAGTTTTTTGGCTTGAAGTTTGTGAAACCGGGAAAAACCCAGGAAAAATTCATAAATAAGCCGCTTCGTTGTTTAAGCCACGGGGTTCAAAGCGTGGGAAAAAAGTAGCGGCTTATAGACTGGAAAGTTAATGGTAGGTAATGTGCAGCTTGTACATTTACATTTATGGCATTTAGCAGATGCCCTAATCCAGAGTGATGTACAAAGTGCTTTTATTCTCTATCAATAAATAGATCTACACTGGTACGCTAGATTACAAACTATAGATATATCAGGCTACAACTCTGGTAAAAGTTTTTGTAAGCAAACCTGGAGTGTTTTAAGAAGCAGTACAGCAGTATAGATTTATTTTTATTACAGTAAAACCCTATTGTACGAGCAACTAATAGCATCAGTCACTTAGTTCATCTCTGGTCGCTCGGTTGTTCTCGTCGTTCAGTGCAGCAAAAGCTTAACTTTTTTTAGTGTTATATTTTTATTTTACTAGAATCTTGAAATGTCTCCAGACCTGAACCATATTGAGCACCTGTGGAGCATCCTCAAACGAAAGCTAGAGAAGCACCATGTATCTAACATCCAGCAGCTCTGTGATGCCATTATGGAGGAGTGGCAAAGAATCCTAGCAACAACCTGTGCATCTTCGGTGAATTCAATGCCCAGGAGGATTAAACTAGTGCTTGATAACAATGATGCTCACACAAAATATTGACACTTTGGACATTTTTTAACATGTTCACTTAGGGTGTACTTACTTTTGTTGGAAGTTATATAACGGCTGTAAAGTTATTTTTGGAGGACAGTAAATCCAAGTTTCTTTTCTATAGTATTGTCTCTTGAAAACATGTAATAAAATGCTTGGTGAACTGTGAGGGCATCATAATCCATAATGCTGTACAGATGAGGAATATAAATCAAAGGAACACTGTACCTGCATTGTGAGGTATATCCTTTGATGCTGCAAAAAGAATAATACATAAATAAACAAGTAAATAAATGAAAATGTAATAATTATTGAATAATCATCATCATCATCATCATCATCATCATAACAAATAACAAATAAACTAACAGAAAAAAAAGGGAAATTACCTACGGTCACTGTGAAATTGGTGCTGTTACATCTATGTCTCATTTGAATCCATAATGTGTAAACACGGCTATCATTTACTGTTGGATTTGCAATCGTGTAATAATATGTGCGATTGCCATCCACTGGCTCCATTTGATTACTGAGGTTTTTTCCATTATGTTTAAAAAAATGGTTTTCATAGACATACGATTTACATGTTACATTGCAGTTTAGAGTTAACAATTCTCCAACAGTCCCTGTTTGGTCTGGGCAGGTTATATTGACATCTAAAAACAATAACAACATAACGTGTGAGTAAATGAAATCTAATAGATTACAAACACACACAAAAACTTCACTATGTCATTATGTAACTTAGCTTTGTCTAGTGGTGCTTTATCAGAGCAGATCAATAAGGAAAATCTATATTACTTTACCAAGAATTTTACTTACCTGTATTCTTTCCATAGACAGTGATCAGCAGGACTGACATCAGCATCCAGTAAAGAAGATATGTTTGATCCATGGCATCTTTTCTTTTGAAGCAAAACATGATTATTGCTTATCACTAATGTTATAGATCACATGTGATTTATTCATAAAGTGATTATTAACAAATGCGTTTCCCCTACATGCAAAATCAGATATGGGTACATTTGTAAAAACAAACACTCTCTCTCTCTCACACACACACACACACACACACACACACACACACACACACACACACACACACACACACACACACACACACACACACACTTTATCTCGCTATCTACAGTATATTAACGAAATTGAAACATTGAGACAGCTCCTTATGACAAATAGCTTTGTCAATCTGGACAGTTCACATCATCACTAGTTTTAAAATTTGTGGCACAGCAAATCATGGGTTTGCTAAATACCCGAAGAGTCTGTTATTTTAGTTGATATAGAGAGATGCATGTCGGTAGTTTGCTTTCAATGCGCTTTTTGGTAATATATTGCATCCCAACAAAGTTTTCTTATTCTACTGAAAGACTATTTTAGGTTCCAATGTATAATTATTTTGCGGATGGAGACTTTAAAGCACGTCTGTTAATTCTGTCTAATCTAATATCTGCCAACTGCTTTAAATATAAATGTTAATTAAACTGTGGAACACATTATTTCTAAGTACAGAGATCATTAACAGTGCAAACATGTGGCAAATCTATAGTTAAATGCTCCACATAAAAAGGAGACCAGAAGGCTTCAGACTTACTTACGGATCCTGAGTGTTGACACAGCAGTGAATATTGCTTCTAGGTCTTCTTTTGTTCTCCAAACCTTCACTTTTAAGTCAATTTGTCTTGTGATAGTTCAGCAATCTTTTTTAAGTAATAAAACACACTGACATAAGGTTAAAGTTATGCCTATATCATGCATAGACAAATCCAAACATTTATAGATCTCAGATATAGCTCAAATGACATCATCCTTGAATACTTCAAATGATCCCTTCTTTATTATTAACCCTGATATTGCATTCACTTTTGTAACCTTCTTTTATCCATCGGGTCAAATTAACCCTGGACATATTTGGAATTTTTATTTAAAAACAATTCAGAAATATAATTTTACTTTATAGCCCATTACCAGAAATTGTCTTTATCTCTTTATCTATCTTTAACTTTAAACAATGTCGATAACATATATGGTTAATGTTCGCAATCAATCGCTACTGAATCACTTTTACCAATGGAAGTGTGGTTGTTTTGTAGTCATATAGTAATAATTAATGTTAAAAATCCACTGTACTCAAGTCATGAATTACGCTCATTTAGAAAAAAAATTTAAGACAATATTTTTATTAACAATTATTATTTAGAATGCAAACTCTCAAAAGATTAACTTGAACAGTAAATCACTTTGATCTTACTGTAATAAAATAAAATGCAGATACAGGCATATTTCTTGCATTAGTGGGTGGTGATTGGGAAAACACATGCTTTCAAAGTATTTGGCCAAATATCCAGTGCATCTGGAAAGTATTTACAGTGCTTCCCATTTCCCACATTTTGTTACGTTACAGCCTAATTCTTATATCTATACAATAGATCTCAAGGATGAGCAGTGATGCTGTTCTCAATTTTGAGTATCATTGCAAAGGTTATAAATACTTATAGTGTGAATGCAGACCAATCAATTTGTCTGTCTGTTCTTAGACAAATATGTCTGCGCTATTGTAAACAAGCTAACGTTCACCAGATAAGTCATATTTTAATCGCTAATAGAGCAGATTCATGGAAAGATTACATCGCTAATCAGCATTTTTGCCGCAACTAATTTATGAATGAGTCTGCATCAACTAGATTAAAGAAAATCGCTTTATTTAAAGTGAATAAAATACTCTAGTTAATGGAGTTGAGTATTAATAGAGCCCCCCCCCCATCCCCCCGGGATTTACGCCCATGGGCACTTCCAATGGTTGACTGGGGAGCTTTTTCAGTGGCTGGGTCTTGGGCTGCTCCAGCAGCCATCTGTGGTGCTTCTTGTGGTGCATATTCTGATTAAAGCTGATCTTCGTATTTACTTTTGGAATCAGAATATTTGAAAATTATTCCTATATTATCCCCATACTCTAAGACATCCTTCTGTTTCACACCACTGTGGGCCTGACTCTCTTTAAATATGAGCTCTAAGGTAGAGACCTGCACGGGAAGGATTTTTCAGTCCCGCTCCCGCAAAGTTCTGTCCTGCACCCGCAAAAACTTATATTATTTTCTCCAGCTCCCGAGAACAATATTTAAGTTTTGCCCCTCTCCCGCCGGCAGGTAGTGACCTGTCCCGCTCCTGCAAAAATATGTTATTTTCTATAGTGCCAATTGGATCCCACTTCATGTGGAGTTTGGACACTGGACCTCCTTGAGTGTTTAAAGGATCTGGCATGCAGAAGCTGGTGTTGGATCTATGCAAATGTTAAGCTATTTTGTGATTTCCTCAGTAGCTCCTAATTCTATAACCACAAATGACTATAAAAGACTGTAGAAAGGACATTACTTGTAATCTTACATTCCAGTGCTCATGTTAGTTCTCACTCTCCAGTGTTCTGTATTGTTTAAAGACTATAATCACACTCTTGATGTCAACCAAATGAGGATGGGTTCCCCTTTTGAATCTGTTTCCTCTCAAAGTTTCTTCCTCATGTCATCTAAGGGAGTATTTCCTTGCCACAGTTACCATAGCTTGCTCATCAGAGATAAATACACCATTTACCTTAAGCTGCTTTGAGACAATGTCTGTTGTGAAAAGCGCTATAGAACTAAACTTGACTTGACTTGATGTCATGACCAGGAGTATAAAAAACGAGCAGCTGATCAGTGTCCCTCCAAGGAGCTGTCCTGTAGATGTAAGTGTCCATTGCACGCACCAGACAGAGCCGGTAAATAGTTCTCCTGTCTGGGGCTGGAACTGAGGAGGATAAAATGCCTGTAATCTTATGGGTCATGGGATGCCCGAGGGCACTTTTGGGATGTAACCTGTACGGGGGTATAGGAAGGCACTAGCCATATCTGGGTTAAACTACAGGAAGGAGGGGGCCCACAAAAAGGGCCTGCAAGTCCCCTACTCTCTTGATAAAGCAGATGGCCAACAAGAACACGGTCTTGACAGAAAGGTGCCTTCAAGATGATTTGGCTAGAGGCTTGAAGGGGGGCTCAGACAGAGCCCCCAAAATGACGGCCAGGTCCCACCTGGGCACTTTAGGTTGTACCGGGGGCCTTAGCCTCTGGGTGCCACGAAGAAATCGTGTTACCATAGGGTCTCTGCCCAGCAAAAAAGCTGAAATGGCGGACGTGTAGACCTTCAAGGTGGGTGGAGCCAACCCCTTTGGTGAACTGTCTCTGGAGGAAATTCAGCACTGAGCCAACCAGGCAGTGGACTGGATCCAGCTGGTGGTGGTCACACCACAAGCAGAGCAGGCGCCACATGGCAGCATACAACCTTCTCGTAGAGGGCGCTGTCTACCACATCGGTGGTGTCTACCACATCGGTGGAAAGGCCAGAATCTCGGAGCTGTGCCCTCTCTGGGGCCACAGCCACATCCTCCACAACTCCAGGTGAGGATGAAATATGGTACCCCCGACCTGGGAAAGGAGATCCTTCCACAGAGAAATCTTCCATGGAAGGTGTTTGAGGAGAGCTACCAGGTCAGCGAACCATTATTTGTTTGGCCACCTTGGAGCTGCCAGGTGGAGGTGAACTCTGTCCTGGCGAACTCTCTTCAGAACTCTCCAAAGCAGCGCCACAGGGGAAAGGCATACAGACGCAGCCTTTAGACGTGACGTCCAAGACGTCCATCTGTTCTCAGCACAGACCTCATTGATAATTAATGAAGGAGACCACTGCAGTTTTGTCTGTATGGATCAGCACATGGTGATCTAAAGCAAATGGATGGAGCATTCACATCGGCCAGAGCATCCACATTATAATTGGATCTCCCCAAACACGGATTGCCCCTCCGTGAAAACCCATGGGTCCTGAGCCACCACTGAAGAGGTCTCATGTACAGCAGGCCAAGGGGAATAAACTTCATGGTGCCGCCTGGTACATGAATACACTTACGTCCTCGAACCCGAACCCGGGCTGAAGAGTCTAAAGGGGCCTTTGCCTGAACTTGATGTCATTTCTGTAAGGCTTGTTGCCACAAACTGGGGGCATGCTGCACTAAAGCTGCTTCAAAAAGGGCTGACCCATATTGTCCAAACAATTCGTTATAACATTCCCGAATCACGTTCATGCCCAGAACACTGGAGATCTGAGTAGCACCTACAGGGTCTTTAACTATGAGCACGCCACGTTTAGGAATCACTTTACCCAAGACTTCAACATCCAGCTCTAAATAGCTGGATAAATGTATGGGATATCTAAGCCATTGGCAGCCTTAAGCTGTAACCAATGACAAGAGTGAAGTTTGTCCCTACCCCAATGCTCAAAGTGCTTCAAAAAAAAGCTTTCAGTCACAGTTGACACCATTGAACCTGTGTCTAACAAACAGGGAACTAACACTCCACCCAAACTAACAGTCACATGGGGGCATGGAGATAATAAACAGGCCATATTTTGTACATCGGGGAAAACAACATCTGAGCCAAACACATAGCCTTCTGAACTGTGGCTCCATAGCACAGAAGCTTCTAGTTTTTCTGAAACGAAACAGAGGGTTGGGACCTTTGCACCACTGACTGAGGAGGACGTGAGGGAGATCGATCAACCCTTGACCAGGAACTACACTCACGGGCGAAATGCCCAGTACGTTGGCACCTCCTACAGATAACTGCACCCCGATTAGTGGCATTTGTAACAGGAGGGAAACGTCTTGGGGCATTTTGAAGTGAAGACACATTACATGTTAACTGATCAAGCTGTTCTTGCTGCTTTTTAAGCATCTCTTTAAGCTCAGCTAATTCAGAACCTGTAGAAATTGTAGACCCACAAACCCCATACTGCAGCCCATGGGTAGAAGTTGAAAAGCTACGGTCCGTAGAACCCCTCATCATGCCCTCCCATTCCCATCTAATAGCTTCCCCTCTAACATCAAGTAAAGTAGCCCTAGGGTTTCGACGTACAAACTGTTATAATTCCCTTCGAAGGGCAGAATCCAGCACATACTCTACAAATTGGTCCCGCAAAAGAACCTCAGAGTTAGGCATACCATTAGGAGCATTTTTAATTACTTTTGAAATTAAGCCAAGGAGGGCATGTGAAAATTCCTGGAATGTCTCTCCCTCTAATTGACGTCGAGAAAAGAAATTCTCCTGCAAAACAATATATGAATCCGGGCAACCATACAATTCAGTAAGTATTTGAATAACTCTTTCTGGATCTTCCCGGTCTTCTCTAGGCCTAAATTTTATTTCCTTCCTAGCTTCCCCTTCTAAATGATCATACAAAAAGTGTGCTTTATCAATAATGGATAAGTGGCGAACGCGCATACTAGTTTTCACGTTCTCTAACCAATCTGTCAAAGAAATCCCGGTGCGGCCTCTAAAAACAGGGCATTTCCTCTTCCTAGGGACATAAATCAACCTCTCTGTCACTACTGAATTACCATTGGAGGGAGACATTAGGTGCACATCTACCCCTCTTTCATTAGACTCAGAGGGTGCAACACCTGGACTTGCCTGTACCTCAACCCGTTCATAACGTAAGCGTTCATTATCAGCCTTAAGCTGGGCCACCAAGTCTCGCAATTGCTGCATCTCCTCCTCCATAGTGACAGCCTAATTAGAAAGAAAGCAGAGGAAAAGGTACAAAACAACAAAAAACTAATGCGCTAGCTGCTGTTTCAAGATCAAAACATTAATATCAAACACCAAAATTTATCACACAAAAAAAATAAAGAGTCACGTCTCTGCTTTACACACCCAATGAATCCTGCCGACTATGCCAAGATTGTAACCCTTGGTTAAAAGCTATTAAAAAATAAAAAGGAACCGACTATGCCACCTGGGTTATTTATTCACCCAGGAAAATAGATTAAACCCAAAAGAATAATTAAAACAAAAAAAGTTACAACAATATGAAGGACCCTGCTGGTTCGAATGGGATTAAAGACAGAGATGTGACTTTTCCAAAATTAGTACAAATTTATTAAACAAAAAAATACTTAAAAATATTTAAAAATACCATTTACATCTTACCAGTTAATTACCCACAATCGGAAAGACTAGATTAAATCCTCTTTGTAACAGAACGGACAGAGCACACAGCAAATCAGTGCATAATTCTTAAAAACAAGAATAAACCAAAAATAAACCCAAAACACACAAACAATCTCCCCTTCTGTTTAAGTCTCAAAAAACACAGCTCATCAGATAGTTACATGTGAAAATAGTTATGTAAATGGTACATACACTTATACACACGTTAGAAAGAGAAAAACAATTAACTCCCGAATAATATTTAAAAAGCGTCCAAGCGGCTCACGGAGCAAAAATACCAAGCCTGTTAATTTAATACACCTGCACAAGAGATAAATATCCAAGTCCTTACTCAAACATAGCACAGAACCGTTGCGCAGAATAATCTTTTAAAACACTGAGTAATCCAGCGGTTTACAACCGCGACGTCCGCTTGGTCCAAACTGTAACCCAACAATCTAATTCGGGGTTATAAAACAGTGTGTAGAAGCATATACAAACAGGTACGAAACAGGTACGAAACAGCAGCTAGCGCTCTTTGGCCGCACCTCACAAACGGGGTTAAACTATTGTCACTTTATGCTACCTGCATTCATGAACACCTCCCTTTTCTAGCCACCCAGCCTACAGATAAGAAAGGAATCAAAGTGCCCCACTCAACTGTGCTTTTTATAAAGCCACAAACACGCCGACATAATCACGTGGCACAGGTGTGCTCAATGTCAAAGCACAACTCCACAGCATTTAAAATGCACCCATTATTTATGCATGTCTAATTGTCTTCATTTTAAAGACATTCAACCGGTCACACATAGTTGAAAGTGCTAGTTGTGTACACTCTCTATGAAGGGACAGAAAGATTTTATTAAATATTTAAAGAAAAATTAATTGTTATTTAGTTATTTTATTTGTTTTCCAAAGATAAAAGAATGCTGTAAAGTTTTAGAACAACCTGAAGGTGAGTAATTAATGACAACATTTTCTGTTATTTTAGGGTGAACTACCCCTTTAAAGATGAACACTGTCCTCTGCTACAAAATCTGAGGTTTTCCTGGCACTCTATAGGTGCAGAGGTCATTTTATGGCTTTGAGTGACATTAAAGCAACATTTATTTATAAGAACTAATCTGTAGACTGTAGCCATCTCATTCCATGTCATAAAAATGTTTTACTGACACAAGATTACTTTTAAATTAAACTCAAGTTTAACATAATCTGAACTCTATGATATATGTACAAAGTATGTGATTGTTCAGCTGTGATAATAAAGTCACTTCACAATTTTCCCCTGGTAAATTGTATATAGGAGGACAGCCGGAGTGATGATGGTCTGCACATACTGAAAATCCTAATCGTCCATGGTACCAAAGGGGACAAACCACTAGCTGTATTCATTCCTCTGGAAGGAACGTTTCACTATATTTATAGCAAAAAAGCCAAGGCATGCACACTGCTTATGGGACTAATTTATGCCCTTAACCTTGCATACCCCCGAGCACTGCGCTGCACATTTGAGGTGTTTCAAGAAAGTTCTTTTTGAACTTGATGGGATTAGGCTGTCACCCAAAAATCTTTAAAGATGAAGTTATCATCTTAAATGCTATTGCTATGGCATGAATACAACTGCTTACATGTTCAGCTGTTGGTTAAAATGTTTTCATGAACAGTAATTCAGAAAATTATTAAGGTATATACAGTGAGAAAAATAAGTATTTGAACACCCTGCTATTTTGCAAGTTCTCCCACTTAGAAATCATGGAGGGGTCTGAAATTGTCATCGTAGGTGCATGTCCACTGTGAGAGACATAATCTAAAAAAAAAATTCCAGAAATCACAATATATGATTTTTTAACTATTTATTTGTATGATACAGCTGCAAATAAGTATTTGAACACCTGTCTATCAGCTAGAATTCTGACCCTCAAAGACCTGTTAGTCTGCCTTCAGAATGTCCACCTCCACTACATTTATTATCCTAAATTAGATGCACCTGTTTGAGGTCGTTAGCTGCATAAAGACACCCGTCCACCCCATACAATCAGTAAGAATCCAACTACTAACATGGCCAAGACCAAAGAGCTGTCCAAAGACACTAGAGACAAAATTGTACACCTCCACAAGGCTGGAAAGGGCTACGGGGAAATTGCCAAGCAGCTTGGTGAAAAAAGGTACACTGTTGGAGCAATCATTAGAAAATGGAAGAAGCTAAACATGACTGTCAATTGCCCTCGGACTGGGGCTCCATGCAAGATCTCACCTCGTGGGGTCTCAATGATCCTAAGGAAGGTGAGAAATCAGCCCAGGACTACATGGGAGGAGCTGGCCAATGACCTGAAAAGAGCTAGGACCACTGTTTCCAAGGTTACTGTTGGTAATACACTAAGACGTCATGGTTTGAAATCATGCATGGCATGGAAGGTTCCCCTGCTTAAACCAGCACATGTCCAGGCACATCTTAAGTTTGCCAATGACCATTTGGATGATCCAGAGGAGTCATGGGAGAAAGTCATGTGGTCAGATGAGACCAAAATAGAACTTTTGGGTCATAATTCCACTAAACGTGTTTGGAGGAAGAAGAATGATGAGTACCATCCCAAGAACACCATCCCTACTGTGAAGCATGGGGCTGGTAGCATCATGCTTTGGGGGTGTTTTTCTGCACATGGGACAGTGCGACTGCACTGTATTAAGGAGAGGATGACCGGGGCCATGTATTGCGGGATTTTGGGGAACAACCTCCTTCCCTCAGTTAGAGCATTAAAGATGGGTCGAGGCTGAGTCTTCCAATATGACAATGACCCGAAGCACACAGCCAGGATAACCAAGGAGTGGCTCTGTAAGAAGCATATCAAGGTTCTGGCGTGGCCTAGCCAGTCTCCAGACCTAAACCCAATAGAGAATCTTTGGAGGGAGCTCAAACTCTGATAATGACAGGTGAGTTGTACTTAATATAAGAGCAATACAATTGAACACATAGCAGAGGGTAAAGAGAGCAGTAAAGTAAAAGCAAATAATTTAACATTATCTCTGTGTGTGTGTGTGTGTGTGTGTCTGTGTCTGTGTATTTGTGTTTCTGTGTGTCTGTGAATGTGGGTCAACTTCACCTTGAAGATTGTATGAAGGTTGTGAATGTATTGCATGTGCACAAAATTTTTGGGGGGTTTGATATTAGGAGCTGGGGTCATGGCTGGGATCAGCCACGATACAGCGCCCATGGAGCAGGCTTAAGGGCCTTGTTTAGGGACCCCAAGAGTGGCAGCTTAGCGATGCTGAACACTGACATTCCGGTTAGTAACCCAGAGCCTTAAATACATCGTTTATTTGTAATAAATGGACATTTGGTGCAACCCAGATGAGGATTGGTTCCCTCAAGTCTGGTTCCTCTCAAGGTTTCTTCCTTATGCCATCTCGGGGAGTTTTTTCTTGCCACAGTCGCCACCGGCTTGCTCAGGAACAAACTTACACTTATAAAGAACATCTTATTCATTTTTATCACCACATTATCTGTGTAAACTAGATAATGAAACTCCCCTGAATATCAGATGTTTCTTGTTTAATGACATTTGAGCCTCCAACACTACAGCCAGGTCCCACTCAGGCACTCTTGGATGCATCAGGGGCCTCAGCCTCCAGGTGCCTTGGAGAAAATGCGTCACTATTGGGTCTCTGCCCAGAGAATGACTGGACACAGGGGCATGATACGCCAAAACTGTGGATGCGTAGAATTTGATGGTGGATGGAGCCAACCCTTTTGCAAACTGCTCCTGCAGAAACTCCAGCACTGAACCAACTGGGCAGTGGACTGGGTTCAATTGGTGCCAGCAGCACCACGCAGTGAACGGCACCATCTCGCGGCATAAGACCTTTTCATGGAGGGAGCTCTGGATTGGAGAATTGTCTCTACCACCTCGGTGGAGACCTTGTAGTTGTGCCCCTTTGGGGGGCAACCAAAAGCTTCCACAGCTCGGGGCGGGGGTAAACTATTGCGCCACCTGATTGCGCCACTCTTCCCAGCATTCAGCTGAAACCCCAGCTCCTTCATGTGAGCAAGAACGACATCTCGATGTCGGACCACTAACTCCTCTGATCGAGCTAATATTAACCAATCGTCGATATAATTGAGGATACGGATGCCCTGAAGTCTCAGGTAAGCCAGAGCCGCATCGACACACATGAAGGTGCGGGGTGACAGGGCAAGGTTGAACGGAAGGACCTGATATTAGTACACTTTGACCCCAAAAGCTAACCTCAGGAATTTACTGTGAGAAGGGAGGACAAGTACATGGAAGTACTCATCCTTCAGATCTACCGTGACAAACCAGTACTCGGATCTGATCTGAGACATGGCCTGCTTGAGGGTCAGCATCTTAAAACAGAGTCGGTTAAGCTAATGTAAATTAGGATAGGACGCAACCCACCGTCGTTTTTGGGAACTATGAAGTACCGGCTGTAAAACCCGGACCCGGACACCTTGCTAGCCTCCTTCCTCAGAAGAGTGTCTACTTCTTGTTCCAGGACCAGAGCCTGCTCGCTTCTCACCAAAGTGGGAGAGAGCCCGTTAAACCGGGGTGGGTGAGACCAGATCTGAATCACATAGCCTGGCTCTACAGTGCTCAGGACCCACTGGGACATGTCTGGCAAAGCCGTCCAGGCTGCCAGGTTCTCCCTTAAGGGTATCAGTCTCTTAAGACTGACCTCCAGTGTGTCTAGAGCCAGGGCAGTGCCCAGACGCGGCTCTAGAGACGAGACCTCCTGGTCCGCAACGATGCCAGGCGGGAACCTGAAGAGGGAGAAACACATTTCATGGCAGGGTTAACAAACCAGCCTGAGGGAAACGGGCACCAAAAGAAGCAGTGCTACACAGGTCGGGACAGGACTCCTGGAACCTTTCATCTACCAAATCAACAGCATCACCGAACAAGCATGAAGGTATTCCGCTGTCAGGTATTTTGGACAGGCGGTCAAAGAGCGCCTGCTGAGATTGGAGCAACTGCGTAGGCATGCGAGCGCAGTGCTGGCAATCGGCTCTCTCGAAAGCCGAAATCGCATACCCTGCTCCCAAACAAGCCACACACAGGCTGCTTGTATCTCTTCCGTAGTAAAACGGGGGCCGGGAAAAGCACATGGCCGAAAAGTGTGCTTGGTTTTCTTCGATGCCTTCATTATATTGTTTTTCAACAGACAGACATTAAATTTACACAGAGCACTTAATGAACAAAAAAGAAGATAGAGCCGGCTTCTCTTCACCGATGTTTTATAATTCCTGGTCGTGACGTCACCCGCCAGTGACAGCCTGCCTTCAATTTTGACTGATTAGACTCATTATTCAGAGCATGGACAACGCAGTCGCGTTCCCAATGCATTCCGACACAGCTCGAGTTCCTAATAGGGAAACACAGTTCTGACTCTCCCTATTAATGATCACTGATAGTCAGTTACACCCAACCAGATGCTTGTTGCTGACCTGTATTTGCTTTTCTTTTTAAACACTTTCTTTTAAAACATTTTTTTTGCTCTACTATAGTTTGTACATCATATACAGTTAATTTAAAAAGTCTACACACATAAAATTGCAGTTTTTCTTTTTAAAATAAATACAGAAATACAACTTAAATGTCAGACTTCTTACATCTTTAATGTTATGTTGTCTTGTGGTTGAGAAATCTGTTAAACAAGTCTTAAAACTCAGCATTTGATGGGTAAAAGCAAGAGAAAATGTTTTATTAGGCAATTCTGCAGAAAGTGGTCATCGCTGTCCTCTCAGAACATGAGCAGATAGAAAAAGCCCTGAGCTGAACAAACAGTATCCAGAGAAAAATGTATTAATAATTGGTAACATTAAAAAAAAAAAAAAAACTACAGTACAACACCCTGCTTGGATATGTAATTTTATTAAAAGTGTATAGTTTCATTATTTATCTAAATGCATATTATTTAGTAAAAATGTTTTGTTAAATGTCTGTAGTAAATGATGTGACTCGTGAAATTGAGTGAGTTTTTTACTTAATTTTTAGTATTTTCTAGCAATTGATTATAGATAGAAGTTAAAATAAAATTGCATTTCACTGCACTGTAAACATTCATGAAAATACCACAGGACTGCGCTCCCTAAACGCCAGCTGCACTGAACAACTTCTACGCCTGGTTTGAGATGCAGAACAATGTAAAGGCAAGGAAGACCACCCTTCCTCATAGTGACCAGGTGCTTTGACTAACCAGAGCTGAAGTGAGAAAAACTATGCAAAGTTAACCCACGGAAGTCTGCTGGACCAGACAACATTCTTGACAGAGTGCTCAGGGAATGTGCAAAACAGCTAGCGGATATTTTCAGTGACATCTTTAATATCTCCCTGAGCAGTGCTGTTGTTCCTCAAGACAATGATGCATGCCTAAGAAGTCTACAGTCTCCTGCCTATCGCTACGTCCTACTCACATCCATCGTAATGCAGTGCTTTGAGAGGCTCGTCATAAGGCACATCAAGACCCAGTTTCCACCCTCACTGGACCCCATGCAGTTTTCGTATTGTCCAAACCATTCCACGGATGATGTCATCTCCACACACACACACACACACACACACACACACACACACACACACACACACACACACACACACCTGTCCCACACTGTCTTGTGTTGTCTGTCAGCAATGTTTGCACTCGGTTGCACATGATGCACTTTATGTGTTGAAGACACTTACTTTAGTCCTTAGCTCTGTCCTGGTATGTAACTCTGTTGTTTAATGTAGCACCAGGGCTCAGTACTGCATCAGCTATATATATGGTAGAAATGACAATAAAGCTTCTTCACTTGACTTTACTTCATTCTGTTGGCCGGGATTTTTAGTGTAAGTGCTGTTAAGTGTTAGCATAAGGGGAATACATACAAATATTATGATACATTAAAAAAAAAAATTGCAAATCACATAGTTCTGTCCAATATAAGTTTATTAAAAATAAGTAGATATTTATGTTTATGTAAGAAACAAATAAATGAAAAACAAATACAAAAACAGTATAGTACAGTATATCAGCTTATTTCATGTTCTATATCAAATGGTGCAATGTAGTATTTGGTGGTTTGCTACAGTATGCTACAGTATAGCTCTTGTATAAAATACATTGCCACCACAGAAAAACGCATAACCCATAATTGCCCATAATCAAAGTTATATCTTACATTACTTAGTATAGTTAATGTTATTTATATAGATTAATGCAATTTTGTAAAATGTTAAATATTTTATATTGTATGTTTAATAATATAACATCAATGGACATACATAAAAAAAAAAAAAAAAGGTAAAACACTTTTTTGACACATAGACAAGGTTTTGCACATACAGCAATTAAATCGCTTTTTTTCTTACATTCTGTTCTAAGATTTAAAAAGGGAAAAATCTTTTTCAAATTTCAGGTTTACTTGTTGTCATCACAGTTGTTGAAACAGGTAGGGTGTATACTGCAGTCCTTTTTTTCTTATTCTATAGGCACATACTGCAGTAGTGACTGTGATAAGAGAAAACAGAAGAAAAGCTAAACCTGCAGCTTTGACTTCAGTTGGTAGATCTAAAAGAGAAAAACAGAAGTCATCATGGTTAATTAAACCTACATCACAATCCCTAATAGCAAATCAAACACATTCACATTAATTTGTAAGGAGAAGTGTGGAGATTAATGATTGCAATAACAGTGGTACGTGCACTAGATGAAAACAGAATAATAAATATGATATATTCATGTAAAACGAGTTGGTGCCTGCTGTGGAAAGAATTTAATTTCACTGCATTTATCATATGTTTACATTTACAGCATTTTGCAAACACCTTTATCCAATGACTCCATTTATACAACTTAGCAACTGAGGGCCTTGCTTTAGGCACTAGCAATGCAGTGTTGGGACTTAAACACATGATCTTCTGAATCAAAGTCCAATGCCCCAACCACTGACCTACCATCTCCTTACATTTTGCAATTTACTGAAGGTTAAATTCATGATGATGTACAAATAAAGGAATGTAAAGAAAACAAACACTGTACCTGTTTTAACTGATAAAGCTGATGCTGCAAAAATATATAAATAATAAATGAATACATGCATAAATAATAAATAAATAAATAAATAAGAAATTTAATACTTATTGAATAATAATAATATAATAATAATAATAATAATAATAATAATAATAATAATAATAATAATAATAATAATAATAACTTAACTAGCAATCATAATAAACTTACAAAAATACTTATGGAACAAAAAAGGGAAAGTACCCATAGTCACCGTGAAAGTGCTGTTGTTATGTCCAGTTTTCATTTGTATCCACAATGTGTAATTCCCGCTGTCATTTAATGCTGCATTTGTAATCGTGTAATAATATGTGCGATTGCCATTTACAGGCTCCATTTTTTTTTCGAGCTTTTTACCATCATGTATAAAATGATAGTCTTTGTAAACATATGATTTACTGGTAACATTGCAGGTTAGATTGAAAGATTTTTCAACAATCCCTGTTTGGTCTGGGCAGTCTATATCGACAGCTGAAAAGAACAATAACAACAAAAATTGCAAGTTGATAAAACTTGATACAGTAGATTTCAAACACACACACTTCATTATGTAACTTATCTTTTTCCAGTGGTGCTTTATCAGGGCAGTAGTAAAATGTATTTTACTTTTCCAAGTATTGACTTACTTGTTTGTTTTCCATATGTGGTGATCAGCAGGACTGACATCAGCATCCAATGAAGAAGATATATTTGATCCATGGCATCTTTTCTTTTGGAGCAACATGTGATTATTAACAAATGTGATTTATCCAAGTTTCCTCTATAATTTAAGACTATAGCTATCATAAAAAAAAGCAAAAAAACTTTACACACACACACACACACACACACACACACACACACACACACACACACACACACACAAAATCTTGCTATCTATATTTACTATTTTGAAACATTGAGACAGCTCCTTATGCTTAATTGCTTAATCGATCTGGACATTTCCTCAAACATTTCATTGAGCAGTTGGTCATTTTAGCTGATATGGAGAGAGGCATGACATTTTTTTTTTTTTTTTTTTGCTTTCAAAATCTTATGTGTGTGTGCTTTTTTTCTCAAGTAATAAATCTAAAAGAGATTTCTTATTCTAATGAAAGAGTATCTTTTTGGTTCCAATGTATAATGTTTGTTGTTTTTTAACACGTCTGTAATTGATCTGTCTAAGGTCATCTGCCAAATGCTGAAAATATAATTGTTAATGCATTACACGTTACTACTAAACGTTATTTAGTACAGAGATCACCAACAGTGCCGTCATGTCATTTATAATTAAATGCTCCACATAAAAAAGAAGACCAGCAAGGTTCAGACTTACTTTCGGATCCTAAGTGTTGCCACTTCACAGCTGTGAAAGTGTTCTACTATAGGTCTTCTTCTAAATTAGGTTCATGCCGTGTATGCACAAATCCAAACATTTATGCAGTCCAGGTTTAGCAAAAATTACATAGCAGGCAGAAGAATTTGAAACTTCACCTCTTTTTTTCACTCACTCTCTCTCCCATTCTCACACACAGACACGGACACCTAAGCACAGAATGAACAGTTTACTTACAGTAACTTGTTGATAAGAACAATATCTACAGAATACAGTGAAAGAAATGTTGTAGAAAACTTTAGAAAACACCTGTAAAAATACTGCATAAAACCATACTTCATAACTCACCTAATTTCCCTTGGCATAATGTCTAGGAATTTCACAGAGTACGTTACAGCACAGTGAAATTCTTTCTTCTCATATCTCAGCTTGCTCGGAAGCTGTAGTCAGAGCGCAGGGTCAGCCATACCTTAATGACATTTTACTGGCAGCCTACACTGACAGCTGCACATCTAAAAGTGGTTAAACAGAAGACTGCCTAGCAAAGGGAGAAACCCAATTGCGGGCCGTGCATTTGGTACCAGGCCTTCAGTGGGGACTTACCCAACTTAATCCACCTCTTAATACCACCACTATCACGTTGCAATTATAGAAACCATCAATACTGTACAAAACTGCAATATAACAACTCGTGGCGCAACAGAGAGAGAGGCATTTCACAAAGAGGGTGAATTTCATTTTACTAAAGCAAGAAAAACAGTTTTCTGTTTCAAGACTCCAAACCTCTACACTACCACCGCAACTGTGTCACCAACATCATCTGGAGCAATTCAGAATCAATATTTGTCTAATAACATGACAAAAACTTCAAAATGTAAATAAAATACAACCTACTCACCAGAGATGCAGACTCATAATGTGCGTCTAAACTAAATACATACTAAATACATACTAAATACATAAATAACTAAATACAAACTAAATACATACTAAAACTAAATACATACTGAGTGGCTTTTTCAACATTTTCTACCATGTAACTAAGTCACCTTGCTGCACAAGCACACACTATCTCATAACGTAGTTAAAAGCCATGTGAGGGCATCGTCTCTAGGTTACAACCGTAACCCTAGTTCCCCGAGGGAACGAGACGCTGCGTCGAAACGCTATGGGAACGCCCCTGCCTGACCGCGCTCTGAACCACGTGTGTAATCTGACCAATAGGCGTTTGGTACGTGACGTCATCAGCGGGCGACGTCGCGTAAACAGGAAGCTACAAATGGCTGCGAGATGGACCAGACGCTAGCTACTGCGAGAGAAGGTAAGCGCCGCAGGGATGCAGGGAGTGTGGCACGGAGACGCAGCCTCTCGTTCCCTTCGGGGAACTAGGGTTACGGTCGTAACCTAGAGACGTTCCCCTTCAGGAACTCGAGCTGCGTCGAAATGCTATGGGAACGAGTGTCCAATCACGCCACACTGACCAGACCCTGCCTAGAGAGTGAGGGCCTTGGCACCAGCACGCAGGACAGAGAAGCCCGGGGTGGCTCTGAGGTCAAGGTCATAGAACCTGACGAAGGTCAGCGGGGTGGACCAACCCGCCGCGTCACAGATGTCCTGGAGTGGGACTCCAGCGGACCAGGCAGTAAAGGCCGCCACACTCCGGGTGGAGTGAGCTCGAACCCCGAGCGGTGCGGGGAGGCCAGAGGACTCGTGAGCCGACACAATTGCATCCACAACCCATCTGCCCAAAGTCTGCTTATTGGCCGGGAACAGGGAGCGGAAGGGAGCCGAAGGCACGTACCCAGGTTTCGGGTAGAGAAACGTTCGGGTCATGCCAGGGGCAAACACCAGGCGGGACGGGGCCACAGACAGAGCCTGCAGATCCCCGATCCTCTTCAGGGAGGAAACCGCCAAGAGGAAGGTGGTCTTGACCGACAGAAACCTAAGGGCCACATCGGCTAACGGCTCGAAGGGGGGCTCAGACAGAGCCACCAGCACAACAGCCAGATCCCAGACAGGCACTCTGGGTCGTGTCCCGGGCCTCAGCCTCCAGGTGCCACGGAGGAAACGTGTCACCAGTGGGTGCCTGCCCAGCGACTGCCCCGCAGGCGGGGTGCCATAAGCCGCGATGGCGGACACGAAAACCTTGAGGGTCGAAGGGGACAACCCTGCGGCAAACTGTTCCTGCAAAAACTCCAGAACTGAACCGACTGGGCAGTTAACCGGGTCCAAACCATGACACACACCATGACGCGAACAGTCGCCACCGTGCAGCATACGACCTCCTCGTGGAGGGAGCCCTGGAGTGGAGAAGGGTGCCAACTACCTCGGTAGAGAGACCAGCCGCTACGAACTGTGCCCCCTCAGGGGCCACAGCCATAGCCTCCACAACTCTGGGCGGGGGTGAACCAGGGTTCCGTGGCTTGCCTGGCCAACAAGGCGCTACCAGGAGGAGACGGACTCCTTCCCGGCGAACTCTCTCCAGAACTCCAGGGAGCAGAGCGATCGGGGGAAAAGCGTACAGGCGTAGCCTCGGCCAAGACTGCACCATGGCATCCAGCCCTAACGGGGCTGGGTGAGAGAGAGAGAACCAGAGGGGACAGTGCGAGGTCTCCTGGGTCGCAAAAAGATCCACCTGGGCTCTGTAGAACCTCCGCCATATGAGCTCCACCGCCTCGGGGTGGAGTCGCCATTCCCCAGGCCTCGGGCCCTGCCTCGACAGGGCGTCTGCTCTGACATTCAACCGACCCGGAATGTAAATGGCCCTCAAAGACAGGAGCCTGTCCTGAGACCATAAGAGGACCGCTTGCGCCAGCTTGTACAAGGAGCAAGATCGGAGACCCCCCTGGTGGTTGATGTAAGAGACCACCGCAGTATTGTCCGTCCGGACCAACACATGGCGATCTCTCAGGGCCGGGAGGAAGTGCTGTAACTCCAAAAACACTGCCATCATCTCCAGGCAATTTATGTGCCACGAGAGACATGGGCCGCTCCACAGACCCTGGGCGGAGTGGTCACTCATGACCGCTCCCCACCCCATGAGGGAAGCGTCCCGTCACGCGACGGCACGGAGCCCCCAGCACCGGGCCACAGGACAGGAAAGGACGATCTTTCCAGACATCCAAGGCTCGAAGGGCACGCCGCGAGACCTTGATAGCACGATGCGGGTTTCCCCTGAGGGAGAACCCCCTGCCCCGGAGCCACCACTGGAGGGACCTCATGTGCAGGAGACCGAGCGGAAATATGCTGGACGCCGCCGCCATGAGACCCAGCAGCCTCTGAAACTGCCTCATAGTGAGTGGCTGGCCTTCCGGCACTCTCCTGACGGCGGCGAGGATGACCTCAACCCAAGCAGGCGACAACCGTGCCTGCATTCTGGCCGCGTCCCACACCACGCCCAAAAAGGTGGTTCTCTGCACTGGAGAAAGCACGCTCTTGCTGGCGTTCAGCTAAAACCCGAGCACCTTCATGTGGGCGAGGACGACATCTCGATGCCGAATCGCCTGATGCTCTGAATGAGCCAGGATCAACCAATCGTCGATGTAATTCAAAATGCGGATGCCCTGGAGCCGCAAAGGGGCCAGTGCTGCATCGACGCACTTCGTGAAGGTGCGGGGGGAGAGTGCCAGGCCGAACGGGAGGACCCGATATTGGTATGCCACGCCCCCGAAGGCAAACCTCAGGAACCTCCTGTGTGCAGGAAGGATGGCGACGTGAAAGTACGCGTCCTTCAGATCTATTGTGACAAACCAGTCCCTGGACCTGATCTGAGTCACGACCCCCTTGAGGGTGAGCATCCTGAACCTGAGCCTCCTGAGAGAGCGGTTCAAGGAGCGAAGATCCAGAATGGGAAGCAACCCGCCATCCTTCTTTGGAACGACGAAGTACGGGCAGTAGAAGCCTGACTCTTGAACCGAGGGGGAAACCACCTCGATGGCCCCTTTCCCCAGGAGTGTGCGCACTTCCCGTTCCAGGACCAGAGCCTGCTCGGGCCCCACCAGGGTGGGACACATCCCGTTGAAACGGGGAGGAGAGGACGCGAACTGGATCGCGTAACCGCCCTCTATGGTCCGCAGGACCCACCGGGAGACTTCTGGCAGCCCCTCCCATGCCACCAGAAAGTTCCTTAGGGGAAAAAGCCCCTCGGGGCTGGCCTCTGACTCACTCAGAGCAGCTGGGGCGGAGCCCTGCAGCTGATGACACCTCGTGAGAGGCGGCGGGTCTCCCCCATCCGTACCGCAACTCTGGGCAGAAGTGGAGAGAGACGCCCGCTGGAGGGAGGCTGTGCTCTGAAGCACATCCTGTGGCAGAGCCAACGGCCCGCCCCCTGGTGGTGCGGGGGAGGGACAGGCACCGTAGCGAGAGGTGTGCACCGTCCCCTCGACCGAAGTGCGTCAGGATTTCCGCACCACAGCCCGTTTGCTAGAGGCGAGGGTGACCCTCAGGTCAGCCCACTCCTTCTTGGGCCCAGAGCGACGCCTCGGACCCTTAGGCCCTGCCCGCGGAGACCGGGTGGCAACGCTCTGTTTCTGGGCTTCGCGGTGCCCGGAGGCTTCGCGATCGGCGAGGGAGGTACTGCTGGTACCGCCTCGGACCCTTAGGCCCTGCCCGCGGAGACCGGGTGGCAACGCTCTGTTTCTGGGCTTCGCGGTGCCCGGAGGCTTCGCGATCGGCGAGGGAGGTACTACGCCATCACTGCGTCGCCAAACAGGCCAGGAGGAGCCATCGGTGCATTCAAGAGCACAGCTCGATCCTTGTCCGGGAGGTCGGACAAGGTGAGCCTCTCTGTGGCCACCAGGGCCGCCATGGACCGACCAACGGCCCGCGCCATGTGCTTCGTGGCCCGAAGGGTTAAGTCGGCAGCGCGACGCAACTCCTTAATGTCAGTGGCCCCAGAGCTAAGTCCCTCATCCAAATCATGTAGCAGGTCAGCCTGGTACGCCTGCAACGCACCCATGGTGTGGAGACATCCCGCAGCCTGACCTGCTGCCGCGTAAGCCTTCCCCACCAAAGCCGATGTAGCACGTAGCGGCTTAGTAGGGAACACCGGAGCCTTTAGCGACAATGCAACGCCAGGAGAGGGATAGCTGGCTAGCGTCTCTTCAACACGCGGCATCGCCCCATAGCCGCACGCCTTAGCCCCAACCACATTCGCATAGAGCGAGGAGTGGCGAGACGAAGAACGCGCTGAGTACGGGGTCTCCCAGGAACTGGACACCAAAAGCGACACAGGACGCAGAAAGCGCTCATCCAGCTTACTGGGTGCGCGCTGTTTCTGCTGCTCCACTGGCCAAGCTAGATGCAGCTTAGCAACAGCTCGTGTCACGACCTCGAGGAGTTCCTCGTACAGCACAGGCTGTGAGGACTCCACGGGCTCGCTAGCATCCATCAGCTCACCCTCCTCGGAGAGAGAGACTTGTAATGTCGCGCTGCTCGTACCGGGAGAAGAAGCAGCCATCGGGCCTGCTTCTCCGATAGAGCCGAAGCTCAATTCAGCCGACGAAGCTGAAGCAGACTCATCCGACTCCAACCCCACCACTAAATCGGCCTGCGAGCCCCACGAGCGCCGGCGCCGCTTCGCCTCGGCGAGAGCGGGACCGGAGCCGCGAGGGAGAGAGCGCTTCTCAAAGAGCGCTCTCCGGGAGCGAAGCGTGCGCATAGCCATCCGGCTACAATGCGAGAAATCGACTCCCTCCTTGCCGGTAATGAACCGCGGACACAGATGAACGCACCTACGGAAACTTTGCCTGCCAGCCATCACTCGATCAGAAAACACAGCGAAACAGCGCTTACCTGAACGAGCAGAAAGCTAGCGTCTGGTCCATCTCGCAGCCATTTATAGCTTCCTGTTTACGCGACGTCGCCCGCTGATGACGTCACGTACCAAACGCCTATTGGTCAGATTACACACGTGGTTCAGAGCGCGGTCACGTAGGGGCGTTCCCATAGCATTTCGACGCAGCTCGAAAATATAAAGGGGAACTAGAAACAGTCCAACACATACAGGAGCCCAATTAAAAACAAAGTAGAAACAAATAAAGTTTTTCCCCTACAACAAACAAAATCCAGAGAAAAAAAAATGTATACATAGGAACATTTTAAATAACCTTAACACCTAAATTGCATAAGTCTGCACACCCTTTCATAATGGGGGCTCTAAATGTCCTCTAAGTTCACCAGCCACATTCCGAATTAGGCCTGTAGGTAAATGAAAGTTAAAGTAAGATAAAGCTGTAGTCCAGGTATTTGCTTGAATGATTGGGGTTTTATTTTACTAAGAGTATTCGGCCACAAAGAGTTGCCAAAGAAACTGCTGAATGGTACCAATCAGAAAAGCGATATAAAAGAATATTAAAGGCACTGAATGTACCATTTAAAACTGTTAAAACCATTATCAATTAATGGAGAAAATGCAGCAACACAAATTTGATCAAAGAAGAGGAAAAATCTTTTCAGATTTCAGAATTATAGGAATGTCTGCCAGGTAGTTGGTTTGAAAGAGGCAGATGTACAGGTATGGAGACGGATGATCCTCGGTGTGACCCCTAATGGGAGAAGCCAAAAAAAAAAAAAAAGGAGAAGAAGAAGAAGAAGAAGAAGAAGAAGAAGAAGAAACTTAAAAATAACAAAAAAGGGAAAGTACCTATAGTCACTGTGAAATTGGTGCTGTTCAGTCCATTACTCAGATCCAAAATCCAAAATATATGTGTATATGTGAATATCATTTTCTGTTGCAGTTGCAATTATGTAATAAAATGTGTGATTGGCATTACCAGGGTCCATTTTATTTTAAAGCTTGGTACCATTATGTCTAAATATATGGTCTTTGTAAATACTTGAATTATTTTTATATGTAACATTGCAGTTTAGATTTAACGATTTCCCAGCAGTCCCTTTTTGGTCAGGGCAGGTTATGTTGATATCTGTAAACAACAAAAAATGTGAGTTAATAAAGCCTGATAGATTACAAACACACACACTCTTGTACACACTCTTTGTCTAGCGGTGCTTTATCAGGGCAAAAGTATTTGACTGACTTGTTGTTCCAGAGACGGCAGAGGTGGCAAAAGTACACACATCCTTTACTTAAGTAGAAGTACAGATATCTAATGTTTTAAAATACTCGGGTAAAAGTTGTAAAAGTAAAAGTAAAAGGGTAAAAGTACTGATTATACTTTATTACTCAAGTGAAAGTAAAGAAGTTTTGGCTCTGACATGTACTTAAGTGAAAAGTAGTCATTACTTCTACCTGTTTTAGTGTCACGTTGGTAACTGGACCTCACATCATCTTTATATTAGGGCTTGTAAAGACACAAAATTCTTGTAACTGTTTTAAAGTAATAATTGTGGTTTAAATTATGTAAATCATCAGGACACCAAACGTAACCTTTGCTAAGTTTCCACACGGACAGTTAATGAGGTGATACCGGAGAAACTGCACATCTTCTAGTCAAGAAGTGTGTTGTGTGGGTTGTGCTGAAGGTTTTAATTCAGCCTCTTTTATATGTTGTTATTTATTTATGTATTTATATTTTTTTTTTATAAAAATGGTAACAACAGAAATGTGTGCTGAATTGAAAGTGTTAATAAAATTTAGTGACGTATAAAAGAATTTGCGTTTGAATTTTGACAGCCTAATATATATATATATATATATATATATATATATATATATATATATATATATATATATATATATATATATATATATATATATATTAATACAAAACTAATAAAAAATTTTGTTACCTAATGAATGTATCCAGGCGGTGGATAATGGGTCTGAATACTTAGGACCATGTGATATTTCAGTTTTTCTTTTTTAATAAATCTGCAACAATATCAACAATTCTGTGTTTTTCTGTCAGTATGGGGTGCTATGTGTACATTCATGAGGAAGAAGAATGAACCTAAATGATTTTAGCAAATGGCTGCAATATAACAAAGAGTGAAAAATTTAAGGGGGTCTGAATACTTTCCGTACCCACTGTGTATATATATATATATATATATATATATATATATATATATATTATTATTTTTTTTTTTTAAACACAGCTGTTCTGATTGTGAAAAAGGTTTCTAATTATTTGGCTGGTAAATGTAGCTAAAGAAAATGCAAATGTGGTGAAAGTTATGCCTTTGGAATCACAAAAAGTTGGGTATATTTAATTTGATATTCTAACTAACACAACTACAAAATAAAATAAAATACTGATGAAATCAGCTCCACTGCGTTAATTATTAGTAGTTACCCAGCATTATCCAATTCCATGCTTTATAAAAGTTACTGAGAGCTAAACATTTAAACATGTAAATCAGTTGAACAATGAAACAGCCTAGTGGAGAGAGAAAAAGAACCATACTGCTCACTATAGCTACAGCTGAAACTTTGTCCCAGGCTCCTTCCATCTAATAAAAGGGCAAAGTCTTCACACCTTCATGAAATGTATATATATATATATATATATATATATATATATATATATATATATATATATATATATATATATATATATATATATATATATATATATATATAAACACAGAAATAACAACAAAAATGTGAAATAAAAAAACCCTACACCACCCTGATTGCATAATATGGAGTTAACCAGTCACATTCAAATGAGGCCTGTAGGTAAATGGAATTCACCTGCCATCAATATTAAAGTGATTCTGAATAAAACTATAGAAAAGTCAGCTGTTGCTGTGTATTTGTTTAAATGTTCAGGGTTACATTCTACTTAGATCCATGGGCCGCAAAGAGTTGCCAAAGAAACTGCAAGACTTAACTGTTCAAATGTACCGATCGAAAAAGGAATGTATACATATAATATATAATAAAATCATAATAAATACAATAATAAATAATATATAATTAAAATAACAGCAATAACTGTAGAAAAGTCGGTTTAATAGTATTATTAAAGTCGGTTAATTGGTGAGTGGCAGGTGCATTGTGCACTGTGCAAAATGATGGTACAGGATTTATGGAATATATTAGAAAATTTCAGTGAATTTCAGATAAAGATATTGACAAAGATGTTTGCTGCCATGTCTGCCCACCACAAAGTTGATCAAAGAATGAGGAAAAAAACTTTTCAGATTTCAGAATTACAGGAATCCCCTGCTTTATCATGGCTCAAATCTCGGATTATCGTGGAATTGCATTTGCCCATAACTAATTAGTTTGGCTGATTTTCTTGGTCTCTCCCGGATAGCACGATAGACCAAAAAACTTATAGGGAATTGTTTTTATGGAGTTTTATGTTGAAATAATGAAATATTAATACAATTATTAAACAAAGTAAAATGTTAAAACTGTAAAATACAGAAAGTAATAGGACATGTCAATAAATGGACATTCGGTGGAACCCAGTTAAGGATGGGTTCCTCTTGAGTCTGGTTCCTCTCAAGGTTTCTTCCTTATGCCATCTCGGGTAGTTTTTCCTTGCCCCAGTTGCCACCGGCTTGCTCATCAGGGACAAACCTCACGCTTATAAAGAACATATTCATTTTTTATCACCACATTACCTGTGTAAAGCTGCTGAGACAATGTTCATTGTTAAAAGCGCTATATAAATAAAAATGAATTGAATTCAACCAATAAACAAGTAAAGAAACTATGCATAGGCTACGCTACTACAGAACTGTATACTGTACATGTACTAACTATAAATGTGATAGTTTCTACAAATTTACACAAAATTCATCTTGATATATTCGTACAAATTTTTTTTGTGTGTGTTTAAAGTTTGTGCAAGATGATTTACGGTTCAAGCTATAAAAAAAGGAAAAAAACGGAAAGCCTTTTTGGGGTGGCATCTGTTTATCGCGTTTTTTATTTTGTTAATTGTGGGCGGTTTCGGAAAGGAACCACTGCGATAAACTGTGGATTACTGTATATATACAGTGGGGAAAAGTATTTGACACATCAGCATTTTTATCAGTAAGGGGATTTCTAATTTCCACCAGCTGTAGCCATCAAGCCAAATATTGAAGTCATACAAAGAAATCAGAACATTTAAGTATACAAGTTGAGTCATAATAAATAAAGTGAAATAACACAGGGAATAAGTATTGAACACACTTTATTCAATACTTTGTGAATGTGGCGCGAGGGTGGGGGCCGAGAGCTGAACAGCTCGTCACACCCAAGCTCAAATTTATCTACTTGACCAATTCGACTACGCCACCTGGGAGGGTTACACCCAGGAATTAGAAGTAAACCCCAAAGTTTATTAGAGCACACAAGTTCGATTCCCTTATCAGTAAGTGTAGGCAGGAAACGTAGGCATCGTATAAAAATACATGGTTTATTAAAAACTTGGATTGAAAATAAAACAAAAAGAAAATGTTCTCACTGGTGAAAACGGTCCGATGACAATTACACAAATAAAAATAGACAAAATATTAAAACCACTAATTTACACAATTTCCAAATAAGCAAAACAAAATAGAATCATTAAATACAGGGCTGGGGTTACCCACCGGAGTGATCAGCACTAATTATCAAAAAGCACACCTCACCGTGAACTCAGAGCACCCACTCATACACGTTAAAAAATGTCGCACGGCAAACGTCGGAATAGCACCAAAGACATTTCACCCGTGGGACCCCAGCTCCTGAAAGAAACCAAAAGCAGAATAAATCTCAGACAAAAAGAAAGGAAAAAGCGAATTAAGGTCACAATTCCACCGTAATACGATGGACGGTCGACGAAGCCCAATATAATTCACCATATACACCTCTTAAAAAGAAAAACAATGAAAAACTGTCAAAAGTTTGAGGGAAACAAAACTAAACAAAGGAGCGGACGCGTCGGTCTTAAACCAGCCCCGATACTTGCATGTTGCTCGACCCCATAGTAGGCCAGACAATACCAGTTTAAACAAATCACAAAAGCCAAACGGCGGCAGCAGAAGTCCCCTTTTTAAATAGTTGTAAGCCGAGGTTGTTCACTCGGCGCGCAGCGAGGGAAAGTCGAATCGCAGCAATAATCACCCAGGACGAAAAAGGAGGATCCTATAATACAAACGATGATACAAGATATAAATGATAAGTAATTGCACGAATACATGCCGTAATTCCCCCTAACAAACCCAAACAACTTACCAAACGCGGATAGATGAGTTCCTGAGAATCAATTCACCGCTCAGGATACGCAGCCTTCAAATAACCTGCTGTTAAACTGAAGTTCAAGGACTGCACATTACTCACGCCACCCGACCCACGTTAAAGCTAAACATTGCTAAACAACTTCCTCATACCTGCAGGGAGGGCAGTAAACAGATCCAAAACAGCATCCAACAGGGACACACACTGAAAAGACAGGCTAAGGATACACAAACGAGCCATTAGTGCAACGAGCAAAGAAAAACTAATTAGTCAACGCTACATACTAACAGCACATACCTGAAATCACTATAGCAACCACAAAAGGGGAGGATACGGACGTGACGCATGCCAGTCTCAAACCAACCCGCTCTAAATAGTGCCTGCTCACTACTGATTGGTGGTCAGGAGTGTCAATCACCACCCGCGCCTCATTCATTCGGTCACATAGAAAAGCCTTTGTTGGTGATTACAGCTTCTAGACGCCTCTTGTATGGAGAGACCACTCGTCTGCATTGCTGAGGAGTGATTCTGGCCTATTCTTTCACACAAATGGTCTTTAAATCTTGAAGGTTCCTTGGGCCTTTTTTATGAACTTTGATCTACAGTTCTCTCCATAGATTTTCAATGGGATTTAGGTCAGGTGATTGACTGGGCCGTTCAAGCAACTTGATTTACTTTCTTTGAAACCACTTCTTTGTGTTCTTGGCCTTGTGTTTGGGATCATTGTCTTGCTGAAATGTCCACCCTCTTTTCATTTTCAGCTTTCTGGTAGATGGCAGCAGATTTTTATGCAGAATGTCCCGGTACATTTCTCCATTCATCCTGCCTTCAATAATATGAAGTCTGCCAGTACTCCTTGCTGAAAAGCAGCCTCAAACCATGATGCCTCCACCCCCAAACCTAACTGTTAGTATGGTGTTCTTGGGGTGGTAGGCAGTGCCATTTCTTCTCCAAACATGGTGTGTAGAATGACTGCCAAAAAGTTCAATTTTGCTTTTATCTGACCATACTATAGTCTCCCAATAATCCACAAGCTTCTCCAAATGCTTTTTCGCAAACTTTAACCGAGCCTCAACATGCTTTTTGTTCAGCAATGGAGTCTTGCGTGGTGAGCATGCATGGATGCCATGGTGGTTCAGTGCATTGCTTATAGTTTTCTTTGAAACAACAGTACCTACTGATGCAAGGTCTTCCTGAAGTTCTACCCGAGTGGTTCTTGGATCTTGGCAAACTTTCCTGATTATTCTTTGGACTCCTCGGACAGGGATCTTACGTGGAGCACCTGATCGTGGCCGGTTTATGGTGAACTGATGCTCTTTCCATTTCCGGCCCCCACAGTGCTCACATGAACATTCAGCATTCTGGAAATGCGCCTATAACCATTCCTATCAAAATGCTTTTCAACGATAAGATTACGAAGATCCTGAGAGAGTTCTTTGCTTTTACCCTTCATGAAGTCTTTCCTGTGTGCCTCCTGGGTAATGAGAAGCCTTTATAGGCCACCAATTAGGACTAAAGCAGCTGATATAAATTAGTACTGATAGGTGGCAGGGTTTTTCTCTCAATAATGACAGATTTCAGGTGATCTCCTGGCTTTCTTTGCCATTTTGCACCTTGTTATCTTCATATGTTCAATACTTATTCCCTGTGTCATTACACTTTATTTATTATGACTCAACTTGTATACTTAAATGTTCTGATTTCTTTGTACGAATTCAATATTTAGCTTGATGGCTACATCTTGTAGAAATTTTGTGTCAATAGCCCACTTAGAAATCCCCTTACTGATGTGTGAAATACTTATTTTCCCCGCTGTGTATATATATATATATATATATATATATATATATATATATATATATATATATATATATATATATATATGTGTGTGTGTGTGTGTGTGTGTGTGTGTGTGCGTGCGTGCGTGTGAGATATACACGCACGCACACACACACACACAGTAACAAAATATATTAAAGAAAAACATTCAGCTAGACAAAAATGATCCATTTTATTCACAGTTTAAAATATATTTTCCATCACCCAGTGATTAATATATAATATTATAAATGTAATATATATATATATAATATAATATATATAAATGTTTAAAATATATTTTTATTGGCATTAATAAAAAAAGGAACAAACATTTTAATCACACATAAACATAGTTTTGTACATATAGTAAATAAATCACCTTTTTTCTTACATCCTGTTCTGAGATTTTAAAAGAGAAAAAAAATCTCTAATTTTAGCGGTAATTTTCATCATCACTGTATGTTTCTACATCATGGTTAGCGATACACTGCACTCCTTTCTTTATTTTCCTATAGGTGCATACTACAACAGTGACTGTGATAAGAGAAAGAGCAAGAAGAAACATAACAACCGCAACTGTGACTTGATCTGTAAGAGAAACAGAAGTCATCACGTTTTGTAAACCTACATCACAATCCCTAATAGCAAATCAAATTGGGTAATGACAGCAAAATATAAAGATGTAAGACGATCCCGCATTTAACAGAAGTCATCATGTTTTTGTAGGTTTTGTAAAACCTACATTACAATCCTTAATAGCAAATCAAACACATTTACAATCATCTGTAAGGAGAAGTGTGGAAATTAATAATAGTAATAGTAGTAAATGCACTAGATCGAAAACAGAATAAACATGAAGGGGATATATTTATGTAAAACCTGCACATACAATTAGCATTTGTCATTTAAAAATATATAATTTGACCACAGATAAGAACTAAAAGTAAACATAAAGCTAATTCTAGAACTTAAAGATAGCAAAATTACTCACTTCTGGATGATTTTATCTCTCCTGAATCAAAATAAAAAAACATTAACTCAAATTTAGTAAATATTGGTCAATATTTGTCTTGTTAAATATCAAATTTCACTATTATACCAACTATAAACATGTAGAACAAAGACAAAGTCACAGTAAAGTAATACACTATAACTTTTTTCTGAATTATTGACTCCTGTGGGAAGAATGAATGATATGAAGTTTCACTGCATTTATCATATGTTTACAATGACAATTACAGAATTTGACAGATGACCTTATTCAGGGGGACTTCACATTTATAACCAAATACAAAGATGTAAGACGATCACGCATTTTACTTTTATTAAACAAAGTCTAGATGTGTAAAGTTACTATACTGTAGAATTATTGACAAAGACTTAATGCTGTAATAAAGGGAAAATGTGCTGCCACAAATCAAAAATGAAGTGAATATTGGTCAAAATGTGTCTTGTTAAATAGCTAATTTCACTATTATAACCAGCTATAAACATGTAGGATGATCACCTATTAAACAAAATCAAAATAAAGGAATATACCTGGTTGTGAATTCTTGTCTTCTGTGAAAAGAATAAATATAGTATTTCACTGCACTTATTATATGTTTACATTGACATTTACAGAATGTGACAGATGCCATTATCCCTATCACTATTATAACCAAATATAAAGATGTAAGACGATTACACATTGTACTTTTAATTAATACACTACACTTAATTGGTGAATGCTGTAAAAAAAAAAAAAAAAAAAAGATGTGGAATTTAGCAGCACGTATCACATGTTTACATTCACAGCATTTGGCAGATGCCCTCATTCAGGGTGATTTACAATGATTTCATTTATAAAACTGAGTAACTGAGGATTAAGAGCCTTGCTTAAGGGACCAGCAATGTGGTTCAGAAATGTTAACATGTGACCCATGTTAATATATGGCCTTGGTAGATACTTGAATGTGTAACACTGCAGGTTAGATTTAACGATTCCCCAACAGTCCCTTTTTGGTCCGGGCAGGTTATGTTGATATCTGTAAAAAACAACAAAAAGTGTGAGTTAATAAAGCCTGATAGATTACAAACACACACTCTTGTAACAGACAATTTGTCTAGTGGTGCTTTATCAGGGCAAAAGTATTTGACTGACTTGGTTCTCCATAGACGGTGATCAGCAGGACTGACATCAGCACACAGTAAAGAAGATATATTTGATCCATGGCATCTTTCCTTTTGGAACAACACATGATTATTACACATCACTATACTGGTATAGAAAAAATGTGATTCATTCAAAACACATATTCATGTTTTATATTACATTTTAATATATTAATTGCAGAGTAAAAACAGAATTCTAATGATGTCTGTAATGTGTTTATTATATATTTATTCTGAGTTATTGAATTCAGTTCTATAACATTTGTGGCATTTGGCAGATACCCCTATCCAAAGCGACTTGCAATTATCTCTTTAAAACAACTGTGCAGGTGTGGGTTAAGGACCTCGCTCAAGGGAGCCACAGTGGAAAATTAGTTGTGGTGGGATTTAAACTTGTGACTTGTGAATAGCTGTAGTGTGGTAGTGTGTTAAAACCGAAGGTATTAATTGGATTTGGCTTCTGTAGCTTTCTTGAAATGGTTTAAATATGTTAGGTTGTACAGCAATAGTTCTGAAAGCAAAATATTACTGTTTTTCTAAAAGCAGCCTGAACAAATGAACAGTAGCCGACCCTGCCAGTGCTTTAATGAACATTAATGAGAATTCCGATGAGATGTTTCCTTTCTCTTGATTATCTGATAAAACTTTCTCCCTTTTTATTCCACTGATGTTTCAGTGATATAAACAAAGGCATTAGGTCTGCTGTTACACAATCATTTAAAGTCTGTAAAATGATCAGAATGTGCCCATATGAACCCAAGACTTTAAAATATTCTAGAGACTGTGTCTGTTTCTCGTTTCTCTCTTCATAAGTTTGCCAAACAAAAATCATTCCAAGTATTGCATGGGGTACTCAGTTCCTGTTAATAAACCTGGTACGGTTCTCAGTCATTGCATTTGAAATGGTTTTTGGGTTTCCAATGGCTGATATCTGGAGAGATTTCAAAACACAGCTGTTCTGATTGTGAAAAGGGTTTCTAAATATTTGGCTGGCGAAATAAAGAAAATGCAAATGTAGTGAAAGTAATACCTTCGGAATCACAGAAAGTTGGGTACATTTAATTTGATCTTCTAACTGACCCAACTACAAAATAAACCAAATACTGATGAAATCAGCTCCACTGTGTTACTTATTTGTAGTTACCCATCATTATCCAACTCCATGCTTCAGTAAGTTGTAGTTACTGTACACACTATGGTCCCTCTCACAATACTACTACCATTTATTGCTATGTAATATGTCCCCACTGCATTCAAGCAAACAAGTGTTATTCCAATCCTGGAGAAATCAACTCTGAATACCTCAGATATAAAACAGTAATTAAAAAGTATTACTCTTTTCTTTTTAGGATCCTGTGCTGACATGACATGTTTCCTTAAGTTTCACAGAACAACCTCCAATATTTTTACACTCCTACTTTAAAGTGGACCATCTTACAGAAACATGAGATTGCAAATACTAACTAGTTTATAGCGAATATATATATTATATATATTTGCAGTCTCATGAGAGATGGTTTGTTTACAAGATGGTTTGTTTACTACCCGGGGAGTTTGTTTATATGTTGTTTTATTTATATTCGACTTTTACTTTCACTAAACATTCAGCCTTCTGCAACTAATCCAGAATTCAGCTGCACCTGTTTAGATCCTTCTGAAGTTCTCAATACAAATATTTGATGGTCGACAAAGCAAAAAAACAGACCAGTACCCACTTTTGTTTGTGAACTTCTCATCCTGCACTGCATCAATGCTCACTGGTGCCATCATCTTTCAGGGTAAAATGAATGCAATGCAGTGCAATATGTTATCTGTCTGACTATATGGTAATATATTGCATCTACTAAAAAGCATTATATTATTTCTGCTGATAGAGACTTTGTTGCACTTTTGTAAACTCTCTGTCTAGTGGCATCTGCCAAATGCTATGAATATAAATGTTAATGATCTGTGACCACACATTATTTCTAAATAAGCAGTGCACCCATGTGGCTACTCCACTTAAATGCTTCATGTAGAAAAAGCAGACCAGCCGGCTGCAAACTCATTACTTACAGATCCTGAGTGTTGAGACTTCACGGCAATGTTTATTCCTTCTTGCCTCTGCTCATTTCCTCTGCTCTCCAAAGGTTCACATTAAAGCAAATTGCTCTGGTGACATTTCCATCAAACTCTCACGAAACTGTTTTTTTCATATATGTTGCCTAACAAGGAAAATCACTGGGAAAATTTTTTACAAATGCTAAGGAACGTTTAAGCAATGCACACACAAATCCAATCAACATTTATAGCGCTCAGAAAGAGCTCCAGTTACACCTCACCCTCAGAGGAATTAGGTTTACTCCACCTCCCTCCCACCCACTGACACACCCACACATAAATATATAGTATACATAATATACGGTTTACTTGAAATAACTTGCTGATACAAACAATATTTACAATATTAAATATGTTTTGGAACACTTTAGGAAACACCTAAATAATATACTGCATAAAATCATACTTCATAACTGCATTTTAATGTTTTAATATTTCTTGGTCCAGTCCTGTGTTAAAAGAACCTCTGGTTTCCCCTGGCATGATGTCTAGGAAATTCCCAGAGCACAACCATTTCGATCACACTGTGTCTACAAGCTTAAATGCAAACTTTTGAATAATAAAAATATTATATTAAAATATATATTTAAAATATTATATTTTGAATAATAATAATAAAAAAAAATTAAAGGTCAGATAATTGTTGCAGTTCATACTGTACAATAACAATTTGGTAAAAAAAAAAAAAAAAAAAAAAAAAAAAAAATATATATATATATATATATATATATATATATATATATATATATATATATATATATATATATACAGTGAGGACAATAAGTATTTGAACACCCTGCTATTTTGCAAGTTCTCCCACTTAGAAATCATGGAGGAGGTCTGAAATTGTCATCGTAGGTGCATGTCCACTGTGAGAGACATAATCTAAAAAAAAAATCCAGAAATCACAATGTATGATTTTTAAACTATTTATTTGTATGATACAGCTGCAAATAAGTATTTGAACACCTGTCTATCTGCTAGAATTCTGACCCTCAAAGACCTGTTAGTCTGCCTTTAAAATGTCCACCTCCACTACATTTAGTATCCTAAATTAGATGCACCTGTTTGAGGTCGTTAGCTGCATAAAGACACCTGTCCACCCCATACAATCAGTAAGAATTCAACTACTAACATGGCCAAGACCAAAGAGCTGTCCAAAGACACTAGAGACAAAATTGTACACCTCCACAAGGCTGGAAAGGGCTACGGGGAAATTGCCAAGCAGCTTGGTGAAAAAAGGTCCACTGTTGGAGCAATCATTAGAAAATGGAAGAAGCTAAACATGACTGTCAATCTCCCTCGGTCTGGGGCTCCATGCAAGATCTTACCTCGTGGGGTCTCAATGATCCTAAGGAAGGTGAGAAATCAGCCCAGAACTACATGGGAGGAGCAGGTCAATGACCTGAAAAGAGCTGGGACCACCGTTTCCAAGGTTACTGTTGGTAATACATTAAGACGTCATGGTTTGAAATCATGCATGGCACGGAAGGTTTCCCTGCTTAAACCAGCACATGTCCAAGCACGTCTTAAGTTTGCCAATGACCATTTGGATGATCCAGAGGAGTCATGGGAGAAAGTCATGTGGTCAGATGAGACCAAAATAGAACTTTTGGGTCATAATTCCACTAAACCTGTTTGGAGGAAGAAGAATGATTAGTACCATCCCAAGAACACCATCCCTACTGTGAAGCATGGGGGTGGTAGCATCATGCTTTGGGGGGTGTTTTTCTGCACATGGGACAGGGCGACTGCACTGTATTAAGGAGAGGATGAACGGGGCCATGTATTGCGAGATTTTGGGGAACAACCTCCTTCGCTCAGTTAGAGCATTGAAGATGGATCGAGGCTGGGTCTTCCAACATGACAATGACATGAAGCACACAGCCAGGATAACCAAGGAGTGGCTCTGTAAGAAGCATATCAAGGTTCTGCTGTGGCCTAGCCAGTCTCCAGACCTAAACCCAATAGAGAATCTTTGAAGGGAGCTCAAACTCCGTGTTTCTCAGCGACAGGCCAGAAACCTGACTGATCTAGAGAAGATCTGTGTGGAGGAGTGGGCCAAAATCCCTCCTGCAGTGTGTGCAAACCTGGTGAAAAACTACAGGAAACGTTTGACCTCTGTAATTGCAAACAAAGGCTCCTGTACCAAATATTAACATTGACTTTCTCAGGTGTTCAAATACTTATTTGCAGCTGTATCATAAAAATAAATAGTTAAAAAATCATACATTGTGATTTCTGGATTTTTTTTTTTAGATTATGTCTCTCACAGTGGACATGCACCTACGATGACAATGTCAGACCCCTCCATGATTTCTAAGTGAGAGAACTTGCAAAATAGCCAGGTGTTCAAATACTTATTTTCCTCACTGTATATATATATATATATATACAGTGAGGAAAATAAGTATTTGAACACCCTGCTATTTTGCAAGTTCTCCACTTTATGTCCACTGTGAGAGACATAATCTAAAAAAAAAAAAATCCAGAAATCACAATGTATGATTTATTAACTATTTATTTGTATGATACAGCTGCAAATAAGTATTTGAACACCTGAGAAAGTCAATGTTAATATTTGGTACAGTAGCCTTTGTTTGCAAATACAGAGGTCAAACGTTTCCTGTAGTTTTTCACCAGGTTTGCACACACTGCGAACTGATTCTCTATTGGGTTTAGGTCTGGAGACTGGCTAGACCACGCCAGAACCTTAATATGCTTCTTACAGAGCCACTCCTTGGTTATCCTGGCTGTGTGCTTCGGGTCATTGTCATGTTGGAAGACCCAGCCTTGACCCATCTCCAATGCTCTAACTGAGGGAAGGAGGTTGTTCCCCCAAATCTCGCAATACATGGCCCCGGTCATCCTCTCCTTAATACAGTGCAGTCGCCCTGTCCCATGTGCAGAAAAACACCCCCAAAGCATGATGCTACCACCCCCATGCTTCACAGTAGGGATGGTGTTCTTGGGATGGTACTCATCATTCTTCTTCCTCCAAACAGGTTTAGTGGAATTATGACCCAAAAGTTCTATTTTGGTCTCATCTGACCACATGACTTTCTCCCATGACTCCTCTGGATCATCCAAATGGTCATTGGCAAACTTAAGACGTGCCTGGACATGTGCTGGTTTAAGCAGGGGGAACCTTCCATGCCATGCATGATTTCAAACCATGACGTCTTAGTGTATTACCAACAGTAACCTTGGAAATGGTGGTCCCAGCTCTTTACAGGTCATTGACCAGCTCCTCCCGTGTAGTTCTGGGCTGATTTCTCACCTTCCTTAGGGTCATTAAGACCCCACGAGGTGAGATCTTGCATGGAGCCCCAGTCCGAGGGAGATTGACAGTCATGTTTAGCTTCTTCCATTTTCTAATGATTGCTCCAACAGTGGACCTTTTTTCACCAAGCTGCTTGGCAATTTCCCCGTAGCCCTTTCCAGCCTTGTGAAGGTGTACAATTTTGTCTCTAGTGTCTTTGGACAGCTCTTTGGTCTTGGCCATGTTAGTAGTTGGATTCTTACTGATTGTATGGGGTGGACAGGTGTCTTTATGCAGCTAACGACCTCGAACAGGTGCATCTAATTTAGGATAATAAATGTAGTGGAGGTGGACATTTTAAAGGCAGACTAACAGATCATTGAGGGTCAGAATTCTAGCTGATAGACAGGTGTTCAAATACTTATTTGCAGCTGTATCATACAAATAACTAGTTTAAAAATCATATATTGTGATTTCTGTTTTTTTTTTTTTTAGATTATGTCTCTCACAGTGGACATGCACCTACGATGACAATTTCAGACCTCCTCCATGATTTCTAAGTGGGAGAACTTGCAAAATAGCAGGGTGTTCAAATACTTATTTTCCTCACTGTATATATATATATTCTGGTTGTAAAAAAAAGTTAATCAGATTAAAGCAAGGTATTTTATTTTCATGTTTTACTGACATTTTATAGGAAGCCTACACTGAACATTTGAACATGTATATCGGTTGAACAAAGAAACTGCCTAGCTAAGAGAGAAAAAGAACCACACTGCTCCCTATAGCTACAGCTGAAACTGTACAGCTGTTTTTTTTTTTATATATATATATATATATATATATAAACACCTAAATGACAACATAAATATTATAATTGTTACATCTTTAACGTGGTCTTTTAACAAAATTCTAAAATAAAAAAGATTATAATTTGGAAAATGTGAAATAAAAAAAACCCTGATTGCATAACTCTGCACACATTTCAATAATCTGGGAATCAACCAGTCACATTCAAATGAGGCATGTAGGTAAATAGAATTCACCTGCCATCTATATTAAAGTGATTCTGATTAAAACTATATAAAAGTCAGCTGTTGCTGTGTATTTGTTTCAATGTTTAGGGTTTCATTCTACTAAAAGCCATTGGCCTCAAAGAATTGTCTAAGAAACTTAACTGTTGAAATATACCAATCAGGAAAGGTATATAAATGAATATCAAAGGCACTGAACGTACTATGGAACACTGTCAAAACGATCATCAAAGGAGAAAATGTGGCACCACAGAGACATTGATCAGGACGACCCTCCAAAGTTGATGAGAGGATGAAGTGAAAACATATCAGGGAAGATACCAAGAAACCAAAAGCAAAACTGAAGAAACTACAAGAATTTCTGCAGGTACTGGTCATTCCATTCATGTGACTACTATTTTCTGTATTCTGCACAAGTCATTAAGCTTTAGGACTGCTTCTCTTTAGCTTGTCAGGGGCACTTGTCAAGATAGATGGAAAAACGAGTAGCTCTAAATATCAAGATATTTTGACACGAAGCCTCTGTCAAAAAGTTGAAAATGAAGAGAAATTTCATATTTTACTAAGACAATGACTTTTTCATCAAAATAAACAAAGACGTGGCTTCAGAAAATGATAATCTAAGTCATGGAATGGCCCAGTCAGAGCCTAGACCCCAATCCCATCGAAAACCTTCGTATGGAATCTAAAAAGAGCCATCACAGAACATCCCTATGCAAAAGAAAAGTGAGATCAAATTCTAAAGTCTAATAAACTAATAGGATCTTAATCACAATGACATTTATGTTTTTGTTATTTCTGCAGTTTCATAAGGGTGTGTAGACTTTTTTATATTCACAGTATGCCCCAACCTGATTAAAAGTCTAAACCTAGTCTTTAAACCTAGTATAAAGTTTTATTAATTCATCTCAATACATATTAATAAGTGAGAATGATTTAATAATTGTATTTATAGTAAAGTCTCCTGCCATTGCCCGGGTAAAATTGGAATGTCCTAAAGTATAAAAATAACACAATATAGATCTCTCTTTATTTATTATATACAGTGGGTACGGAAAGTATTCAGACCCCCTTACATTTTTCACTCTTTGTTATATTGCAGCCATTTGCTAAAATCATTTAAGTTCATTCTTCTTCCTCATGAATGTACACACAGCTCCCCATATTGACAGAAAAACACAGAATTGTTGACATTGTTGCAGATTTATTAAAAAAGAAAAACTTAAATATCACATGGTCCTAAGTATTCAGACCCTTTGCTGTGACACTAATATATTTAACTCAGGTGCTTTCCATTTCTTCTGATCATCCTTGAGATGGTTCTACACCTTCATTTGAGTCCAGCTGTGTTTGATTATACTGATTGGACTTGATTAGGAAAGCCACACACCTGTCTATATAAGACCTTCCAGATCACAATGCATGTCAGAGCAAATGAGAATCATGAGGTCAAAGGAACTGCCTGAAGAGCTCAGAGACAGAATTGTGGCAAGGCACAGATCTGGCCAAGGTTACAAAAAGATTTCTGCTGCACTTAAGGTTCCTAAGAGCACAGTGGCCTCCATAATCCTCAAATGGAAGACGTTTGGGACGACCAGAACTCTTCCTAGAGCTGGCCGTCCGTCCAAACTGAGCTATCGGGGGAGAAGAGCCTTGGTGAGAGAGGTAAAGAAGAACCCAAAGATCACTGTGGCTGAGCTCCAGAGATGCAGTCAGGAGATGGGAGAAAGTTGTAGAAAGTCAACCATCACTGCAGCCCTCCACCAGTCGGGGCTTTATGGCAGAGTGGCCCGACGGAGGCCTCTCCTCAGTGTAAGACACATGAAAGCCCGCATGGAGTTTGCTAAAAAAACACCTGAAGGACTCCAAGATGGTGAGAAATAAGATTCTCTGGTCTGATGAGACCAAAATAGAACTTTTTGGCCTTAATTCTAAGCGGTATGTGTGGAGGAAACCAGGCACTGCTCATCACCGGTAAAATACAGTCCCAACAGTGAAGCATGGTGGTGGCAGCATCATGCTGTGCAGGTGTTTTTCAGCTACAGGGACAAGACGACTGGTTGCAATCGAGGGAAAGATGAATGCGGCCAAGTACAGGGATATCCTGGACAAAAACCTTCTCCAGAGTGCTCTGGACCTCAGACTGGGCCAAAGGTTTACCTTCCAACAAGACAATGATCCTAAGCACACAGCTAAAATAACGAAGGAGTGGCTTCACAACAACTCCGTGACTGTTCTTGAATGGACCAGCCAGAGCCCTGACTTAAACCCAATTGAGCATCTCTGGAGAGACCTAAAAATGGCTGTCCACCAACGTTTACCATCCAACCTGACAGAACTGGAGAGGATCTGGAGGAATGGCAGAGGATCCCCAAATCCAGGTGTGAAAGACTTGTTGCATCTTTCCCAAAAAGACTCCTGGCTGTATTAGTGTAACAATGTCAACAATTCTGTGTTTTTCTGTCAGTATGGGGTGGTATGTGTACATTCATGAGGAAGAAGAATGAACCTAAATGATTTTAGCAAATGGCTGCAATATAACAAAGAGTGAAAAATTTAAGGGGGTCTGAATACTTTCCGTACCCACTGTATGTGTATATATATATCCGATCGGCAACCGAGCGCCTTAACCGCTGGAGCCACCACTCTCCCTATATATATATATATATATATATATATATATATATATATATATATATATATATATATATATATATATATATATATATATATATATATATATATATATATATATATATATAGAGATAGAGATAGAGATAGAGAGAGAGGTGGCTCCAGCGGTTAGGGCGCTGGGTTGGCGATCGGAAGGTCTGGGGTTCAAGCCCCGGTATCGGCAAGCTGCCACCCTTGGGCCCTTGAGCAAGACCCTTAACCCTCTATGTTCCGGGGGTCCCTTACGAGCGAAATATCAAGGTCCGTGAAATCGGCGTGACGTGGGGCCGCCTTCCCATGGGCTCACCACCTGCAGGAGGGACCGTAAGGGACGGTGCTGTGAGGATTGGGCAGCAGTCGAAGGCGGGGGCCTGCTTACACTGCTGCCCCCGCGACCCGAATTACAGATAAGCGGGAGTGAATGAATGTATATATATATATATATATATATATATATATAATAAAGAGAGCTCTATATTGTGTTATTTTATAACTTAGAGTTATCTTTACACACATATATATATATATATATATATATATATATATATATATATATATATATATATATATATGTGTGTGTGTGTGTGTAAAAATAACTCTCAACATTTTATTACAAAGGCAATTGATGATATATCTTAATTAGATTTATTCTATGTACTCAGTGGTTATCAAAGTTTTTAATCACATTTCATTTGTGTATTTCAGGTAACCTGTTAATGAATAAGGTACTGTTAATGAACCCCGTACAAAATGGCTACCCCTTATAGAGGTGTATCAAATGAGGCAACAAAAAAAACAAAAAACGTAAATATATACGTCTCATTTTGTAATATTTTCCACATATCTGTCTTTTCATTTGCCTTTGTAATTTTTTTTTTTTTTTATTGTAAAGAGACTTTATAGACAACCTGTAAATATTATGGTAAATTGTATATTTTTAACAAAATTTATTGTTCATATGATTGAATATTAAAGAAGTAAAGGTTACTAGAAAATATACTTTTAGACATTCTAATCGGATGGTCAACTAAGCACGAGGAACGTTTGGTAGAAATTGTGTGCATTAACATTATTTTGTGTTGCCCATTTTCTGAAAAAGTAGTGTATTAATGTAATGTGTTTATAAGAGTTAATAGTGACAAAACAAGTGTTAACTGTATAGTGTTTTATATCACGTGTTCTATTCTGGTGTTAATTTCCTGATCAAAATAGCAGACCGAATTGTTTCCAGATGAGGGTGGGAATTTCTGTGTTGGTAGAATGCCCTGAGTATAAATGTCTATGTAGTACTTGACTATTTTGCTTATTATTGCATCACTGAATATGATCAGTGTGTCTTTGTTTAAATAAGAAGAGTGAATTAGAGCATGTGCTTTTGAATTGCTGATATATAAAATGTAGGGGGGTTTAACAAATGCACAAATTTGAGTATGTCTTACCTTTTAGTTATAGATCATTAATGGCCAAAAAGAATTGTTGTACATTGTTGTACTGTAAATAACAGACAAATTCATTCTGTTGGACAGGATTTTCAGAGAAAATGCTGTTAAATGTGAGTATTAAGGAAATACATTCACATATGATGAACTGATGGAAGAAAAAGCAAAATTCTGTTAAATTCTGTCTAATTTATTATCAGTTTATTAGTTAATAGACATTTATATCTATATATAAAACACATCATGCAAAACAAAGTTGAAAACAAATAGACCTTGGTGTACATTAAATCAGCTTATTTTATGTACTACATCAAATTTTCCAATTTATTATTTGGTGGTTTGCTACAGTACAGTAGCAAACCACCACTGTATTTCATACAGCTCTTGTATAAAATACATTGACAATACTGGAAAAGATTATAACTAGAATAATGATCTAACACAGTCAGATCATTTTATTCTATTCATAGTTTGTGATTAACCATGGATTAGTATGCCATGCAATATATTTAATATCTCAAAATAGTTGATATATTTAATGTATAATAATATAACAATTAATAAAAATGTATTTAAAAAAAGGGGAAAAAAGCACTTATGACAGACAGGGTTGCGCACAAGTTTTTTTCCCCTCATATTTACATTTGGAAAGGATTTTAAAAAGATTTCAAATTTCAATGTAATTGTCATTATTGTTGGTTTCTACATCACAGGTAGTGCTACAATGCAATGTTTTTTCTCTTTCTATAGGTGCTTATTGCAATAAATCAATTCAGTTTTATTTGTATAGTGCTTTTAACGACAGATATGTTCCCAAAGCAGCTTTGCATAGACACATAGGTTAGTAAATAGGCATACTAAAATAGTGATGGTGATAAGAGAAAAACCGAGAAGAGACACAACAATTGCAGCTGTGACTTTAGCTGGTAGACCTGTGAAAGAAACAGAAGTCATCATGATTTCTAAAACCCCAAGACCCATAATAGCAAATAAAACAGATTCACAGTCATCTATAAGGAGAAGTGTAGAGATTAATAATGACAGCAACAGAGCATAATCCAAGAATAACAATCCGAACCTGCCCATACATTTATTTACATTATATGCATTTATTTCCAAACATGCTACCATTATGTGTAAAAAAAAAAAAAGAGAGAGATGGATTACTGCAAGTTAGATTTAACGATTTCTAAACAATCCTTGTTTTAGTCTGGACAGATTATATTGAAATTAAGGGCCTTTGTTAAGGTGCCAACAAGGTGGTGCAGGGTATTAAACACATGACCTTCTGATCCAAAGTCCCATGCCTTACCCACTGAGCTACCATCTCTCTACATTTGTGCAATTTACTAAAGATTTTATCCATGATTCTTAAAAAAAATGAAGGAATGTAAAGCAAAGGAACACAGTACCTGTTTCAGGTGGTTTATGCTCTGATGGTCCAAAAAGAATAATTAATTAATTAATTAATTAATTAATTAATGTTAAATGTAATACTTAATGAATAATAATAATATTAATAATTATAAGAATAATAAACAACTAATAATCATAATAAACTTACAAATAAACATATGAAACAAAAAAGGGAAAGTACCTATAGTCACTGTGAAATTGGCGATGTTATATCCACTACTCAGTTGTATCCAAAACGTGTAATTCCCGCTATCATTTACTATTGCATTTGCAATCGTGTAATAAAATGTGTGATTGGCATTCACAGGCATTTTATTTTGAAGCATGGTACCGTTATGTTTAAATATATGGCCTAGGTAGATACTTGAATGTGTAACATTGCAGGTTAGATTTAACAATTTCCCAACAGTCCCTTTTTGGTCCGGGCAGGTTATGTTGATATCTGTAAACAACAAAAAATGTGAGTTTATATACCCTGATAGATTACAAACACACACACTCTTGTAACACACTCATTGTCTAGTGGTGCTTTATCAGGGCAAAAGTATTTGACTGACTTGGTTGTCCATAGACGGTGATCAGCAGGACTGACATCAGCACACAGTGAAGAAGATATATTTGATCCATGGCATCTTTTCTTTTGTAGAAACTCATAATCACCACTTATCACTAAAACAAATATGATTTATTAACAACACATATTTGTGTTTCTATTGTTATCCAAGGCTGCTATGGTATAACTTGTCAAAAAACAGAAATGTGTATAAACTATATAAACATATATAATATTCACAGTTAGGCCCAGAAATATTTGGACAGTAACAAGTTTTGTTATTTTAGCTGTTTACCAAAACATATTCAAAATAAAGTTATATTTTATTATTAGCATTAATATGGGCTTAAAGTGCAGACTCTCTGCTGTAATTCTCAGGTATTCACATCAAAATTTAAAGAAGAGTTTAGGAATAACAGTTCCTTAATATGTAGCTGCCTCTTGGACAATTGCCTCTAAAGCTATTTCATGGGCTGCATGGGCTGTTCCCTCATTAATCCATCATCAATTGAGCAGATAAAAGGTCTGGAATTGATTTTAGGTGTGGCATTTCTGTCTGGAAGCTGTTTCTGTGAATCCCAAAATGTGGTCAAAAGAGCTCTCAATGGAAGTAATCCATCAGAGAGATGGCAGAAATTAAAAATATCAGTGCATTTTCAATCATATCTCACATTCAAACACTTATAAATCATGTTCCTTTATAGGTTTGATCAATCTTTTAAATAATTCTCATTTACAGTGTCTCTGTCTATTACTCTATTAAATTTTAATTCATTTTACTGTGGAGTTTTTAAGAAAAGTAAAGGCAAAATCACTCCAAGCATCACTGCATTTTTAATCATGTTCGACTTTCAAACACTCAAAACATTTTCCTTTATAAGTTTGCTCAATCTTTCAAATAATTCTCATTTACAAGTGGCCGTGTCTATTATATACTTAAATTCCAAGTCATTTTACTGCTCATTTTTTAAGAAAACTAAAGGAAAATCACTTTAAGCATCACTGCATTTTTAATCATGTTTCATATTCAAACACTCATAAAACATGTTTCTTTATAGGTTTGCTCATTCTTTCAAATAATTCTTATTTACAGTGTCTCTGTCTCGGTCTCTGTATATAGAGTGAATGTGGAACATGATTGAAAATGCACTGATGTTTGTAGTGATTGTGCTTTGACTTTTTTCAAAAACTGTAAAGTAAAATGACTTGAAATTTAAGAATATAATATACAGGGACACTGTAAATAAGATTTATTTGAAAGATTGAGCAAACCTCAAAAAAATGTTTTATGAGTATTTGAATATGGTGATTCAAATGCACTGATTTTTATGTTTCTTAAACAATGTTCAGTAGAACGACCCGAAAATTAATTCAGTGATAGGGTCACTCTGAGTAAGGATCAATTGAATGAATTAGCAAACATTTAAAGGAAGGTAAAATAAAGGTAATATGTATATATATATATATATATATATATATATACACACCACATTGTATTGCTATTTTATGTCTTTTTTTTTTAAGTGCGGCTGGCTTAACCATGTATTTTCAAGATGTGGCTGGCTTAACCGCAGTGTGGAGATGGGACAGTTATAAGCTCCTGCAATGTTGGTGTAAACTTGATCCAGTATACTATTGTCTATGGTTGGAAAATGTATATATTTTTATATAGTTTGGTTATCTCTCTGAGCATGCACTCAGCTATTCATAGTTTATGCAGTTCTTCTAGGGCTAGCTTAGCCTGTGGTGGAATGTAAACAGCTGTGTAAAAAGGTCTACATTTTAGAGCCAAATGTTCAATGTCAAGGGTGTAATGTGTTCCAATAATGTCTGCAGATGTACACCAGGCACTTTTAACATACTGTATATATACACACTCCTTCAGCTTTGTTCTTACCGGAGTCGGCAGTTCTATATGCTCAGTAAACTATCCAGCCATGTGTGGCCAGCACACCTCCTCTCTTACCCCGACTGAGATTCGGACTGGCTTATGTGAATCCGTGAGCAGGTATCATTAGCCGAACACAAGGCTCTAAACGACTCCAGGTCCATAATGAATTATTAATTGAAAAGATGGAATGCTTAGAATAATCTATTAAAATCAAAGAAGTACAATCAATAAGTTGATCAGCTTGAATTAGATATATTCAAGTTAAATCTTTATTATATACTGGAGTCAGATAAGAGGTTAAAATTGGATTCATGTACAAAGTGCAATCCATTTTAGTAATCTTTTACAGCCGCACGAGAAAGACTAGCACGCAGCATACCTTCACCCACACCAGTTGATTTAATCGTTGAGCCATTGGGTGGACACCCTACAGCTAAACTAAACAGTCAAGGGAGTTAGATCTTCACCCCAGAGGTGGCCCTCTTTCTACTATAAAGAAAGGATCTTTCCGTGGGCTCTCGGCTGTTTTAGCCCTGAGTACTCACTTAGGTAGGCTTGTGCAGTATGTTGTACAGGTCTATGTATATTAGATTTGGATCAATATCTGGTATATTGGAGATATGTGTGTTGAACAGCATTTCACCTATGAGATTAGAATGTGCTCTAGGCTTTCCATCAGCTGTTTTAAAATGTCTGCTTCCATGGTTCCACAAAATTGTGCACAGCACTTTAAGCATACCAAGAATCAGTGTATATAGTCACTGGTTTACCTTCAGACAGCTGACATGCTCTTGTAAGTGCCACCAACTCTGCAGCTTGTGTTGATGTGTATGGTAATGATTTAGCTTTAACTATTTCATCAGGTGTTAGTGTTAAAACTGTTTTCACACTATCTCACACACATTCCTTTGTCCGTTCAGTGTCTTTAAGGTATTTACGATGTTAGTCTGTAAGGTAAACAGAGAGTCTTATCTGGGCTCACAAATTTTGGGCTGGTATGTCCTCTTGTCTAAACAGGAAAACACTTTAGGTCAGCCTTTGGTGTGTGCGTGTTCGTGTGTGTGTGTGTGCGTGGACTGTACCATCCTGTGTGTATAAATACGTGTCTGCTACCTGCAATAAACTGAAGAGGAACATTGCTACATTCTGTGTGCTGTGTATTTCTCCTTCCCTGAATTCAGAAAGGCACTACGGAGCATCACAGGTCGTATGGAAAATCTCTCCAAGTTTCGTTTGAAATGATAAAAATCTAACAATTTTGGTGTCAGAAGTGGGATACTTTCCGACAATATCCAGAGGGAGATCACGCATCAAGGAGAATTTTATGTATTCCCTTGTTTGCAGGGATTGTCCTGTTTGCCAGCCAATAGGGCTGCATGTGTGTTCGTGTCTTGGTTATGCATTAATTGTTTAATTAATGATAATGTCCTTTGGTGGGATGATTTCTTCGCGACATTTTTTTTTCCTCACCTTAGATGTAAGATGCAAGATTAGAAGACATTTTTTACGGTCTGTCTAATATAGGCATATTGTCTGAAGTATCCAAAAGAATCCACGATAATTTTTATATGCCCGAAAAAACTAGATAAATGAAAAATTAATTGTTTAAAAAAAAAAAAAAAAAAAAAAAAAGTGAGAAAAGAGAAAAGAAACTAAAGAAAAACAGACATTTTTCAAAAGACTTCAATCTTGTTTTGGCTTTAAAGTCTATTTTTTTCTCCTAACTTACAAAATTTGTGATCCAATTGGAGAGACTGGATTACCTTTTTTGTCTGAAGACTGCGATCTCCCTGGTGCCTGTGCAGCTGTATTGTCTGAATGTTATGTGTTGTGTGTCTGTTCTTTGTTCTGTGTAAAGATAATGGGTCATAACATTTCTCGCTTACTGCCGGAAGAAAATCCCAAAGATTTTATGTATAGGAATTGTGCTGGTTTTTGGACTAATCCTTATTTAGATCATTTGGCATTATGTAGTGAAATTGTCACATCTGGATACTTTTTCCTAGAGATTTAGATGCTGCTAGAGGTTTCTGCTATGCTCCAGGTTAAGTTAACCCTTTATGCTCTGCACTGCAACAGGAAGTGGTGCATTCCAGCCTCAGCACTAATCTCAAGGAGGACGTCCTAGGAAAAAGGAGAAGGTTATCTATTAGGGAATAGATAGAGTTCCAATTTCATGTCCTGTAACTCACCTTTTGCCTGTGGTGACAACGACTGGTACAATAATTCCAAACTCGCTTTAAAACCTTTTAGGAAGAGATATAATGCACAAAATGGGAATGTAATTTCTGTTTTTTGAAACCAATGTCTCACTGTTCCTTCTGTCCTCATGCTCTCAACTGAGCCACAGCCACAGCCACATCTGGAAGATTTATTTCAGGGTAGTACAGAAGTCGTGCCTGATGAACCAAATTTAGGTGAAGTTAACCCTAAATTATGGGCCTCTCACAAAGACGAGGCAGGTTTAATCCAGGTAAAACCGTATCATACACTCATGAAAACACACCATCCGATTTTTGTTAAACAATATACATTATCCAAAGAGAAGAATTTTGGCATTGCTCCAGTTATTGACAATTTATTGTCACAAGGTGTTTCGATCGAGACACATTCACCGTATAACACACCGATGAATCCTGTCTTAAAGGCAGATAAAAAATGCTGGAGGCCAACACAAGATTTACGTGAGATTAATAAATTAGTTATTCCGTTAGCTCCTTTGGTGCCCGATGTAGCTACCATTGTTAACTCTATACCAGCGACTCACGGATTTTTTACTGTGATTGATCTTTGTTCTGCTTTTTTCAGTGTCCCTTTGGCCTCAGAGACGCAGCCGCTTTTCGCTTTTACCTATAGTAGACGTCAATTCACCTGGACACGTCTTCCTCAAGGCTTTGTTGACTCGCCAGCCGTATTCTCCGCGGTAGTGCACTGAACTTCGGCTGATATACACCTTCCAGAAACAACCTGCATTCATCAATACGCAGATGACATCCTTGTCACAGGACCGAGTACAGCTTGTGACTAGGTTTTCAAGACCTCTGACTGTGAAACAGATGCAGAGCTTCTTGGGACTGGTGAACTACTGCCGAGCATGGATCCCTGACTGCGCACAGCATGATCAAATTTTGCATAGTGCTATTGATCACAAAGCTCCTCCATCACATCTCATTCTGCAGACTCATGAAATGACTGACAGTTTTGCTGCCCTCAAGAAGGCTATAAGGTCTGCTCCAGCTCTAGGGCTTCCGAATTATGCTAAGCCTTTTCACCTTTATGTGCACGAATGTGGTGGTACGGCTGCGGGGATCCTAGCCCAGGAACACGGTGACAGATATCGCCCTGTTGCGTATCTTTCCAAATCTTTAGACAATATAGCACAAGGATTGCGTGCAGTGGCTGATGCGGCTCTGATGGTCCGGGATGCTGAGAAAATGGTGCTGTCACATCCTTTGATACTGTACACCTCAAATCAGGTAACAGCTAATTTATACAACCTCTTCTTCCCAGCCGCATTGAGCTGTAGTAGCTCTGCGTGATCTGCTAGACGATATTGACTTAGATGGTTTTGATGATGCACATGATTGCCTTAGACAAATTGAACGTGAGACCTCTTGTAGGCCCGATCTTTTAGATACGGCCCTGGAAGAGGGGGATTGCTTATATGTAGATGTTCATGTTCAGAACCTTCTAGTGTGTATTTATGTGGATATGCGGTTGTAAGATTACCTGATGTAATAGTTGAAGCTAAATCATTACCATGCACATCAGGATAAGCTGCAGAATTGGTCACACTTACAACAGCATGTTAGTTGTCTGAAGGTAAAGTAGTGACTCTATACACTGATTTCAAGTATGCTTATGGTGTTGTGCATGATTTTGCTGAAACATGGAAGCAAAAAAACTTTAAAACAGCTGATGGAAAGCCCATAGCACATTTTAATCTCATAGGCGACTTTTTAAATGCTGTTCAACTCCCTGCCAAAGTGACCATAGATTTTACACATATGCCACCTGTAGGAGATTTGAGATACCTGTTGGTTATAGTTGACAGATTCAGTAAGTGGCCAGAAGCATTTGCATGTGCGACAGAGAATGTTAAAACGGTTATCAAAATATTAACAAAAGAGATCATCTCTAGGTTTGGTATTCCTAGTGTGATTGAAATTGATAACGGCACACCTTTTGCTTCGAAGGTAAGACAACTTTTGGCTAAAAGTTTAGCAATTGATTGTTATTTTAATATCACCCACAGTCAGCTGGAGTGGTAGAGAGAACAAACAGAACCATTAAGCGTATTACTAAAGCCTGCATTGAAACAGGCCAAAATTGGACTGTTGTTCTCCCGGTAGTACTCACAGAAATGAAAATAACCCTATCTTTAACAAAACTAACCCTATCTCTAACAAAACGAATCCTTTGAAAGTTTTATGTTCTAACCTTTCATGACCCCATGGGTCAGGAGACGCACTGGCATTTCTTTCTTATGTAACCTGGAAGTGATGGTGGACGACTACGTTTCTGCCCTGGTTGAGAAATGTAATTCTATCAGTGCTGATGTTTCACATACTCTTCCTCTGCCCACAGGTAAGCCCACACACCATCACAGGTCGTATGGAAAATCTCTCCAAGTTTCGTTTGGGCATGATAAAAATCTAACATCAGGTAATCTTACAACCACATATCCACATAAATACACATCAGAAGGTTTTGGACATAAATCATCTACATACAGGCAATCCCCCTCTTCCAGGTCCGTTTTTAAAAGATCGGGCCTACAAGAGGTCTCTTGTTCAATGTGTTTAAGGCAATCATGTGCATGGTCAAAACTATCTAAATCAATAAAGTCGAGCAGATCATGCAGCGCTACTACAGCTGAATGCGGCTGAGAATTAGGCTTAATGGTTAAGTTTTCTGTTGCTAAAAGTGTGGTTTCATAACCCGATCTATGTTGTGCCATCATGTGTTGTGTGTGTTGAGGTTGTGTAAAATAGCTGTTACGTGCAGATTAAGTGCAGATTAAAAACATATCTTTTTAGCAAAGCCTACACATAACACACATCACACACATCACATCACAACCTTGTGCTCCAGAACATCTGATCACATGCACATTATCAACTTGTGCTGTTAATATCATGAACAGCAGCTACGCTAATTCCTCTCCACTGCTTCTCTTTCTCTCCCCATCCCGAGGCTTCCTGAGGTTTGGCCAGCTCCAGTCACGTCCCACCTCGTGAAGATTATGGACCTATGGATGATCATGGAGAAGTAGATGCCGAGTGTTTAAAGGCCCTGGCATGGAGAAGCTGATGCTGGATCTATGATGATCACAAATTGTATTGTATTGTTGAAAGATTTATGACCAAACTTTTGATGTCACCCATATGAGGATGGGTTCCCCTTTGAGTCTGGTTCCTCTCAAGGTTTCTTCCTCATATCATCTAAGGGAGTTTTTCCTTGCCACTGTCGCCACGGCTGCTCATCAGGGACAAACGCACACCATTCACCTTCACTGTTGTTTTCTGTAAAGCTGCTTTGAGACAATGTCTGTTGTGAAAAGCGCTATACAAATAAACTTGACTTGACTTGACTTGACTGTTACCTGATGTGAGGTATAGTATCAAAGGATGTGACTATTTTCTCAGCATCCCGGACCATCAGAGCCGCAGCAGCCACCGCACGCAAGCACGAGGGCAACCCTTGTGCTATGTTGTCTAAAGATTTGAAAAGATACGCAGCAGGCCGATATGTGTCACTGTGTTCCTGGAATCCTAGCAGCCGTACCACCATGTTCGTGAACATAAAGATGAAAAAGCTTAGTATAATTTGAAAGACTTAAATATGAAGCAGACTGTATAGCCTTCTTGAAGGCAGTAAAACTTTCAGTCATTTCATGAGCCCACAGAAAGAGATGTGATGGAGGAGCTTTGCGATCAATAGCACTACGCAAAACTACATCATGCCGTGCGCAGTCAGGGATCCATGCTCGGCAGTAGTTCATCAGGTCCAAGAAGCTCTGCATCTATTTCACAGTCTGAGATCTTGAAAATCTAGTCATCTTAGGTTGGCCTTCTGAGATCACATGGCCCAGATATGAGACCTTTCTCTTCACCCACTGTTTCTGGTGTGAAGCTTTTAATCCAGCCTGATCCAGAATTGTAGCCACATCGAGCACAAAAGGAGCTAATGGAATAACTATTTTATTGAACTCTCGTAAATCTTGTGTTAGCCTTCAGAATTTTTTATCTGCCTTCAAGACTGGATTTATTTGTGTGTTATAAGGTGAATGTGTCTCACCTTGTAACACCTTGTGACAATAAATTGTCAATAACTGGAGCAATGCCAGCATTTTTCTCTTCTGACAATGGATATTGCTTGATAAAAATCGGATGATGAAGTGCATGATACAGTTTTACGTGGATTAAACCTGCCTCATCCTCATGAGAGGCTTATTATTCAGGGTTAACTTGAATTTGGTTCATTAGGCAAGTCTTCTATACTATCATGGAAAAAATCTTCCAGATGTGGCTGAGGTTTAGTTGAGAGCATGAGAACAGAAGGAAAAGACAGTGAAACAATAATTAAAAAAATTAATAATAAATCTATTTCCATTTCATGCATCATATCTCTTCCTAAAAAGGTTTAAAGGTGGGTTTAAAATTTTGGAACTCTGTCTATTCCCTGAAAGATGAACCCCTTTCTCCTAGGACCTCCTCCTTGTGTTTTGTGATGAGGTTGGAATGTGCCACTTCCTGTTGCAGCAAAGAGCATAAAGGTTAACCAAACATGCAGCACAGTAGAAACCTCTAGCAGCATATAAAGCTCTATAAAAAAGTATCTAGATGTGACACAATTTCACTCCATCATGCCTTCTTCTTCTTCTTCCTTCGGCTGCTCCCATTAGGGGTCGCCACAGCGGATCATCCGTCTCCATACCACCCTGTCCTCTACATCTGCCTCTTTCACACCAACTACTATCCATGAACCTCCTCCTTGGCCTTCCTCTTTTCCTCCTACCTGGTGGCTCCATCCTCAGCATTCTTCTACCAATATAATTCATGTTCCTCCTCTGCACATGTCCAAACCATCTCAATCTCGCCTCCCTCACCTTGTCACCAAAACATCCTACATGCGCTGTCCCTCTAATAAACTCATTTCTAATCTTGTCCATCCTCGTCACTCCCAACGAAAACCTTAACATCTTCAGCTCTGCCACCTCCAGCTCCACCTCCTGTCTTTTACTCAATGCCACTGTCTCTAATCCATACAACATTGCAGGTCTCACCACAGTCCTATAAACTTTCCCTTTCACTCTTGCAGATACCCTACTATCACAAATCACTCCTGTCACTCTTCTCCACCCACTCCACCCTGCCTGCACTCTTTTCTTTACTTCTCTCACACACTCTCCTTTACTTTGCACTGTTGACCCCAGGTACCTGAACTCCTCCACCTTTTCCAGCTCTTCTCCCTGCAACCGCATCACTCCACTGCCCTCCCTCTCATTCACACACATGTATTCTGTCTTACTCCTACTGACTTTCATTCCCCTTCTCTCCAGTGCATATCTCCACCTCTCCAGGCTTTTCTCAACCTGCTCCCTACTCTCACCACAAATCACAATATCATCCGCAAACATCATAGTCCAGAGAGACTCCTGTCTGACCTCGTCCATCACCACTGCAAACAGGAAAGCGCTCAGGGCCGATCCTTGATGCAGTCCAACCTTCACCCTGAACCAGTCTGTCGTACCTACTGCACACTTCACTGCCGTCACACTGTCCTCATACATGTCCTGCACCACCCTCACATACTTCTCTGACACACCTGACTTCCTCATACAATACCACAACTCCTCTCTTGGCACTCTGTTGTACGCTTTCTCTAAATCCACAAATACACAATGCAATTCCTTCTGTCCTTCTCTATACTTCTCCATCAACATCCTCAAAGCAAATAAGGCATCTGTGGTGCTCTTCCTCGGCATGAAACCATACTGTTGCTCACAGATGGTCACCTCTTCTCTCAGCCTGGCTTCCACTACTCTTTCCCATAACTTCATGGTGTGACTGATCAACTTAATTCCCCTGTAGTTACTGCAAGACTGCACATCTCCTTTATGCTTAAAGATCGGTATCAGCACACTTCTCCATTCCTCAGGCATCTTCTCACCTTCCAAAATCCTGTTAAACAATCTGGTCAAGAACTCCACTGCCATCTCTCCTAAACATCTCCATGCTCCTACCGGTATGCCATCTGGTCCAACCGACTTTCCACTCTTTATCCTCTTAATCGCTGCTCTCACTTCCTCCTTACTAATCCTATCTACATCCTGCTTCACCAACTCCACATCGTCCAACCTTTTCTCTCTCTGATTTTCCTCATTCATCAGCTGCACAAAATACTCCCTCCACCTTCTCAACACACTCTCCTCACTAGTCAACACATTTCCCTCTCCATCCTTTACTGCTCTAACTTGCAGTACATCCTTCCCAGCTCGGTCCCTCTGCCTGGCCAATCGGTATAAATCCTTTTCTCCTTCCTTAGTGTCCAACCTCTCATACAGCTCCTCATATGCCTTTTCCTTGGCTTTCGCCACATCCCTTTTTACCTGCTGCCGCTCCTTGTACTCCTGCCTACTTTTCTCATCACTCTGTCTATCCCACTTCTGTTTTGCCAACCTCTTTCTCCTTATGCTCTCCTGCACTTCCTCATTCCACCACCACATCTCTTGTCTTGCTTTCTATTTCCAGATGTCACACCAAGTACTTTTCTAGCTGCCTCCTTCATCACTCCTGCAGTAGTTGCCCAATCATCCAACACCTCTTCAACACCACTGAGCCCCTGTCTGACCTCTTCCCTGAACCTCACACTACACTCTTTCTCCTTAAGTTTCCACCATCTTATTCTTCTTTTAGTCTTCACTCTCATCCTCTTCTTCTTCACCTCCAAAACCATCCTACAGACCACCATCCGATGCTGTCTAGCTACACTGTCCCCTGCCAACACCTTACAGTCTCCAATCTCCTTTAGGTTGCATCTCCTGCATAGCACATAGTCCACCTGTGTGCACCTTCCTCCACTCTTATACGTCACCCTATGATCCTCCTTCTTCTTAAAATAAGTGTTCACCACTGCCATTTCCATCCTTTTAGCAAAATCTACCACCATGTGCCCTTTCACATTCCTCTCCTTAAAACCATACCTACCCATCACCTCCTCATCACCTCTGTTCCCTTCACCTACATGCCCATTAAAGTCTGCCCTAATCACCAATTGTTCTTTCCTAGGTACACCATCCACCACTTAATGTAATTCACTCCAGAATTTTTCCTTCTACTCCATCTCACAGCCAATTTGTGGAGCATAGGCACTGATGACATTTATCATCATCCCTTCAACTTCCAGCTTCAGAAATCATCACCCTATCAGAAACTCTCTTCACCTCCACTACACTCTTACTGTACTTTTCCTTCAGAATCATCCCTACACCATTTCTCTTTCCATCCACACCATGATAAAACAGTTTAAACCCACCTCCAATGTTCCTGGCCTTACGTCCTCTCCACTTGGTCTCCTGAACACACAGCATATCTACCTTTCTCCTCTCCATCATATTAGCTACCTCTCTCCCTTTACCAGTCATAGTACCAACATTTAAAGTACCAACTCTAACCTCTACTCTCCTACACTTCTCCTTTCCCTGCCGTGTCTGTAGACGTCTTCCTCCTCTCCTTCTCCTTCGGCCAACAGTAGCCCAATTTCCACCGGTACCCTGTCGGCTAACGATACCTGTGGTGGTTGTTGTTAACCCGGGCCTCGACCGATCCGGTATGAAATTCTCATTTGTGATCCCCATATTTGATTTGGCACATGTTTTTACGCTGGATGCCCTTCCTAACGCAACCCTCCCCATTTACCCGGGCTTGGGACCGGCACTAAGAGTGCACTGGCTTGTGCATCCATAATGGCTGGGTTAATTTCACTCCATCATGCCAAATGATCTAAATAAGAATTAGTCTAATAACCGGCACTATTCCTATACATAAAATCTTTGGGATTTTCTTCCGGCAATAGGCAAGAGTTATCATGACCCATCTTCTTTACATAAAACTAAAAACAGACACAAAACACTGAACACTCATACACTACAGCTGCGCTAGAGACCAGGGGGATCGTAGTCTTCAAACATAAAAAGTAATCCAGTCGCTCCATTTGAATCACAAATGTTGTAAGTTAGGAGATGTAGACTATAAAGCCAAAACCTAAATTTTTGTCTTTCCAATATTTCTTTTTTTTTGCATCATTTTATTTTTCGGGCATATAAACATGATTGTGGATTCTTTTGGATACTTCAAACAATATCGCCTATATTAGACAGTAAAAAAGTCTTCTAATTTAGCATTTTACATCTAAGGTGAGGATAACTTTGTCGTGACGAATTCATCCCACCAGAGGAATTTATCAATTAATTGAACATTAATTAATGAATAACCAAGGCACGAACACACATGCAGCCCCTTTTAACTGGCGAATGGGAAAATCCCCGCAAACAAGGAAGTTTTAAACAATTTACATTGATGTGTGATTTCCCTTTGGATATTGCTGAAAAGTCTCCAACTTCTGACACTAAAACTGTTGTTTTTTTTTTATCATGCTGAACAAAACTTTATTCTTCGAGAGGTTTTCGATGTGACCTACAATGCCCGTGGTGTCTTTTTTAAACAGGGAAGAATCACACAGCACACAAAATGAGGCAAATCTTTTTCAGTTTAATGCAGATAACAGACAAGTATATATACACACTTGAAAAAACCTGAGCTTAAACTGTTCCTGATTGGGTTAAAGGACATAGTAACCAGAGATGTATGAGCCCAGACAAAGACTTTCAGTATACCTTACATACTCTTATCATAAAGATCCTATAGACACTGGACACACAACATAGGAATGTGTTAAGAAAACCAGTGTGAGGCCTATCTTAATTCTAACAGAATCTAATTCAGCTTATTATCCGGTCATCGTCAATGTCCCTGATGGAACTTTCTCACCTCATTCCTCCATTGGTGTTATCCTCCAGCTGTGTGATCATCAGCATTGTGCACAGGGTCACCACAGCATTTTTATGTTTACAGAAATTAGAGTGATTGTTAACACTTTGCCAAAATCACCGTATGAATTAGTGGTATCCTCCACCTGAGATAAAATTTAAAGATGAAAATGCAGTGGTCAAACATATTTCTTCATGCCGGTTTTGTTATGAACACCATTCGAGTTAGGACTGAAAACAAGGACGAAGTGTGTAACAATTGCACAACAGCTTAATTGCTGTATTTCCACACTTTGACATTTGATCATACATGCACAGTATTAAAGGAAAATATGTTTTGCAGTTATCTAATGGTAGGTTATTTGATTCTATCCTATTCTATCTATCCTATTCACGGTTTCTATCCTATCCTATAGAAGCCGTGGATGACTGCAAATGTGCATGCGCTGTTGAAGCAAAGAGACTCTGCCTTCAGATCAGGGGACAAGACGGCCTTAAAAACAGCAAGGGCCAAACTGTCTCATGCCATCAGAGAGGCGAAGTGCGCACACGCGAAGAAAATCCACAACCACTTCCAGGAAAGTGGAGACACTCGGCGCATGTGGCAGGGCATCCAGGCGATCACGAATTACAAGACCACATCACCTGCTTGTGACCGTGATGCCTCCCTCCCAGATGCGCTGAACGACTTCTACGCCCGGTTTGAGGTACAGAACAACGTGGTGGCGAGGAAAACCATCCCTCCTCCCACTGACCAGGTGCTCTGTCTAATCACAGCTGAAGTGAGGAAAACTTTATGCAGAGTTAACCCACGGAAGTCTGCTGGACCTGACAACATTCCTGGCAGAGTGCTCAGGGAATGTACAGAACAACTAGCAGATGTCTTCACTGAGATCTTCAACATCTCCCTGAGCAGCAACGTTGTTCCCACGTGCCTCAAGACAATGACCATTGTTCCTGTGCCAAAGAAATCGACTGTCTCCTGCCTCAATGACTATCGTCCCAGCGCGCTCACTCCCATCGTGATGAAGTGCTTCGAGAGGCACGTCATGAGGCACATCAAGACACAGCTTCCACCCTCCCTGGACCCCATGCATTTTGCGTATCGTCCAAACCGTTCCACGGACAAAGCCATCTCCACAACCCTTCATCTGGCCCTCACCCACCTGGATAACAAGGACTCATATGTACGAATGCTGTTCATTGATTTCAGCTCAGCATTCAACACAATCATTCCTCAGCACCTGATCGAGAAGTTGAACCTTCTGGGCCTGAACACCTCTCTCTGCAACTGGATCCTGGACTTCCTGACTGGGAGACCTCAGTCAGTCCGGATCGGGCACAGCATCTCCAGCACCACCACACTGAGCACTGGAGCCCCTCAGGGCTGTGTGCTCAGCCCACTGCTGTTCACTCTGCTGACTCACGACTGTGCACCAACGCACAGCTCAAATCATATAATCAAGTTCGCTGATGACACGACCGTGGTGGGTCTAATCAGCAAGAACGACGAGTCAGCATATAGAGAAGAGGTGCAACGGTTAACTGCCTGGTGTGGAGCAAACAACCTGTCTCTGAACGTGGACAAAACGAAAGAGATGGTTGTGGACTTCAGGCGAGCACAGAGCGACCAATCTCCACTGATTATCGATGGATCCTCTGTGGAGATCGTCAAGAGCACCAAATTTCTTGGTGTTCATCTGGCAGACAACCTCACCTGGTCACTTAACACCAGCTCCATCACCAAGAAAGCACAGCAGCGGCTCTACTTCCTGAGAAGGCTGAGGAAAACCCACCTCCCTCCCCCCATCCTGACCATGTTCTACAGAGGGATCATTGAGAGCATCCTGAGCAGCTGCATCACTGCCTGGTTTGGGAATTGCACCGTCTCGGATCGCAAGACCCTACAGAGGATAGTGAGGACAGCTGAGAAGATCATCGGAATCTCTCTCCCCTCTATCATGGACATTTACACTACACGCTGCATCCGCAAAGCACACAGCATTGTGGACGATCACACACACCCTTCACACACACTTTTCATACTCCTACCATCAGGAAAACGGTTCCGAAGCATTCGGGCCGCAACAACAAGACTGTGCAACAGTTTCTTTCCACAAGCCATCAGGCTTCTCAACACACAGAACTGAAACAGAAACTCGCACACACTCACTCACTCTCACACACACACACTCACTCAAATGTGTGTTACTGAACTGTACAACCTGGACTAAACACAATCATCACTCATCTCGATCCACTCCACCACCACTTATCTATTTATTATTATTTATACTCGCACCTTGTATTACAGTATAATGTTTACATGCTGTCTTGCACCTCCTTGCTGCTGTTTTTTTGCACTACATTGTTCTGTTCTGTTTGTATTCTCCCCTGGGTATAGTTTTTACATTTCTCCTTACACAGTACTGTATAATCAAGTATACAGCAGGTTTACTAGTCGGCGCTATACTTGTTTTTTTGTCTTTTGTCTTGTCTTGTGTTGTCTGTCTGCACTGTCTGTCTGTACTGTTTTTTGTTTGCACTGTTTGCACCAGGTTGCACTCGATGCACTTTATGTTTGTGTTGTAGCTCTATGCTGTTGTTGTTTTGTTGTTTAGTGTAGCACCAGGGTTCCAGAGGAACGTTGTTTCATTTTTACTGTGTACTGTGTACCACTGTGTATAGTAAAAATTACAATAAAAGCCTCTTGACTTGCCTTGACTATTCTATGCAGTGGGCCATCTTCTCCCCCTGCGCCCCCCTAGTTGGCAATGTGATGGTAAGACAACGCTGATTATATATGAATTTTGATTTAAGATTTGAGTGGGATTTTATAATAAGTTGCTTTTAAAACAATTATCGCTCAGTAACGTAGAAAACTTTGTCAGATCATTGTTGCAGTTCATAACTAATTAACAGGCCATACACATCAGCAAATTTCAATTAAACATATTCAAACCATTTAGTCAACCATTAAAAAAAACTTTCTGTAAAAAAAGGTAATCAGATTAAAGCAGGATATTTCGTAATAAACCACACAAAATAGAAAAAGAGTGGGGGAGAGACACAAAGAGAAAGAAAAAGTAAGAATAATGAAATCAAGCTGTTGTAAAATGACATTTTAATAGCAGCTTATACTGAGAGCTCATTTAATCATGTAAAGTTGTTTAAACAAAGAAAGTGCCAGACTGCTCCCAAAGGCTACAGCTGAAATTCTTTTCCAGGCTCCTCTCTTAAAATAAAAGGTTAAACAAACACACACACACACACACACACACACACACACACACACACACACACACACACACACACACACACACAGTTTTGACTCTTCCATTTACTGACTGAGCATGAGTATTCATGAATACAATGTTTGTTGCTGAACAGTGCTTGCTAATGTTCCCTTTCAGGAACTCGAGCTGCATTGAAATGCTTTGGGAACACACCTGAGTGTTCATGCTCTGAAATAATGTGTGTAATCAGTAAAAAAAATTGACGTTGGCTGTCACCGGCAGGGTGACATCAGGACCAGGAAGTATAAAAACGCACATGGAGTAAAACGAGCGCCAGCTTCTGTTTGTTCTCAAAGCCAATCCTGAGCAGCACTTTCCGAGGAAGTGCTCACGTCTCCTCCCAGTGGGACGCGCCCGGAACACCTTCCCAGGAAGGCGTCCAGGAGGCATCCGGAACAGATGCCCGAGCCACCTCAGCTGACCCCTCTCGATGTGGAGGAGCAGCGGATCTACTCTGAGCTCCTCCCGAGTGACTGAGCTTCTCACCCTATCTCTAAGGGATCGCCCAGCCACCCTGCGGAGAAAGCACATTTCGGCCGCATGTATCCGGGATCTTGTCCTTTCGGTCATGACCCAGAGCTCATGACCATAGGTGAGAGTAGGAACGTAGATTGACCGGTAAATCGAGAGTTTCGCCTTGCGGCTCAGCTCTTTCTTCACCACGACAGACCGGTACATCGACCGCATTACTGCAGAAGCTGCACCGATCCGTCTGTCAATCTCCCGTTCCACCCTTCCCTCACTCGTGAACAAAACCCCAAGATACTTAAACTCCTTCACTTGCGGCAGGAACTCCCCACCAACCTGAAGTGGGCAAGCCACCCTTTTCCGACTGAGGACCATGGCCTCGGATTTGGAGGTGCTGATTCTCATCCCAGCCGCTTCACACTCGGCTGCAAACCGTCCCAGTGCATGCTGAAGGTCCTGGTCTGATGAAGCCAACACGACAACATCAGACGAAATCGTGTCATCACCAAACCGGACACCCTCCGACCCCTGGCTGCGCCTACAAATTCTGTCCATAAAAATTATGAACAGAACCGGTGACAAAGGGCAGCCCTGCCGGAGTCCAACATGCACCGGGAACAAGTCTGACTTACTGCCGGCAATGCGAACCAAGCTCCTGCTTCAGTCGTACAGGGACCGGACAGCCCTTAGTTAAGGGCCCCCGACCCCATACTCCTGGAGCACCCTCCACAGGCCGCCACGAGGGACACAGTCGAATGCCTTTTCCAAATCCACAAAACACATGTGGACTGGTTGGGCAAACTCCCATGAACCCTCCAGCACCCTGTAGAGGGTATAGAGCTGGTCCAGTGTTTCACGGCCTGGACAAAAACCACATTGTTCCTCCTGAATCCGAGGTTCTACTATCGGCCATATTCTCCTCTCCAGTACCCTGGCATAGACTTTCCAAGGTAGGCTGAGAAGTGTGATCCCCCTATAGTTGGAACACACCCTCCGGACCGGAGGGTGTGTTCCAACTATAGGGGGATCACACTTCTCACACTTCTTGTGTTCCAACTATAGGGGGGACCCCCTTCTTAAAAAGAGGGACCACCACCCCGGTCTGCCATTCCAGAGGCACTGTCCCCGACCGCCACGCGATGCTGCAGAGGCGTGTCAGCCAAGACAGCCCCACAACATCCAGAGACTTGAGGTACTCAGGGATGATCTCATCCACCCCCGGTGCCTTGCCACCGAGGAGTTTCTTTACTACCCTGGTGACTTCAGCTTGGGTGATGGACGAGTCCGCCTCTGAGCCCTCAGCCTCTGCTTCCTCAATGGAAGACGTGACGGCGGGATTGAGGAGATCCTCGAAGTATTCCTTCCACCGTCCAACGACATCCCCAGTTGAGGTCAACAGCTCCCCACCTCTACTGTAAACAGCATTGGTGGGGCACTGCTTTCCCCTCCTGAGGCGCCGGACGGTTTGCCAGAATCTCTTCGAGGCCAGCCGATAGTCCTTCTCCATGGCCTCACCGAACTCCTCCCAGGCCCGAGTTTTTGCCTCGATAACCACCCGGGCTGCAGTTCGCTTGGCCTGCCGGTACCCGTCAGCTGCTTCAGGAGTCCCACAAGCCAACCAGGCCCGATAGGACTCCTTCTTCAGCTTGACAGCATCCCTTACTTCCGGTTTCCACCACCGGGTTCGGGGATTGCCGCCTCGACAGGCACCGGAGACCTTACTGCCACAGCTCCGAGCGGCCGCTTCGACAATGGAGGTGGAGAACATGGTCCACTCGGACTCAAAATCTCCAGCTTTCCTCGGGATCTGGTCAAAGCTCCGCCGGAGGTGGGAGTTGAAGATTTCTCTGACAGGAGGCTCAGCCAAACGTTCCCAGCAGACCCTCACAGTACGCTTGGGTCTGCCGAGTCTGTCCATCTTCCTCCCCCGCCATCGGATCCAACTCACCACCAGATGCTGATCAGTTGACAGCTCCGCCCCTCTCTTTACCCGAGTGTCCAAGACATACGGCCGCAGGTCAGATGAAACGACCACAAAGTCGATCATCGACCTACGGCCTAGGGTGTCCTGGTGCCACGTGCACTGATGGACACCCTTATGCTTGAACATGGTGTTCGTTATGGACAAACTGTAACTAGCACAGAAGTCCAATAACTGAACACCGCTCGGGTTCAGATCAGGGAGGCCGTTCCTCCCAATCACGCCCCTCCAGGTGTCACTGTCGCTGCCCACGTGTGCATTGAAGTCTCCTAGTAGAACGACGGAGACCCAGTCGGAGCACTGTCCAGCACCCCTCCCAGAGACCCCAAGAAGGCCGGGTACTCTTTACTGCCGTTTGGCCCGTAGGCACACACGACAGTGAGAGACCTATCCCCGACCCATAAGCGCAGGGAAACGACTCTCTCGTTTACCGGGGTAAACTCCAACACATGGCGGCTGAGCTGGGGGGCTATAAGCAAACCCACACCAGCCCGACGCCTTTCATTATGGGCAGCTCCAGAGTTGTAAAGAGTCCATCCTCTCTCGAGGAGTGTGGTTCCAGAGCCCAGGCCGTGTGTAGAGGTGATCCCGACTATCTCTAGTCGGAACCTCTCAACCTCACGCACAATCTCAGGCTCCTTCCCAGCCAGTGAGGTGACATTCCACGTCCCTAGAGCCCCCGCCTTCGACTGCTGCCCGATCCTCTTAGCACCGGCCCCTTACGGTCCCTCCTGCAGGTGGTGAGCCCACTGGAAGGCGGCCCCACGTCGCTCCTTCGGGCTGAGCCCGGCCGGACCCTGTTGGGGAAGGCCCGGCCACCAGGCGCTCGCATATGAGCCCCAACCCCGGGCCTGGCTCCAGGGTGGGGCCCCGGCTGCGCCATACCGGGCGACGTCACGGACCTTGATTTAGTATCTCTCATTAGGGGTTTTGAACCGCTCTTAGTCTGACCCGTCGCCCAGGACCTGTTTGCCTTGGGAGACCCTACCAGGGGCATATAGCCCCGGACAACATAGCTCCTAGGGTCATTCGGGTACTCAAACCCCTCCACCACGTTAAGGTGGCAGTTCAATTAAACATATTCAAACTATTTAGTCAACAATTAAAAAAAACTTTCTGTAAAAAAGGTAATCAGATTAAAGCAGGATATTTCGTAATAAACCACACAAAATAGAAAAAGAGTGGGGAAGAGACACTAAGAGAAAGAAAAAGTAAGAATAATGAAAACAAGCTGTTGTAAAATGACATTTTAATAGCAGCTTATACTGAGAGCTCATTTAATCATGAAACTTGTTTAAACAAAGAAAGTGCCACACTGCTCCCAAAGGCTACAGCTGAAATTATTTTCCAGGCTCCTCTATTAAAATAAAAGGTTAACCAAACACGCACGCACGCACGCACGCACGCACGCACACACACACACACACACACACACACACAAGTATAAGAACGCACATGGAGTGAAACGAGCGCCAGCTTCTGTTTGTTCTCAAAGCCAATCCTGAGCAGCACTTTCCGAGGGAGTGCTCACGCTCCTCACAGTTCTGGCCCCACTCTCGCTGAGGCGGAGCAGCACACCAGTTCCTGGGGCTCTCAGTTGGACCTCGCAGAGGGTTTTGAGAAGGGCTTGTACCTTTCTCTAACCTCACCTGATCTGTCCAGCACTCGCTCACAGGCTTGGAAGCACGCCTTTCGGCAGTTTCTTCAACTTGCGACGAGAGCATTTGCTTCGACTCTCTTTCTCTAAGGAGGGGGGGACGCAGTTTGCAAGCTAGGCTTGAGAACCTATGGAGTTGGAGGCAGAGGTAGGTCAGCTAGGTGCGCACATTCGGCTCAGATTCTCTGCAAATTCTGTGCATTATCTGTGCATATTGTGCCGCGCTCATTGTGTCGCGTTTATTGTGCCGCGCAGATTCTGTTTACAGTTCTTTGCGATCGCTCCACTCCCGGAGAGCACTTCTAGGGGTGATACCATCACTCCTCGTGGTAAAAAATAATAATAAAGATAATAATATTAGCTGGGCGATAGCTTTCTGACCCCGGTGTCGCATCCTTCATGCTGTTTTTTCCAGACCTGCACACTGAGGTGCCATGGTCATGGGCGAAGCCCCTTTAGCCTCTTTCGATGCTGTATTCACACTTTATGGGGTGGAATGTACATGGCAATGAAGCGATGCCCGGTTGAAGAGATGCTTGGGAGATATCTCTGCATCCTTCCTTTTCACAGGAAGTTCCTGGGGTTCGCTTTCGGGGTCGAAGCTTATCAGTATCAGGTTCTTCTGTTTGGCCTTGCCCTCTCACAGAATGTGTCGATGCGGCTCTGGTCTCCCTGAGACTTAAGGGCATCCGCATCCTGAATATATCGGCCATTGGTTGATATTAGCTCGATCAGAGAAGTTAGTGGTCGGCATCAAAATGTCTTTCTCGCTCACATGAAGGTTTTGGGCTTTTGCCAGGAAACACCGGGAAGAGTGTGCTTTCTCCATTACAGAGAAACACCTATCTCAGCTTTATATGGTTTTCGACTACTTTTGTGGGGGATTGGTGGCTCCAGCGGTTAAGGCGCTGGGTTGCCGATCGGAAGGACTGGGGTTCAAGCCCCGGTATCGCCAGGCTGCCACTCTTGGGCCCTTGAGCAAGGCCCTTAACCCTCTATGCTCCGGGGGTCCCTTACGAGGGAAATATCAAGGTCCGTGACGTCGGAGTGACGTGGGGCCGCCTTCCCGTGGGTTCACCACCTGCAGGAGGGACTGTAAGTGACGGTGCTGTGAGGATTGGGCAGCAGTCGAAGGCGGGGGTCTGCTTGGACTGCTGCCCCCGTGACCCGAATTACGGATAAGCGGGAGAAAATGGATGGATGGATGGATGGACTACTTTGTATGCGCAGCTTTCCCCTGCCTGCATTGTGGCCATCCTTACGGCCATCATGAAGGTCAGAGAAGGACAGCCTCTCACTGTCAAGCAGTTACAGAAACTGCTGAGGGGGCACAGCTGCAAGGTTCTGGCCTCTCCACCTAGGTGGTAGAGACCATTCTTCACTTCAGAGCTCCTTCCTTCCCTCCCTCCCTCCCTTACAGAAGCTGGCGCTCACTACATGTGCGTATTATACTTCCTGGTCATTTCTTAGTATGCTCTTAACTGCACTTGCATCTGCCAGCCCTTGTGTAAAGTAAGTAAAGTAACTGGGGAGAAAAGCATGTCTAGTGCTGTCTTCTGTTATTATCTCATGCAGCTGCATGCGATCCTTCGTCCTGGGCAAATGTCCGACGAATATCTATATGAATGTTACACTATATTTCATCTGTCTTGAAATACTGTACCTTGTAAAGCGTCCTGTACCTTGTAAAGTGTAAAGCTTGGGAAAGGTGCTATATAAATTAAATATATTATTATTATTAAATATTACATATCTAATATTTAATAATATAACAATAATAGTTTGTTGAACAGGTTGATAAGATGCAGACCAGGATAGGTGCTGAGGAGGATAACTTAAGAGATGCGCACGAATTGCGGAAAAAAAAAAAAAAAAAAAAACAGTAACAGGATAAAATCAACAAAAATGTGGTTTTTATAGACCTCTTAGTCTGCACTTCACAAATAATTGCTATGCAACTAGAGAATGTAAAAAATTATCCATGCAGATCAAACAGACAGACAAGGAGTAGATAATGATTGTCGATTGTTCCATGTATTAAATGGCAAATAAAAACAAAAACATCCCCTGGCGATTTTATCGATGGTGAATGCGTTCAGCAGAATATATTTATCTTTTCTGATATCCACCTTGAGAACTATGAACTTTGTAAATTTGAACTTCAATAGATTTTTCTGGTATCAATACTATTTATTTTTCAGACAACTTTTTACTTTTACTCTACATTTTTACACAAATATCTGTACTTTCTACTTCTTAAAAAATTAATTTTCAAAACAGGCTTGTTACTTTTAATCTATTTGGTGGAATGATCATATTTTATCTTCTCACTGTGTGCCATTTTCAGCCCATCAACCTATTTCCTGTTATTGGGCTGCTTTTTCAACCTACCACTGGTGCATAATTTCCTGGCTATCACACATCACAGACTTACTGTAGGCTAGTTTAGGAAGCCAACAATAAGCAAGGCAGAAGGAATAGGCCAAGAAAGGTTAAGAAATATGGCTAACATGGATGAGACAGAGGAAGTCAATGATGTAAACATGAGTGATAACTGAGACATTCCTAATCAGTGGATGTTCAGCCTGGATACATTCATTAGGTAACAAAATAAAAAAAATGTTTGACATTAGTATATTAATTAGGGCTGTCAAAGTTAACGCAAATTCATTTTAACAGCACAAATTTTATTAATGCACGATTAATACAGTGCGCATTTCTGTTTGACCAGTTTTATTACAAATATAAATGAACATAAAAGAGGTGAAATTAAAAGCTTCAACGCAGCAACAACAACCTTTATTCACAACGTTCTTTCTTTACTCAAATATAAAAATAAATAAACTCCACCGAAAAATATTTTTTAATTAGTAAACATTTGTTTTACTGTAGTCTTAGATAAAGCACGAAAATCCACCATGATGCACACAATTAACCCCCTGGGGTTGACCCCCGGGAATTTTTTTTTTCTCGTAACCCCGAAACAAACAATTGATTTTTTTGATCGTACAGGAAAGAGAAATACATGATTTGAATATGTAAAGGGTCTACTTTTATTTGTTTACAGTCATTATAACAACAAAACGTTGTGCTTTGGTAAAATAAAGAAAATAGCCAGGGGGCGCTTTCTGAGGCGTATAAATAAAACAACCTGAATCTCAGTGAATATTTGCACCTCATAAACGATATATATAATTAGAAAGCTTAGAACGTCTATGTCAGAAAACTCAATGCTCAACACTCTCACTCAGACTCTCCCTCCTATTAATCACCTTTACCTGTTTCCCCTAAATCCGTTTCTTTTAAAAGATCCCTCTCTCCCATCACTCGCCGCACAGTATACCTACATTAGATCATCTACACTACTATTTCCTGAGTTTCCTGTGCTACTCGCTTTCCTTTTATTTCCTGCACTCTAGTTTCTGATTTTTCTGAGTTTGTTCTGTTCAAGATCAATAAACTACACCTTGTTTTACTCCCGGGTTCTGATGTCTGGTGTATCTGTGAGATTCTTCTTTTAAATAAAGTAAACGGTATAACCTCATTAACAGGTTGGAAACATAGCAAAGGTTCTCTTCAGTGTCATGATGATTTACGTAATTTGAAACACCATAATTACTGATGTAAAACATTTACAAGAATATTTTGTCTTCATGCTCTGAGTTTGGTTTCACTAATAATAAACATACATTTGCATAAAGCATCCAGATTTGTCCATGTCCATGTCCATGCTGATTAGAGTATTCAAAACCTGAAAGGTATTAATTTAAGGTACATTTAGAACAGATACAAATGTGCAATTAAGTTGCAATTAATCGTGAGTAAACTCAATTTTAATACCAGCATAATACCAGCAATTAGTAACCTTTTTTTTTTTTTTTTTGCCACCTCTGGACCCTCTTCAATGACAATCACATATTTTCTTTTTTTTCCTGTTTTTACTTTTTATATTTACTTACATTTATCTTTGTATTTTTAGCTTAGGTTAACATATTTTTAACAATATTACAAACATACTGTGCAGGAATGTACGGTGGCCGAGAAGTGCAAAACACATTAACAAAACCCGAAAACAAAATAACAAATCCAAAAACAAAATAACAAATGCAAAAACACATTAACAAATCTGAAAACACAATGACAATTCAGAAAAAAACGGAAAAATGTAGGTATAGTTTGTAAATGAAACACTTACCGATCGTTGGACGAAACACCCGTCATTCAAGATATACAGGAAGCATGAAATATTATCACTTTGTTTCTTGTACATGTGTAAAATTCTTCATTTACTTTAAACTATTTTTTATTTCGATTAGTGCTTCTTTAAATATAAGAAAATAGAAGGTTTGTCTGAATTGTCATTGTGTTTTCAGATTTGTTAACGTGCAACAATTCAGACAAACCGGAAAACGTTTATCCATGTATAAAGCACACTATATAATACAAAGTTAAAAAAAATATAAAGCAAATGCTACATAGAAAACTCTTGTATAAAATACACTGACATTACAGAAAACCTTACAATCAGAAAGATTATACAGCACAGTCAGACCATTTCATTCTATTCACAGAGTAAAATATATTTGTCTATTGTCCAGCGATTAGTATTACATGATATATTTAACATCTTACATTATTTTATATAATGCTTAATATATAACATTAATAGACATTAAAAAACAAGGGAAAAACACTTTTTGACACTTAGACAGGGTTTTGCACATACAGTAAAAACAGTATAAACCACCTTCTTTTCTTACATTCTTTTCTGAGATTTAAAAATGAAAAAGAAAAGTCAATTTTCACTGTTAAGAGTTGTCATCATTTCTAAATCACAGGTAGCAAAACCTTATTTTTCCCTCATTCTATCTATTGCATGTACTGCAAGAGTGACTGTAATAAGAAAGCACACAAGAGAAACCAGAACAATTACAAATGGAACTGCAGTTGATGAATCTGTGAAAAAAAACATAAGTAAAACATAAGTTTTCTAAAAACCTACATCACAACCCCTTAAAGCAAATTGAACACATTTACATTTATCTGTAAGGAGAAGTGTGGATATTAATAATTACAATACTGTAACAGTCGTAAGTTCACTTAATGAATTAAAAACAAAATAACCATGAGTGTGATATATTTACTTAAATCCTGCCTACAATTAACATGTCATTTAAAAAATAAAATTTTTATCACACCTAAGAACAAATAGTTAACAAACTAATTTTAGAACTGGGTAATAACAGCAAGATTACTCACGGTCAAGTGATTCTTTTACTCATGAAACAAATGTGTAACAAATTTACTCAAAGTCAATATTTGTCAAACGTCAGGCTTGTTAAATAGCAAATTTCACTATTATAACCAACTACAAACATGTAAGATGTTCACCTATTTTATTGCTATTAAACAAAGTAAAAAATACACTACACTGTACCTTGTTTTGAAGAAGTGGTGCCTGCTGTAAAAAGAATAAATGATATGGAATTTAATTGTACTTATCATATGTTTAGATTTACAGCATTTAGCAGATGCCCTTATTGAGTGTGATTAACAATGATTACTTTTATGAAACTAAACAACTGAGGGTTAAGAGACTCGCTTAAGGAATCAGCACGGCAGTACACAAATTTAAACATGTGACCTTCTGATTAATGAAGAAGGTTATATCCATAATGGTGTACAGATAACGAAATGTAAAGCAAAGCAACACTGTACCTTGTTTAATTGGTATATCTATTGATTAAAACAACAACAAAAAAAAACAATAATACAAAATTATTAAAAAACGTAATAGTTATTAAATAATAATAATAATAATAATAATAATAATAATAATAATACTGAACTAATTATAATAATTATATTGCATGAATAATCATAATTAAACTTCCAAATAGACTTATGGAACAAAAAAGTGAAAGTACCGGTACCTATGGTCACAGTGAAAATGGCATCATTCCATCCTTTAGCCATTTGTATCCAAAATGTGTAATTCCCGCTGTCATTTACTTTTGCATTTGCAATCGTGTAATAAAATGTGCATGTGCTATTCATAGGCGTTGTTTTATTTTGAAGGATTATATTATTACGCTTAAAATTATAGCATATATAACCACAAGGATTTGAAACACTGCAGGTTAGATTTAATGATTTCCCAACAGTCCCATTTTGGTCTGAGCACTTTATGTTGATCTCTGAAAACAACAACAGCAGCAAGTGTGAGTTAATTAAACCTGATAGATTACAAAAACTTTTGTAACTATGTAACTTTTTGTGTAGTGGTGCTTTATCAGGGCAAATAATAAAAAAAAAAGTATTTGACTAACTTGTTTTTCCATAGACGGTGATCAGCAGGACTGACATCAGCACAGTGAAGAAGATATATCTGATCTTTTCTTTCGGAGCAACACATAATTATATTCTCATCACTAATGGTATAGAACAAATGTGATTTTTTTCATAACACATTTATGTATTATATATTAATAAGTGAAAAAATTTTAATATATTAAGTGAAAACAGAATTCTAGAGATGTATGTAAATTTTTTTTAATATATATATTTTGAACATTTACATTTACGGAATTTTGTACATGCCCTTATTTAGAGTTACTTGCAATAATCTCATTTATACAACTGAGCAGTTGAGGATTGAGGGCCTTGTTCAAGGGCCCAAAAGTGGCAAATTAATGCTGGTGATATTTTAACTCATAACCATCTGATCAGAGGTCCAACATCTTAAACATTAAACTACTTCTCACAAGCAAAAGAAGGTGTTCATTGGTTTTAGCTTCTGTAGCTTTCCTGAAATGGGTTAAACATGCTAGGCTGTACAGCAATAGCATTGACAACCAAATATTCCTGTGCTTCTAAAGACAGCCTGAGTAAATGAACAGTGGCTGACCTTGACATTGTCTTCCTAAACAGTGATTAATATTCTGCTGTAAGAATTCCTTCCTCCTGATTTTCTGATAAATCTTTCTCCCTCTTAATTCCAGTGATGTTTCAGTGATATAGTCATAGACTTGCAATAAGTACTGGACTAGGACAAAAAAAATCAGTCCTGGCATTTTGGCCCAGGCCAGCCTACTACATACAATCACAAATTCTACCCATAGTTTCCTGATAATGTGTAGTATGGGCTGGATAGCATATGGCCTGCTTTTTGCTTTCCCCAAACCAAAATTAGGTCAGCTGTTATGCAACTATTTGACAGCTAAGCTCAAGGAAACAAGTCAGATCCACTGTAGAATAACCAGAAAATAAGTTTGCCATACAGGAAGTGTTCCAAGTATTAATTGTGGTACTTAGTTCTAGTTTATAAACCTGGTACTGTTCTCATTCATTTATGTAATGACATTCATTTTTTTTGTTTAAAATGGTCTCTGGGTTTCCCATTGCTGATCTCTGAGGAGATTTTAAAACATAGCTATTCTGATTGTGAAAAGGGTTTCTAATTATTTGGCTGGTGAATGTATTAAAAAAAAAATCTAATGATGTAAAAGTGATAATTTTAAGATCACAAAAAAGTGGGTATATTACATTTGATTTTCTAACTTGCCAAACTACAAAATTTTGCTTCTACAACTAATCCAGAATGCAGCTGCACTTGTTTAGATGTGTGACTTTTCACCAAAAATATTTTATGCTTTTCTACAAAACAAAAAACTTCTCACCCTGTATTGCAACACTTTGCCCTGTGATACTCCAGCACTGCTTACTGGTGCCAGCATCGCTCAGGGTAAAGTTAATGCAATGCAATGCAATGTGTATCTGTCTGCCCTTTTAGTAATATATTGTAACATATTCTACTGAAAAATCATTATATTATTTCTGGTGATAGAGACTTCAAAGCTCTTCTGTAAATTCTCTGTCTAATGGCATCTACCAAATACTTTAAATAGAAAGGTGCATAAAAACACATTAAACACATTGAGAAATAAGTCTTGCTTCATTTCTGTGATAGTGTTAAAGAAGCTCTGGTTTTCTTTGGCATAATGTTTAGGAACTTCCCAGAGCACAAGCTTGACCTTGATTACAATGTGTCTCACCAAGCTGAATTCAAAGCACATTCAAAAACTATTCGGGTTGTCAATGGGCAAGAGCGTCATAAAAAACATTACTTGTTTATTATTAACTAATAGATCTAGACGATTCCATTACATCATTGTTGCAGTTTATGCATAGGGTAATGAACAGACAATACACATGATGAGCAAAATTCATTCAAGCTTATTTAAACCATTAAGTTCACCATAAATAAATTCTGGCAATAAAAACGTCATTATATCAGCAGGGTGATTCATATTAACCCACAAAACCAGGAAAAGGCAGGTGGGGAGACAGAAAGAGAAAGAAAAATATGAAGAACAGATTTAGCTGTAATTACATTTTACTAGAAGCTTACACTGAGAGCTAAACATCTAAAGCAGCTTGAAAAGGAAATTCAGTGCCTCTCAGAGAAAGAGAAAGACAAAAAGAACCACACTGCTCTCTATAGGTATAGGTAGAGACCTTTTCCCAGGCTCTTCTCATTAAATAAAGCTCACATCCTAGAACACACAAACACAGTTTTTGATCATCCAGTGGTATGGAGAGGTAAGTGTAGAGAGAGAGAGAGAGAAAGAGAAAGAGAGAGAGAGAGAGAGAGAGAGAGAGAGAGAGAGAGAGAAAGAGTAAGAGAAAGAGAAGGGGGGAGGGACAGAGAGAGAGAGAGAGAGAGAGAGAGAGAGAGAGAGAGAGAGAGAGAGAGAGAAAGTAGAATAGGTCATAAAAAGAGAGAGAAACATGGATTATTTGGTGTTCTTATTTTTACATAATAATAGACACTTTGTAATATTTACAGCTAGTCACAACTGAAAGAAAGAGCCAGAAGATAACACAATCATAAGAGATCTCTGGGATATAAAACAGCCAGCCATACCACTGTCAGCAAACATTAGTGAACATGTGAGAGCTGAGGGATGGCGTCTCAGTTCACCAAAACACAGATCTGCTCCTTTACCTGTTCACAAAGGCTTGACAAAACAAAAAAATATTTAATCTAGACACCGAGACTGTCTCTGAGTCCTGAACACTAATTGAAAGGCTGTTCTATAACTGTGGGGTTTTGTGGGAGAAAGCTCTGCCCCAGCTGTAGTCTTCACTGTTCAAGGTAAACAAATAGCCTGCATCATGGTGTATTATACACGACAGATAATAATACTCCAGAAGTTTGTGCCGGGACTGTGGCACAAGGCCATTCAAAGTGCTTTACACATCACAAACTAATAAATATTAATCAGATAAGACCTGAACCAGAAGAGGGCTGTTCCCCTTAACTCCCAAAACATTTTCTACTCTAGCAAGTAAGATATTATGATCAATGGTGTCAAAAGCTGCACTAAGTTCAAGCAAAACAAGTTAGGAGACACAGTCTCGATCAGAGGTCATTAGCAAGTCATTTAATACTTTAACCAGCACAATCTCTGTGCTATAATGAGGCCTAGATCTTGACTGATACATTTCATGAATCTACTTCTATGAAGGTATGAGCATACTGGCAGTTTTACAACCTTGTCTTGGATCTTGGAGATAAATGGGAGGTTTGATATCGACATAAATTTGAACAGTTGACAGGGTCAAACTAATTTTTTTTTCAATTAGGGTTTTGATAAATGCTAGCTTTTATGATTTACAGTAGGTACTGTACATAACCAGTGTTAAGGAAATAATTTAATCATATTTAAATGATGTTCGATTTTTTTTGGAATGATCTGTTTCATGTAAAATGCAGGTAAGGGATCTAGATTTTGATTTTGAGAAATAGGTGATATTAATGCACTTAAATGTCTTAAATGGAAATAAAACTTATGCTCGTTACTACAGTGATTCTATTAAAGGTTATTTTTGCTACAGTATTAAATTGAAATCCAGGATCATGTTTGCTATCTTCTAAATGGGTAGAAAGATTTGGATCTAGCAGCAGTAAGAGCCTTTCTATAACTCTCTTTTTTTAAAGTGTGTGTATAATCATTATACCATTACATTATAAAAAAAACCCTTTCTTTCGGCTTCTCCCATTAGGGGTCGCCACAGCGGATCATCCGTATTCATGATCCGCATGTTTGATTTGGCACGTTTTTACGCTGGATGCCCTTCCTAACGCAACCCTCCCCATTTATCCGGGCTTGGGACCGGCACTATCTAGTGTGTAAAACAATGTTGATTCAAGGCATTAAGCAACCTGACTGGGTTCTCTAAGATTCAATCGAAGTCAATAACTCTGAAAGATTATTTACGAAACCCTGTTGATATGGATGTATATTTAACACTGTAAAATGGTGAGGTACTGTAACAAACACACAGTACATTAAAGGACATGAGGTAATGATCTGAAACACTTCAGACTGTGGATAATGACTCCATTTTCTCCATTTACTTCAAATGTTAGTATTTAACTAGTGTGTCCAATTCTGAAGAATTTCTACTGAATCCAGAATGGATACAACTGCTGTTCTCAGGGGGTCTTCCTAATGATCAAAATAAATATAAAAAAATCACAGACAATTGAAGCTTTGTCTAAATAAGTTGCTAGGTTTGAAATGAAATGCAGTCATCCAACAGCTCGATTGTGCCAGATGTCTATATTATTTGACAGTGATGCATGAGCATTAACCCTTTTTATTGTTGTTGATCTCTGTGGTACCTTTTTTCAAAGTCCCTGTCAGTGATCAGATGCAGCCTCTGTTACATTGAAACAACACCAGTAAACCAAGACTCGAATGCTAAAAGGGTTGATCTATTATACCAGCTTACACTGTATGTGCCATGCCAGGAGTCACATGTGTCTGGATATTATAAGGAATTCTCACACTTCAAGCCATCCTTTTTACCATGTATGATTTTATCATTAAGCCCAACACTGGCCAAAATACTGAAGTCTCTGAATATGATAGTCTAGCAGAGATCTGAGAATACTTATCTCTGCCTACATATGTCTCACAAGATCCATTGCAGGCCAGTTTACATATATTCATAGACACCATCTTATGTGGATATTTTGTCTGTTCTTTGACTAATATAGTACATGAAGATCACACCATCCTCTCCTTCAGCTCAAGCTGCTAAGCTTGTAGCTCAAACTCATCATATGCTTTTGGTGTAGCTCAAGCTTTTGGCATACACATGGTTTAATTGCTAAGCCAATCTCACATATGGCACTGGCTTTTAACTTATTGGCCTTGAAAGCTTTAAAAATTACCTAAGTGTCTTGCCATTGTTCAGTTTAAAAGTCACAACCCAGTGGACTTAACAGTGGCTAGTGGCAAGTCTTTAGCTGATAATGTTGCCAAAAAGGCAGTCAAAGAATGCACACCTCACCCTTTGTTCATGATATAGCTTACATCATAATATACTGTATCCCCCATTCTCAGTTCTCTTAAAATTATAATAATAAAACAAAAACAATAACAAAAAAAAACCCAAGTCGTTTGTTTTGTTTTGCAACATTTACTTGCTGAAACCATTTTACCAAACAGAATAATAAATATATTATATGATGAGAACAAGTGAATCTCCTAATGTGACTGCTGAATCTCATCACCATGACTCACTGAGTTTATAATATTCTAATAGACGATGCCTTGGTATTTAATATACATACATTATACAGACATTAGATTTATTTGTGTATTAATATCTCTCATACATGTCAAAGCGTGCCAATAAGTGAACATGAAAATGTTCTGACTGAGCATACAAATATAGGTCTATGCTGAACAGGATGCAGTTGATGATCCATAAACTGATTATCCATGATCCAGCCATGTACCACACATTCAAAATACATTTGATTGATCAATAATTTTTTTCCAAGCACTCATTCATATACACATACAAAACATAACAAATTGTATCCACTACCCAAGTGAAAAACAAAAATAAAATCAGACACACTTGCACAATGTACACCTAGTCATTTAACGTGTCTTGTATTTCAGCTGAATTTTGTTATTTCTATTTCTTGGTCAAATGTCTATGGTTAGCCAGATCGAAATCAGATCCATGTTAACCATTGGCCAAGCTGTCCAATGCAAAGTCGGTTGCCATATAAAAACGAAATCACATTTTACTGGTACCAGCTTTTATATGATGTGATGTGTTTGCTTTTTGGTTACTGCTGGTGGCTTTCAATGACATGACAATGGTTACTTAATTGGATTTCAGTAGTTTTAAATCCATCACAATCAGAATTAATCCGTCGGAGCAGAAGACTTAGGAAACGACCAGGTGCCATAGGGGGCATCCAGAAAGAAAGGTAGGAAACATGAGAAGCCTAAAAGACAGCCAAAAGACATTGTATATTTCTCATCACCACTAGATTCACTGCTTTTTTTGCAGAAGAGAGGAGTTTACAAGAAGCCATCACTATTCAGCCATGCTGGCCACATTAGACAAAAACACTCAGCCAAGAAAACCAAGAAAAAGGAATAAGGACGAGTAACATGTTATAATATTCAAAATGTAAATAAACTCCAGAGACATATAATAAAAGGTAAGGATATTTGAGTTTGAGTGCAAGAGACATTCTGGGGTATACAAATTTTTGCATTCAAAATGAAAAGCCACTTGTTCGATCCCTTTACAAAGAGAATCCACTCAGTCCACAAATTGTATTATTTTTTTAATTGTAGTGCCACTGGGAGTTATTTCAAGTTGGTTGATTCTGGGAAGTGATTTCTGGTCAAAATTAATGGCTGACAAAATTTTATAACAGCTTCCAATTTGACTACATTGTTATACCTTGGTGCTGAACTAAAATCATACTGTTTGGGATTCAGTCCAGCAGAATCACAGAATTGGAACAGCTATGTGCTGTTATGCATGCAAGTAAAAATTGTGGGCACAAATAAGATGTAACTTTATGGGCTAAGATGCCCTTTGGTTCCATAAACTACATGAATAGTGAGTGGAATTCTAGTATGGTTTGTAAAAACAGGGATCAACAACACCATCGATTTGAGTAACTGCCGTTACGATGCTGCAGGGCTAACAGTCATTTTTAAAGGTACAGAGCTCTTTTTGGTCCTAAAATTGATTCGATCTGTGTGTGCAAATCCAAAGAACACATGGAAACTGAAGACATTTGGGCATTGGGAGAGAGGGGTTGTAGATGAGCAGATAAAATTCCTTCCGTCCCTCAATTCAGCCCTTGACAAACACCATGGAGTGTTTTTCCACACATTCCTGTACCTCCACATCTTTATTCAGCTCCTGCACTGTGACTTCTTTGACCAGATTATGATCTCAGAGTCAGACTCAGTCAGGATCTGTGCCACTACTTCCAGGCACAAAGAGCAGGAAAAGAGAATCACCTCACTTCATTCCTAGAACAAAGAGCTTTCTGCAAGTTTCCTGAGTCATTTTCTGACAGCCTGGCGATAACTGTGTCTCTGGCCTTGGCTTGTGCCTGTGCCATTGCCTGTGTTGGAAGGAGCTTTGTCTCTGGTGCTGCAAGTGACACTGATCTCCTGGAGACTGGGGCTGGACTGAGCCCTCTGCAGAGACCCCTCTGCCAGCAGCATGGCCTCAAAGACTGACAGATCATCACTTTCACAGCGCTGCTTCGCTCTTAGTAGCATGCTGTATGTCTCATATCGTGTTTTCTGAAAGGACAGAGAGAGAGAATATTGTATACATAATCCAGTCATTTTCAAAAAGTTCAAACACTGTAAAATGTAAATAAAACCGAATTTGCAAATCCATATTCTATTCACAACAAAAATAATATCTATAATGCTTTAACCAAGAATATATACCATTTTAACGGGGGAAAGAAGTTATTTTTGAATTTGATAGCTGCAACTCGTCAAAAAAAAAAAGTTGGGACAGGGCCATATTTACCACTGTGTAGCATCATGTGTTCTGTCTGTATACACCTGGGAACTAAGAAGACCAGCAGCACCTAAACTCTTCTACTACGAAGTGATGCTATTGTAATAGATGCAAAATGCAGTTAGCATTGTCCTGCTCAAATATGCAAGATCAAAAAAAATGTTTTCTGGATGTAAGCATTTTTTGCACTAAAACAGTACAGTACATTATATACCGTTCAGCATTGATGGAGCCTTTCCAAATTTGCAAGCTGCCCTGTTATGCACTCCCATACCACCAGAGATGCAGCTTTGTGAACAGAGTGCTGATAAGCCTGGTGATCCTTCTCCTATTTAGTCTGAAAGATGTGGTGTCGAAGGTTTCCAAAAAATTTCGATACATCAGACCACAGAATAGTATTCAACTTTGCCTCAGTACATTTTAAATGAGCTTTGGCCCAGAGAGGCATTTCTGGATCATGTTCACGCATTTCGTCTTCTTTGCATGATAGAGATTTAACCTGCATTTGTGGAAGACATGGCAAACTGTGTTCACAGACAATGATTTGTTGAAGTTAATGAGCAAATTTAGTGATTTCAATTTCCAATCATGACTGTTTTGAAAGCAGTGCCACCTGAGGGCCTGGCGATCACGGGCATCAATATTAATTTTCGCCCTAATCCCTTGTTTTACATAGATCACTCCAGATTTTTTTAAACTCTTGATGATATGTACTGTAAATTATAAGATATTCAACTGCTTTGCAAAATTATCTTGAACATTTGTAGGCACATCACAGTTTGGTGAAGCTCTGCCCATCTTTAATTCAGAGAGAATTTGCCTCTCTAAAACCCAAATCATCTTACTTATTTACCTGTTGTCAATTAACCTAATTAGTTGCAAAATGTTTAGTTTTAAGAACACCTGTGGTTTCTAGACTTTTTTTTTTTTGCCCCATCCCAACTTTATTAAGACATGTTGAAGCCATCAAAATTAATTAATTAATTTTTTGGTTAAAATGGAAAATTTCCTTATTTCAAACATTTCTATATATGTGAATATAATATGGGTTTGGAATTTGCAAATCTTTGCATTCTGTTTTTATTTTCATTTGACACTGTCACTTTTTTGGAAGTGGGGTTGAATTTACATTATTTAAAAAAAAATAATTACACATGCTTCATAAATTTAATTTGTATATTTATGCAGGACAGAGAAGTGGATGCAAGAGCAAATTATTTTAATAAAGTAATAATAAACATATAAATGACAAAAATATTGGCAAAACAAAAGGCATGAAGGACTATCAACAATAAAAACAAACATTAAAGACAAATGTAAGACCCAGAGGGCTGTGAAAGGTGAGACTGACATTCATGTCAAAATGTGGCTTAAGTGCAGAGGTAATGTGATATGTGAGGGGGGAATGGCTGATAGGAACCAATTTTTTCTAATCAAAAATCATTTTTGGCCAAAAAATGTTAAGCACCAACAAAGAATAAGGGCTAATTTCCACCTCTTATATAATAATGTACATTTAAACATGTAGTCTAATTCCAACCCAAAATTACTAGCACCTTTTATAAAAGTATCTAAGGAGAAGAAAAACACAACAATGTTTTGCACATACATGTGTTTAGACAGAATTTTTTTTTTTTATAGCTCAACCCGACAAACACTTCTTAAAGCGTTGCAAAGCCTTCTGCAATATTAATATTTGTTGATTTTTTTTTTGGCAGAGAATAACAATGTCCATGTTTTCTTTTAAGGAACCTTCAGTTCTTCTGTATTGTAATGCATTATGTTTATTCATGTTTATTTTAATACATAATCCTCCCTTTCTTTGTGGAATGTAATCAAAGATTTTTGCTCACTCCTTTTAGAGGATGCAAATAATTTAGCAGTTGACCATATAAGACTAACAAAACACTGCTAAAATTGAATCACCGATTAATATTATTAGTCAAATAAAAATATTATAGAGAGCTTGAATGCTTAATAAGTCATAGTGGTCTCTCACCTCGAACTCCAAATACTCCTCCCTAAGCCGGTATTCCTCAAGCTCACGACCTTTGACCTTCCGATCAGGTGGGTATGCGCGGAGCTCTGCCAACTCTGTGGAGGTGGCATGAAAGCGAGCCTCATGAGCTTCTACCTGTTCATCCTAAACACACACAAAAGATATATGTATATATGTATATATATAAATATATATATATATATATATATATATATATATATATACACACACACACACACACACACACACACACACACACACACACACACACACACACACACACACACACACACACACACACACACACTTTGTCTTGCATTATTCTTTATTCTAAAACATGCAGTTTTATATGTTCTAGTTTAGTCATGTGACCTGTGAGTGTCTGGAGGTGGAGCCTGGTAGCAGTGGACGACTGAATTTCTTCTGGGAACCAATGGCAGCTGGGAGAGGCGGCGCAGAAAACAATGCTGCCACTGTATTGATGCGAGTAATCCAAGACTGCATTTGTTCCGCATTCCTATATACACACACACACACACACACACACACACACAGACACCCCCCGCACACAAACAGTTTATGGATCCAGTTTATGTCTGCAGTATAGAGGTTGTACTAACATAATATTTACTTGAAATACAGTTGGTTCAGATATGATTAACTACTTTTCGGGAAGGAAATACGTTTCACAGTCAATGTAAACTGCACACATATTCACATACACTTCATAAAATAAGACCTCTAACTAGGGCAAAAAGGAAGTGGAGCAGAACAAAATCCCAAGAGAGTGTGGATACAGGGCCAGCAGAAAATATATCCAATTCAAACAAACCCAACACATAACAGATCAGTGACATAATGGCCATGCATGCCACATACAAGGTACTGGGCTTTTGGTTCGGTGCACATGTGTACCAAATGCAATCCTTTTCACATGCAGAATATAGATAAAATATGAATTTCTTCACCGAAATACGATTTGTAGTGCTTTATATAACATGCACAAAATTGCTACCAAGACATTCTAACAATATGGATTCTTTAGCGTTTTATGTCCAGCTTCAAGAATTTCTCTTAAAAGGAGAAATTCCGCATATTGAAAAAAATAATGAATAAAGGATGGAAGGAATAAAGACATTTGTTAAAGTATGCAGAAATAAGTAGAACAATCTAAATTACCCAAATGGGATTTAACAAATGTAAACTATTTAATTAAATTTTTCCATTCATTAAATTTTATTTAATTTAATTTGTGCCAATTGAATTGATTACTTAATTTAACCAATATAATAAAAAAGTGGTTTGTAGATTTGTAAATTGTATTTATTCTATTTTATTTTTTTATATATATTTTATTCTTAATTTAATATTATAAAATATTATTTTATATATTAATTAACCAAGCAGGCATTTTATTTTACATTGTTTAAAATTTTTAAGAATAATAAATTGCAATTATTTCCCATGACTGGACTGAAATCGAATCGAACCGTGAATTAAAATCCAAGGCACGAACCGAACTATGAATTTTGTGTCTCCGTAGCCTGATCAAAAAGAAGTCACACACACCACTTTCGGCTTTCATGAACACATGCATTCACTGTAACATTATTTCATTAACCATATGCAACAGCATTTATTTACTTTTAGACTTACATTAGACAGGAGAGAATGAAATTGTACTAAAGTCACAATTAGAACCTGATGAATCTCAGCATAGTCATCCATGCTTCATCAAAGAAAAAAACACTAATTACCTAGCCATTCTTTATATTCAGGTGCTCAGCTAAATTAATTTCATTGCTGTATAATGCTGCTGAGCTGAGACCTGACCAACTAAAGCAATCCCATAACATTGCCTCTAGAGGCACTGTGCATGATTGATGCATCACTTTAAGTGCTTCCTTACTTACCCTGATGCTTTCATCTGTGAAAATAGTGCAAATCTGGAATCTGAGATCACATCACTTTTTTATTGCTCTGTAATAAAATCTTAATGCTCCCTGTCAAATTAGTACTAGCCTCTTTTCTATACTGGATTAATTTTCCTTAAAAGAATTGTCACTAGCTTGTTATCATCATGAACAGCAGCTACGCTAATTCCTCTGTAGACAGCACTGTAATAATAAAACACAATCAATTACAAAGAATAGCTTAATTTTATTTATTCCCTCATGAAAATCATCAACTTGTATTATCGATCCCTTCCCTACAAGTTTCTTCAAACAGATAATTCCAGATTTAATTAAACTGGTTATGTAACTATATCCTTCAAACTGGCTGTTATCAACCCGCTAATTAAGAAACCTGCTACAAACTACAGGCCAATAGCAAACCTCTAATTTATCACAAAGACTTTAGAAAAGGTTGTAGCACAGCAGTTATTTTTACACCTACTTAGGAATAAAAATGTTTAAATGTATCAGTTGGGATTTAGGTCTCATCATAGCACAGTCTCAGCAGTAATGAAAGTGGTAAATTACCTTATATTGGCCACTGATCAGGGTTTTGTCTCTTGTTTTGCTTGACCTTAGTGCAGATTTTGACACCATTGATCATAATATCCTACTTGCTAGACTTGTAAATGTTGAAATAAAGGAATCAGCTCTCTCCTGGATTAGGTCTTTGTTGACTGGTCTTTGTTGATCGGTTTGTTGATGTAAATTGTGAGTTCTTCACACTCTCTGAGGTAAAGTTTGGTACTCCGCAAGGATCTGTCTTAGGCCCACTGCATATACAAAGAGAAAAGCAGTGGGCCTAAGACAGATCCTTGCGGAGTACCAAACTTTACCTCAGAGAGTGTGAGTTCTTCACACTCTCTGAGGTAAAGTTTGGTACTCCGCAAGGATCTGTCTTAGGCCCACTGCTTTTCTCTTTGTATATGCTGAAGCTACACAATTGTATATATTTCAGCAAAGCCAGATGAGAGAGATAAGCTTAACAATGTTGAGGAGTGTGTAAACAACATTAGACAGTGGATGCTTGATAACTTCCTTCTGCTCAACTCGAATAAGACGGAATTACTTTTACTAGGACCACATGCAGCGAAAAGCAAACTTTCTGATTATGTAGCATCTCTGGATAGTGTCTGCATCTCAGTGTGTACAGCAAAGAACTTGGTGTGATTAACATTACCAGGATAGCCTTCTTTCACCTTTTCACCAATTTGAAATATGTCATTACAGGATGCAGAAAAACTAGTTTATGCTTTTGTTACCTCCGCAGTATCTGAGTGAACTTGTAACTATACCAATATGATCCTCCACGCCCACTTAGAGCAAAAGCTGCAGGCCATTTTTTAGTACCTTAAATAATAAAGACTACAGCAGGTGGCAGATTTTTCTCTTATAAAGCCCCACAGTTATGGAACAGCCTTACAATTAGTGTTCAGGACTCAGACACGGTCTCAGTGATCAAGTCAAGGCTGAAAACATATTAATTTAGTCAAGCCTTTTATCAGTAGGTTTCTCTTAGGTAAAGGAGCAGATCTAGAGGGATCATGGATATAAAGTGTTCAGTGAACTTGGATATTTGTATGCTTTTGTCCCCTCACTCTTACAGGTTTACTGTTCCTGCCCCTTTCCTCTCCTCGTATCTGCCTGTCATCATTCCGGCCTGCCTCTGAATGGTGTTCTCTTCGATTGGAGGTTTCACATCAACGGCCTGGGGATCCATGAAATTACGGAGTAACACAGGAGCTTTAAGGGTGGTTTTGGACTGTAGTGACTAAGTTTGTATGTAATAAATGGACATTCGGTGCTACCCAGATGAGGATGGATTTCCTCTTGAGTCTGATTCCTCTCAAGATTTCCTCCTTATGCCATCTCAGGGAGTTTTTTTCCTGCCACATTTTTAAGAACATTCATATTAGGGCTGCAACTAGAGAGTATTTTGATAATCGGTTAATTGGACGATTATTTTTTATCTTTTTTTTTATTAGTCAGATGAAAAAAAAAACTTTTTTTTTAATTAGATGTTTTGCTTATTATAACTTTATAAAACCTTGTTTTAGTATCTGGATCTTGTGCATAATTGTTGCAAAATGGGGAACCTGGCACTACTCTGTGAGCAGAGACATCCAGAGAAATGTTCTGCGTGTGGTACTCACGGAGCTTGGAACAGGTAGACCCTCCAGTCGGCTGTGCGCAGGTAGAACACGTTGGGCCGCTTGTGATAATCGGTGGCTCTAACAGCCAGCGAGTGGTGAATGGACACGGCGTTCTTCAGATCTTCATCAGAAAGCTGCTTATCAGGCTGAATCTCACCCTGGTACAGAAAACAATTATTAATTAAATCTATTAAAAGCATCGTAAAAATGGGAACAGACAAGACAGAAGACCGTGTGGGTCATTTGCCACATTGCCAGAAGTAAGATTTTATTTGTTAAATCAAATAAAAATAAATCTATTAAATCTATATGCTTTCCCATACTTTGTCTTTATTTCAGATTGCAAAATGAAAGAGCTGGACATGCTTTGGTATTAAGCCTTAAAAACCCTGAAACATTTAGTCATGTAATACACGATATATATCTTATGTCACTGATACCTTAAATCTAATGCTACATTAAGCTACAGAAGGACAAATAGATAGATTCTTCTTCTTCTTTCGGCTTCTCACATTAGGGGTTGCCCATCTTCACACCCCACCTGTCGTCTACATCTGCCTCTTTCACACCAACTACCTTCATGTCTTCCCTCACCACATCCATAAACCCCCTCCTTGGCCTTTCTCTTTTTCTCCTTCCTGTCGGCTTCATCCTCAGCATTCTCCTACCGATATACCCCATGCCCCTCCTCTGAACATGTCCAAACCATCTCAATCTTGCCTTCCTCACCTTGTCTCCAAAACGTTCTACATGCACTGTCCCTCTAATAAACTAATTTCTAATCCTGTCCATCGTAGTCACTCCCAACGAAAACCTCAACATCTTCAGCTCTGCTACCTCCAGCTCCACCTCCTGTCTTTTACTCAATGCCACTGTCTCTAAACCATACAACATCGCAGGTCTTACCACAGTCCTATAAACTTTCCCTTTCACTCTTGCAGATACTCTTCTATCACAAATCACTCCTGCCACTCTTCTCCACCCACTCCACCCTGCCTGCACTTTTTTCTTCACTTCTCTAACACACTCTTCATTACTTTGCACTGTTGACAGTAGGTACCTGAACTCCTCCACCTTCTCCACCTCTTCTCCCTGCAACCGCACCACTCCACTGCCCTCCCTCTCATTCACACACATGTACTCTGTTTTACTCCTACTGACTTTCATTCCCCTTCTCCCCAGCACATACCTCCACCTCTCCAGGATCTTCTTAACCTTGCTCACTACTCTTACCACAAATCACAATATCTTCCGCAAACATCATTGTCCAAGGAGACTCCTGTCTGACCTCGTCCATCAACCTGTTCATCACCACTGCAAACAGGAAAGGGCTCAAGAGTTCATGTGCGTCATTTCTTGCCTTTGTAATGTGCTTTAGACTATCAGTTGTCTTGTGCAGAGGAGAGGGTAAGTACCATAAAATTCTGTACTGTATAATTCCACATTACAGCAAGAATAAAAAAATTAATTACAAATGAAGGTTAGTCAATCCAAAAAATCTCAAGAACTTTAAATGTTTTCCCAAGTGTATTTGCCAACGCTATTAAACGCTACGGTGAAACAAGCTCTCACGAGGACCGTCCTAGGAAAAGCAGAGCTACTGCTGCAGCAGAGGATAAATTTATTAGAATTACAAGCATCAGAAACCGTGGATTTACATAAAAGCATCTCTGAGTTTTAGTGGCAGACATATTTCAACATCCATCGTTCAGAGAACACTGCTTGAGTCAGACCTTCATGGTCGATTTTCGGCAAGGAAACCATTACTTCAGAAGAACAACAAGCAGAAGAGACCTGTTTGGGCCAATAGACATTAGATCAGTGGAAAACCATCTATTTGTGAGCCCAAATGTGAGATTTTAGGTTCTAGCTGCCGTGTCTTTGTTAGATATACAGATGGTTCCTGAATGTGTGGTTTCCACTGTAAAGCATGGAGAAGAAGATGTGATGGTTGCTTTGCTGGTGATTCTGACGATGATTTAGTCAGAATTAAGGGGACACTTATCCTGTATGGCTACCACAGCATTTTGCAGTGATATGCCATCACATCTGGTTATCACTTAGTGGGGGCATTATTTGTTTTCCAACAGGACAAATCACCCAAAACACACCTCTAGATTATGAAAGAGCTATTTCTTTACTATTCTTATCTACTATTCTTATGGAATGTTAAATCAGATGACCTGTCCTCCACAATCACCTGATCTAAATCCAGGTGACTACCCCGACTGACTGAGACAATACCAAAAGTGTGCAAAGCTGGCTACTTTTAAGAACCACAATTTAAAACATATTGTGGGTTATTTAACATGTTTTTGTTTACTATCATTTATTTTATTTACATAATTCAATTTACAGAGTCAATAAAACACAGTATATATATATATATATATATATATATATATATATATATATATATATATATATAAAATAGAGAGAGAGAGAGAGAGAGAGAGAGAGAGAGAGAGAGAGAGAGAGAGAGAGAGAGACGTAGTGAATAAACATGTTATCAACGTGTTAATTTGACAGCCTTATCGTGTGTGTACAACTCATGCTCATAGTCAGGCAGAAAGTCATGTAGCAACACAAGAAGGAAAAAAGCTTCTCACCTTCTGGAGGTAAAGAATAAGACCCTTCAGGATAGCATAGAAAGTCTTCCAACCTCTTTTTCCACGTGGAGCTGTAATTTGTAAAATAATTGAATCCGGTTAATGTTTTACTGAAACACAGAACTGACCACAACTGGAAATGTGTGTATAAGTAGAAAAGATAGCAATTTATGCTGCTCTTCTGTCACAGTTTATCACAGAAACAAAATAAATGTTTATATTAGGGACACATACTAGCAGACTTCCTATATGCATATAAATATATTAAGCTGAGATGATATCACCCAGTGATAGATGTGCATTTATGGCACTTTGGCAGACACCCTTATCGAAATGACTTATAGTTGATGTCACTTACTGAGCAGTTGAGTGTTAAGGGCAACTTGGCCGTGCTGGAAATTTGAACTCAAATAAGTCCAATGTCTTAACCACTGAGCTACCGCTTTCCACCCCTATCCCAAGCAATATCATTGCAGTAGATGTTTAAATATTTATAGTGAAAGATATGAAGGATATATAAGAGGTTAGAGTTGTAAATAAGCAAATTGGGATAGTGTGGTTTCAAAGAGAACCAAAGTATTTATTTTTCCACTGGCTCATTATAGTAAATGTCCTGGCACAGAGGCACATGGAAGTAATTAGTAAGTAATTATTATATTATTCACAGTATTCTTTTTATATTGCATTTAGTCCAATATGCACTCACTTCAAGCCATATTTGAGGTTCAGTTGCCTCTTATTGTTGCTTCTTTTGTCTGATTAACTATTAATAACTGTACTGAGAGAAACTGTGAAAACAATGAGGTGCCAAATTACAAATCAGCAGTTGCCTTGATAGCCCACAATGGGCTTTAATCCAAAAACCCATATTCACAACAAATGAGAGTTTACCACCCTCTAGTGCTAACAAATGTATATTGCACCAAATTAATTGCAGTATTTTCCCAAAGTTCATTCATATTTGATAAACAATGCTTGTGTTTTTTCAGTGATTCTCTGCACTTCTATATATCAATCAGACCAGCCACATGTTTTGCACTTTAAAATAGCTGTCAGGGCGTGAACTGATAAAAGTAGTGAATATTGAAACATACTTCTTTTCCCGTCACTGTCAGCGTGGACTTTGCGTACCAGGAAACCCATCTTGTAGAGAAGTGCACCAGATGATGGCACTATCCCTCTCCCTGTGCACTTCATGTCTCTTGAATTTGTGTCTTCGCGATGCTCTCCCAACTCCGAGAACGACTTACGCAACTCCTCATCACTAAAGAACGTAAATAAAAATCCCATTAGGTTAGACACACAAACCCATTTCTAAGTACAATGAAGCCCTCAGGATGATCAATTAGAGTACGTCAGAACATTTAATTACTAGTGAATTAAACACAAAGCTCTGTTGCCCTATTCTGTGTCCCTATTTTATACGGCACACATGGCTGAATGCATGGCACCGTGCCTGCTAATGAGCTCTCCTGACTTGTGCTCATATCAGACTGTTGTTCCTGATAGTTGACACTATAATACTTGCTCTTCTCCCCACCATCTGTTTTTTTTTTTTTTTTTTTTTTTTTTGCCCTTCACCGTGTGCTCTCTAAAGCAACTCTTGGTGGCATGTCAGTGATTTAATTAATCCATAGTGTGCAAGGTTGCATCACTTTACAAGACAAAGTGTCACTGGACCAGTAGGAAACTTTTTTTTTTTTTTATTATCTAGCATTGCTAATGCAAAGGGATTGCCTAGTTCATGTCTTTTAGGGAACCTTCAAAGGGCCAACTATCCAATAAACCATGAAATGTTTTATAAAGGAAATACAATTTAAATATTAATATCGGTTCATAGATTACAATTAAAATTGTTAAAACAGCACATAAGAAAATAACAAAGAATCGGTCGGAAGGTTTTTTTTTTAAATCCGTATTTAAAAACACCTACAGACAAATTAAAACCTGGAGCTGTGTCTTATGCTAAAAACTAAGGGAAGGATTTTGTCAAGGCTTCTGTTAGCAAAGTGAAATATTTGGAATGAGCTATGCTGCTTCAGAAGGCCAACAAGAAAAGCCAGGGTTAAACCATTCAGATATTTAAACAAAAAAACTGATTTCGTACTTATTGTAAAACCTGACTACAGACCATGAGCATATTTATTTCCAAGTAGAGGTATGAACTTCTGAAATCAAGCAAGCTTTAATTAAGAAAACAGCAAGGCAGTCAGCCACCAACACCTTGTAATAGCCAAAAAACTAATCTCATCATTGTACAGAGCTAAAATATGGTCTCTAGATACTTCATCAGAGGTGATATCCGTTTATGTGGGACTTTATTAATGAGCAACTTTTCACTATACCAGGGTCTTAAACTGTGGGGGTAAAATCAGCTATTTTGCATGTATGAAACAGCAACACAGTGCCACATATCAGCTACAGATCCACACACTAAAGGTTGTAAACACTGGGCTTGAGAACATTGTGGTTAAATGATTGTATAAACCTAATCTGGTGTTATATAAGCCACTGTGAACATGTCCAAATCAATAAGATATCTTCTGCTGAAATACTGTACCATTTTACAGCTTTAAGCGTGGGCCAAAAAAGCTAAAATGGATCTTAACCAGAGGCTGAACCCTGAATGGTTTCATCACCAACAGGCAGAAAAAAAGTGCAGCGGTCAAACCGCATACACAAACACGACTGACTGACGGAGCATGTGCGGAAAACTTCAAGCCTGTTGCCTGGCAACTGCCAGCATTATCTCACACAAAGGGGAAAAAAACATGGAGAGATGAGAGGAAGACTGACACGTGCATGAGAAATGATATAAGAAATGGTTGGAGAAATGGTAAGACAAAGAAAAGAAAAATCTAAAGGTGTTATAATATTTGCAGGTCTATCTTCTTTACAATATAATATACAGGTCTATCTACTATACTGTCAATTTTGTAGGTGCACAAGTATGTCTTTATATGATTGTATTAAAGATTTCAGTATAGTACACAGCTTTTTATTAGGTTTATTAAAATACATGTATAAGCCAAGTGTCTCTGAAGCTCCATGATGTGAAACAAGCTGATGTTTCAATATTAAGCATATTTAAAATGATAGTACTGTATGAGAATAATTTGGCCATTCTTCCCTACACAATTATGTAGAATTATTGCGCAGGACTGGCTCTGATTTGATGGTGATCGAAAATCAAAATGAGTATAGTAAAAATGGCAACTTTCTGTATAATTCTGCCAATCATTTTTGAGGTTCAGAAGTGAATATACAAAGAAAGACAAACCAAGTGCAGAGGCTGAAGTGTGTATTAATGGACCAGCACTAAGTAGGAACAAACAATGTAATGCTAGAAGGAGTGTGGCAGCTAATGAGGACACATAAAACACACACACACACACACACACACACACACACACACACACACACACACACACACACACTGAAAAGCACACACACAGCCACAAAAATAACCTCACCCTAACATATGCAATCAAATAACATCAGCCAGCCATCTAAATTCACTGCCATTCTGATGGGTACATAAGGCACTGCCACAAAACACATTCACATATACCTAAGAACGTGTTTATTCTCACACACACAAACACACACATTTTAATCACAGATTCTCCCTACCCTACATAAAAAGCTATATTTAGGCATGCAGAGACCTCAAAATTACTCTATAATTAATAATAAATAATGTTACACCCATGTTATTTACACATATGGGAGCTTTTACTAGACATTATGACAAAAATATATTTAATGGATTAATAGCATCAATATTGTTAATATTGAAAACATACTTGAAAAAATATTAAGATCATAAAGTTGTAATTTTAAAACCAAAATGTTATATAGTTCTCTGTACATAGACAACCATCCAAATCCCAAGACTACCATTTAGAAGCAGCACACCAGCACCGGTGGGTTTGTCATTTTCACGGTCATCATTGATGCACTGATGCATCACTTTAAATGCTATTAAGCATCTGAGACTAGATATATAACCGTGACATTTAGTCGAGCTAAGAAGTATGGAGGCCAACAATTAAAAGCTGCCATTCTCAACAGAATAATATACACATGAGAGATGACAGGAGTCACAGAAATACCATAGGCAGCAGGGACTGAGCAGAACTTCATCTGTTACACATTCACTTGGGATGAGGTGGAGAAATTAATGAAATTCTGGCAGATTCTGTATAACACAGAAGCTGTTCCAGCCAAAAATCTGTGCATAGCTGGCAGTGAATCAGAGAGATCCCTAAAAAATTATTAATTTAACAAAATATTGTGTGGCAAAATATACACAATTATAATTGAATCTATTAAGAAACTTTGTCAATCAGAATAGGATCACATCTCTACATAGGCCATAATTCTGCATTTGTTTTCACGAGATCTTGCTAAAAATTATTAACGCTCCACTCTTAATCATCTCAGAGATCCTTAAAATTGAAATTCACATGCATCAAAATGGTTGTAGTGGATCCAGAGTCCATTTAAAGAACAACACCGAGAACTATCCACAAAAATACACCCAGGCTGGGGAAACCACTGCATTTTAGAACTAGGAGAAAATCCAGTACCCAGAGAAAACTCATAAAGAAACAAGGACAACACATAAAAAATGTACACAAAGTACATAACTCCGGATCGAACCTGAAACCCTAGAGCTGTGAGCTGGCTATGTGCAATGTGCGATGTGCTACACGGCCACACTTTCCATATACTGTTATGATATGAGCCTTCTAAATAACTATCATCATCCAAGCACATAATTAGAACTTGAACCTGCATCTTAGCACTGTGACCCTCTTCACTTATGTACATAATCCAGATAATTATGTCTGTGCTTACCATAGTTGCATGTAACAATAAATCTCTAAGTTGCAAACTGAAACTGTGGAAAAAAAAGCATCATGTTATCTGAAAGTTTAGCTAAGAAAATATGTACATGATCTACAACAAGCCTCAGACATGCTGTGCAATTCATTCATATGTACGCTAGAACATCAACAGCAAAAAAAATAAAAAATAATGCCCACATCCCACTAGCACCACTGTCTTGCCATGTTCACACCAAACAGGATGATTCCATGGACTCATGGTGCTTACATCATTCTGTTCCTCTTATATATGTACAATGCAAAAAAATTCAGATTTATTATTATTTTTTATTTCACTCTTCAACAATTCCCCACAGGAGAAAAAAAACGTTTTCTAAGATCGAATATGTTCTTCACAATCAGGATTATCTGAGTTGTAGGTTATTTGTACAGTTGTTCAGTATTTTATTTTTTTAAAAGGTTTTTATTTTATTACTTTACTATAAAAATAAGTAGTATAGTATGACCCGTGGAGATGTACATTGGTTTTATCGTAGGCTTCTGAGTGAAGTAACTAAGGGTTTAACTAATTGGCAGGAATTCGACTGTTTGTATCCTAACAATGCCACAGGCTCCTGTAACCAAGAGGATTGCTTTCTACTTGCTCAATATTCAACCCAAGCAGCTGTTAGCGCAAACACAGAATAATAAGCCCAACCGGCAGAAACTTGGATGATGCAAAGGATGATTTTTTTTTTTTTTTTTTAAAGCTAAAACTGTAATGCATTAAATTATGTTAACTTTACGCACTAAATTGCATAAAGCAAATCAACCCTAAACTGTGTGTACATAAATACACCTATCAACGTTATACAATCAAGTGACCCTGACTTGTCTTTCATCCCTATATGACATATTGACACAGCATCCTTTCATCCTTTTCCCATATCTATATTTAACCTTCTCATCCAGTTCACTCATCTGCTCTTGCTTTTGCAGTATCCCCAATCCAGTTCTTTCCAGCAACATGCGGCGTCTTCCAGTACACGCTGCACTGCTGCACAACAGCCCACAACTCTTCATATATAATGCATAACCTGGAAAGTGTAACACGTACCCATGTGGAGCAGAGAGCATGTTTGCATAACACTACTACTGTGAAAAGCATCAAATATTTCTCCTGTGATATGCAGCCGAAAGTAAACCCCCAAATCCTGGGATACGTGTCCTGTTCTTGTGTCTGTGACTGACTGAGTGAGGGATTGGGTGCGGAAAAGGAATAAACAGGGAGACTATTTTAAGGCAGGTAGTAGGAGGAATGGAAGCACACCTTTACTTTGAATATAAGGCATTAGCCATGGGTTTCAAAGAGCCTCTGCTATGCACAGCTATGTGCTTATGCTTGTTGTGTTTGTATATTTGTATTTGTGTGTGTGTGTGTGTGTGTGTGTGTGTGTGTGTGTGTGTGTGTGTGTGTGTGTGTGTGTGTGTGTGTGCGTGCAAGAGTGAGAATGAATTCAGATCAGCAAAAGGAGATGAGAGCTGCTGCTATGGAGCGGTAGTCATGGAGGAGTAACCATAGCAACAGCACTAGGAAAACCAGGGATGTTAATTGGTGACTGCGATGGCAAAAGCAAGAATAGAAATCTTTGACACGGTAATGCTCCTACCCTACACCCCTTACAGCATCATCGCAGCAGACGTCATCTACATACACACACTGATACGAACATGTCCCGATTTTATCAAGGATAGCACCACAAATATATTCTAACCTTCAAATGACTTTATAAAACTAAAATCCAATATCTGACATACACTTCACAAAATGACAAATGTTCCGCATTAAAATGGTCATTGCAACTTTTTTATCTAGCAAAACCCAAGAAATGGATGCTGGTAGGCAAGTCAAATAAGGAGAGAAAAAAAAAAACAGGACCCATTTTCTATCTGGCATCATGAGCATGTACAGTAGAAGAGACTCACATTGTCCATTGAAGCTTCTCATTCTTAATGGAGTTGTAGAGCGCCTGCAGAGAGACACAACAGGTGAATTAGACAGAAATATTATGCTGAGCTTGAAAGCATAAAAACCATGTCTACCCAAACATATTTATATAAAACACAATTCAGAGGCTCAAAGGCAACAGCGATCATCACTGCAGTGACATAACGTGTCAACAATGTCTTATTTTGTGATTAAATATCAGTCTCCCACAGCTTTAATTAAAAATTTCAAATGATTTGTGATGGAGCCCTCAAATCTGACTGCTGTCATTTTGGATAATTATGCTGCATGCAATTGATTATTCTCAACTGCATCTCTTCTACTGAATAAAACAAAAGAAAAAAAAAAAAAAAAGCACAGCCATTAATTCAAGCACAGCCTATTAATTTGTGGAGTACCGTTAATGGTAATGTGAAAATGGAATCCAAGGCTGTATTCATTTCATGATATGTTGCATTGCAAAACTGATTACATCAGTTACAACATTACAGCTGAGTGATAGCATATCATGACAGCTGACACATTATGAATTATAATCTTATACTGGCTTAATGCTATTCTTGCAACAGGAAATACTGCAAAATAATGCACGTTCAGCAATTTCTCCATGCAAGGGCATATCAGTAAAAGTGGTTACAGCAGTAATATCGTATAAACAGCATATTATATATCGTATTACTGTATACGGCTTCGCATATCAAATTCTTTCAACAATGAGTAGCAATTTTAAAACAGTACTGTGTTACTGAACTATTCATCACATCTAATTCGATTAAGATTTGCTAACAAATATTGCTGGAAAATACTCATAACTAAGTACACATATCTTGCTTTTTACAAACTCCCAAGACTAGTCAGGGCTTTAAAATTTTCACTCCTAGCTACAATTATGCATTTTAACCCCATACTATATGATAATCATCAAAAATACATCTATGTTAATCCACGCTTTTATTCCCCAGTGACAGCAGTAATATGCTTTTTGGTAACTCATACCAACAGGTCCTTACTGTTTGCTATTCAAAATAGACACAAATCAAGATCAATACATTACTCCCTTAACATTGTTACACCAACATCACAGATAGTTGCGAGCACTCACAATAAAATAAAATTGTATTGGATTGGCAGCTTTTAAGAGGATTCCATTGACTACATTCAGAGCCGCACAATAACATTGCCTTTATCTTAATAGAGATTTATCCACAGCAATGTTGAGTGTTAGAAACTGAAGACAACGATTAATTTTACACAACAACGCAGCACTGACAATAATTGCAGCTGGAACCTAAATGAAAGGTTTCTATTAATGCACTTGCTCTAATACGTCATCGTTTCTATAGTAACAGCTCATTCACAGAGACTTGAATGGTGGGTGCAAGCAAGGTAAGTATAATAATAAATTAGCTTTAAAATGTATAGCTGTTTAACAAATATAAAAGTATTTTAATTTATGTTAAAGAGTTCTGTAAATATTAGGATTATTTCATTTAATTAATTTAATAGTGTTCAGACGAGTTTATGATTTTCGCTCTTTATAGTTGCAATTCTGTAC